>NC_088685.1:123287585-123590615 GCF_028017835.1 Emys orbicularis | reverse complement strand
AGCGGGGGCGGTGGGCACCAGGCACCAGGGTGTCCCCGCCCTGCTGCTCTTGGGGCTGGGGGCTCCGAGCCCGGCGGCTCCGGCCGTTACCTACGGGGGCAGGGGCAGCAGCACCTAGAGCCATTTTGTGTGAGGCGCAGGCGAGAGCCCGGCTGGGTGCGTGAGTCACGGCCCGGCCCCGGGGGCGTCCATTGTCCCCACCCGCCGGCTGGGGAGGCCCCGTTTTCTCTTGTAGGTTGCGGCGAAAGCGGTCAGGAAGGGGCGGGCGGAGCCCGGGCGGGATTAGGAGCCGTTCGAGGGCTCTGTCCCCCTTCCACCGGCAATGAGCCGTGTCCCCGCCGCAGGGAGAGGCCTGTGCGCTCCGCTGTCAAATGGCCCGTCTTGCTGCGGGGGCGCCTGCGGGAGAACTGAACGGTTTCCAAGGCCTGTTCAGTGTGGCGGCAGGGTTCGCTGGTTACATGTAGAGGCGCAGCTCACTTGCGTTCCCGGCCTGCGGAGGCTGATGCACATGCTTAGCTTTACGCACTGTGCGTGGGTTCCGGGAAGGCAGCGGGACTAGTCACCGTGCCTAAAGTTAAGTATGTGAAGAAATCTTTGCAGATCCGGGGCCTTGTTTTGTATTTTTTGTTTGTTTGGTTTTGGAGACACTGATACCTGTAGTGGTGGTTTCTACACAAACTATAACATAAAAATTAGCTGCCAGGTATTAAAAAAAAATGCCCGTAAAGCAATGTTTTAACTAAAACAATTGCAATTAACTGCATAATTTTATCTCTGTATCTTTTATATCCCGTAAAATATTACAGTACTGATGACATAATATTGTAAAGTGGCCTGTAAGATAAAATAGAACATGATGATCCTCCGGCATGAGCCTTTTAGTTCATGTGTCAAATATGGCAAAGTAACAGCTGCTATAATCAGCTTGTAATAATAAGTTTTAAGAATTTACATAGAAATTTAAATAAAAACCCATCCTGTGTTCCAACTATCTGTGTTAATGTGTTACAAATAGGTGAAATATTAAGGTATCTTGATATTACTGAGAGTAAAAGGTTGGAAACTTGACAAGCTACCATTTGTCTCCAGAATGAATTTTGGGGTTAAGATGTACATTTTAGTATGATAGCGAATAAATTATACCATATATAAACACTGAATTTGTGTTTATTTCAATAGGACATATTGAAGATTATTCTTTAAAAGAATGTTCATTGTTTATTCTTATAGAAAATGGCATATGGTCATGCTCTTACAGAAAATTACCATCACCTTAGCAGTGAGCTTGAATGTTCTTTCAGTTGAGAGCCAATTGAGGGGAGGCATCTTAGGTATTGCACAGTATTTAAAGTTGCTTATTCTTTGTGCTTTGCTTTTAAACAAAATAACTTATTTTTTAGTAATCATAGTCTATGTACTGTGGTCAGTGTCTTGGAGATGGTGGTCCATTATCCATCTTACTATTGGAATGTTAATGGCATTTAAAATAATAAAAATTGATAAAATAACAAACAAGACCCCTTAGGCCTTGAACTTGCAAATAATTAAGAATGCAATAACTTTACACATTGAGTAAGAGTACCTCATGCTTAAGTGTTTATAGGATTGTTGCTTTACTGATTTATTTATTTATTTTCCCCATATCCAGGTACATATACTGACAAAATAATAAGCAATTTAAAACAGCCAATCAGCATTCAAAGACATAAAACAAATTTAGGTTGGCTTCTGACACTCCTTCATGCTGCTGTAGAGGTGCCAGTAGTTTTGAGGAATTACTTAATGCATCTCAAAATGTTGACTAGTGGGGTACTGCTATCAATCTGCTCTGTATATCTAAACCTCTCAAGTTTAAATTGCTAAGTTACTGTGAAGTATTGCTGATGCAGAAAGTCTTCCATGTTTCAGTAATAGGGTGAAATATATATATAATGTGTACAAAAAAACTATTAAGAGAAAGTTAGCTATTTAGGTTGCAAAGTCAACCTCTAAGTTAAGAAATGCCGGATGTACAGTTGCTCATGCAACATGAATTCAGCCCCTTGTGCATCCATCCTGTGCACTGAATAATATTCCCCCCCGGGAGTAAGGGGGGGAATACACATGATCAGATTAAAGGTTATATCATTATGCATATACACAAGGGGGAGAATTAAGATTGCACAGGAAATTTAAATCTGGTATTTCCCAACGTTTGAGCCACGTGGCTTTGCAACCTAAATAACTGTTTTAATGTAGACTTTTAATATAATTTTTGTAGTCTTAAAGGAAAAAGTGTTAACATGATGCATATAGCATCATTGGCATGCATCATTATTCATATAGCAGCGTGGTTTGAACTCTGATCCTTCATTGCCTCAGGACTCTTACTACAGTAGTTGGCAGCAGGAGAAACAACTTGGTTGATTAGCTGCTGGTAGCTTTTGCTGGGGTGGAGGTGGCCTGGCCTGGCTCTGATCGGTACATTGCCCCTAAAGCAGAGGTGGGCCACATCCAGCCCGCGGGACCGTCCTGCCTGGCCCTTCAGCTCCCAGCCAGGGAGGCTAGCCCCCGGACCCTTCCCTGCTGTCCTCCCTTCCCCACAGCCACGCGGGCAGCGCTCTGGGCGGCGCATCTGGCTCCGGCTGAGCGGCACGGCTGCCAGACATGCTGCTCTGAGCGGCATGGTAAGGGGGCCGGGGGGTAGGATAAGGGGCAGGAGGTTCCGGGGGGCAGTCAGGGGACAGGGAGCAGGGGGGGTTGGATGGGGTGGAGGTTCTGGGGTGTGGTGGTCAAGGGATGGGGAATGGGGGGGTTGGATAGGTGTGGGAGTCCTGGGGGGGCCTGTTGGGGGCAGGGGTGTGAATAGGGGGCGGGGCAGTCAGGGGACAGGGAGCGGAGGGGTTGGATAGGGGGTGGGGTCCTGGGGGAGTGGTTAGGGTCGGGGGGGTCTCGGGAAGGGGGTGGTCAGGGGACAAGGAGCGGGGGGGGGGGAGGTTGGATGGGTCGGAGGTTCTGAGGGGGGGCAGTCAGGATGGAAAGTGGGAGGGTGTGGGGGTCAGGCCGTTTGGGGAGGCACAGCCTTCCTACCCGGCTCTCCATACAATTTTGCTACCCCACTGTGGCCCGAGGGCCAAAAAGTTTGCCCATCGCTGCCCTAAAGCCTTGTGCTTGGTCCAGAGAGAGATGGTTGTAGGAATGGAGCCCAGCTGTGCTTCCACCACTGCTTTTGCAGCTCCAAGGTGTATCTGCTACTGCAGCTTTGGTATAGCAACTAGGACCTGTTTTAGAATGTTCACGTTTTGTTGGTTTGGCATGCTGCTAAGATTTTCGTGAGGCAAACAAGTAGCGTATGGGAAAGAGTTGTCTAACAGATTGTAACTTCTCATGCATTTCATGAGACAAGCAAAAGGCACATCCCTATCCCCAAGGCTTTCGTCTTGCTGAATTTCAGACGTGCCAAACAATGCAGGTGTGTTAGAATTAATTACAAAAATAAATGAGCCTTTTATAATGGAGTGGTAGGCAACCTAAACATAGGGGGCCACTATCAGTTCCATCCTATGATGTAGAGTAACTTGAGGTCTTTCTGGATGACAACACCTGGAGCAAAAGCGATTAGTAAAACCAAGACTGAGTATTTCCATTACAATTCCATTTTCAGTTGCTTAGCTCTTTCCAAAATTTTCATCTATTGAACTGAAGTCTCAGAGCATGGTTTCTGCACACAAATGGATAGTTTTAGAAAGTTTGAGCAAAAAGGCTTTGGTGGCTTTTCAAAAGGGGGGGGGAGGGACGCAGTGGCAAATGCTTCCCTTTTTAAACGTTTGAATAGCAGTATCTCCACTTGTTCTGAGGAAAAGTGTCTTTATTTTACCAGGCGGAGAGGTTGGAAAATTGCACTTTGTACATGCACTGTACTTCAGGTGCAACTTTTAAGTACTTTTTGCCACTGTTCTATGCATGGCTAACATAGCAGTGTGGTGTATGTACAATTATGGAGCCCTCTTTCATTGAGCGAGTATAGCTTTGCACATCTGAAAACAGTACATCGCCAGTGCAGTTTTTAAAAATACGAAAAACGTTAAGCCCTTGCCTTACTCGGTGCTCATCTAGAACGTTTTGCAGTGTCTAGCCTATATGTTTGGTTTAAAAAAAATCATTTAAAAACTACATCTAGGAGTATTATGCTTGCAAATGGTGAATAAAAATCAGTTTAAAAAAAATTAATGGATTTTTTTTATTTAAATTAAGTACAGGCTTATTTAAAAAACCTGTTTAACATAAAATTTGAAATTGACCACCTATGTTAAGACCTAAACTTTCTATAATCTATTAATCACTTAAATTAAATACAGAACAGAACATTAAGCAGCACATGTCAGGTTGTAAAGAAAATGAAACCACTGAGCTAGTGAAAGTCAATAGCTAAGCACCTGGAACTAGAGTTTGATGAAATGCTAAACCAACTTTTGACATCAGTAGCCTCATCTGCAGAGAGAATATTCTGTTCATTTCAGTTTATTCAACTAGTTCAGTTTAATGACTAGCTCACTGAAAGTTAAGAAACCAATTGGGATTTGAAAAATACATTTTCCTCTTCCAATCTATGCATAAAAAGTAGGTGTGAGGATGAGATTATGATCTACTAGTTCTAAAATATTGAATGACATGGTGACTAGAAATGATCAGTTCAGTTCACTAACTACATATAATCAGTTTTAAATGCAAAGCATGTTTTGATAAATTTGCTAAATACATAACAAATTTAAGAATTTTATTTAATGAAAAACATTAAAATGCTCTTCATGCATTTTGATTTTTGGATTTCTATCCAAATAGAGCTTGACACGTCACAAGAAAAATTAAGCACCTAGTAAATAAGAAATGCATTATTCACCATTTTCTAAACATACATTTATTCAAATTCTTAATTTTTACTTAAGTTAAGCTATATAATTGCTTAAATGTGTATGGATCATGTATCCTAGTTAGCAAAGTGCCAAATTTAGCACAAAGGCTATATTTAGTTGCAAAACAACATGTTTTAATAGGTTGATTCTCCTTGACTGGTAACTTTCTTTAGGAAAATAACTGTAGTACAAATGCAAAACATGATTAAAATCAATGACTTAAATCAAGGTTTCCTGCTTGTCAATGTAAATCATGATTAAAATCAGTGATTTTTAATCAATCCACCCTGCTTGCAAACTAGGTAATGCCAAAGTTAAGGTTTGCTGCTTGTGTGTATACATCACACCATGGTCTTAAGATAGTTTCTCAAATTCTATATTACTACATTTTGTAATGTAAGGTATTTCAGAAGATTGGAGGGCTGTGCTGGATACTTGTATATCTTGTATGTTAATGACTTGAGGACTCTGTTGTTTGGCACTTCAGTGATTAAAAAATGCCACATCTGTTTAAGGTGTGGAAGTGTATACTGTAATTCAAGAAAGTGTAATCTAACCTAATGTAATTACTGTATTGTGACACATGCACAATGGAGCAGAATTTAGGCTGTGCAGGCACCCTAAACTTTGGTAATAACCATGCAACCTCCAGTGTTCTAAGTTGCTGCAGTATACTTCCCATCCATCCAAAACTTTAACTTCTTATTTCTGTACTCTTAAGAGAAGTCTCCAGCATTCATTGCCATCTTCACATCCCCTACAACACTGTCAGTAACACTCCCAAAGTTATTCACTTCCATCACCAATAGAAGCAAAAAGCAGTATGCATCCCAGATTATCAAACTTTGATTCTAAGGCAAAACATTAATAGTGATCTCTGCAGTGTGAAAGTAAAATAACATTACATAGGTGTGGTCTGGGACATAACTCTGACACATAATATCAATAATAAGGTTTATTTGGGAGTGTAGTTGGCCAAACAAGGCATTTGAACAACTGAAGAAACTCACATTAATTCCATTAAAAATAAACTATTAGTTTCTGATAGCCACTGTGGAAAACTTGACGACAAACAGAAAATTCCTTCATGACCTCTTTCTTAAATGTTCTGACTGAAACTCTTCAAAAATACAGTGTATTTCTGATGATCAGTGCAGATATTTTTGGCAGTTGTGTACCATAAATTCATTTTATTAGGAAGTGCACTTTCTGTATTTGAATTATATTTGTTCTTAAAAAATAGTGTGGAATGGAGGGAGAGAAGAAGCTTCATGATGATTTTGCAAGGCTTAATTAAGTATCTTGAAAATGTTCCACAAGGGTGCGTGATAACTGATTACTTGTCCGTCTTCTCTCCCCCCCCCCCCCCAAAAAAAATTTGCTCACGGCAAGTGGGTGGATACAGTTTAAAAACTCAATTTTTTGTAACTGATCACTCAAAAGAAGCATTTGCTCTTTGAAAGTCTGAGATTTTAAAAAAAAAATTAAACTTTCTCCTGTGAAACAAAACAAAAGGAAACTTATGGTTTTCTTTGCTGCTGTCTGGGAGAAAGGCATATCTTTTAGAGCACTAGAAAAGAAGTGAGATTTAAGCTCTTAAAAACACTAAAATCAACAGAATTAAATCTGTATTATATTATGAATTTAAAAATAGTCCATGCATTTGTAACTGTATAAAACCACATTACTGGAACTGGACTAGTATTTTACTTAAGTATATTTATTGGTAGGTATAACTTACCTATACACTTGACCACAGGACCACTTTCTTTTAAAGAAACAACCATTCATTACTTTTGGGCCAGGTCTACATTACAGACCTATATCGGTATAACTGTGTCGTTCAGGGGTGTGAAAAACCCACCCCCTGAGCGATGTAGTAATACCAACCTAAGCCCCAGCATAGACAGCGCCATGTTGGTATAGGTGGATTAACTATGTTGATAGGAGAGGTCTCCCGTCGGCTTAGTGCGTCTTCATTGAAGTGCTACCGTGGTGTAGCTGTGCCGATGCAGCATCTTAAGCATAGACTTGCCCTTAATGATCTTTTTGCCTTTTCTGAGTGTAAGTGTTCCTTATTGCTCATAACATGCTGATAAATCTGGTCCTGAGGACAGCTAAGAAGGCTGTTGCTTCTACCTCTTAGATGGAAACTAATCATTGGTACCTCTCTCGTGTGTGTGGGGGGGGGGGGGGGGAAGGTCAAAATCCAAGTTGCTCTTATCATAAGTTATGCCTTTGTTAGATGTGTTTTACGTATGTAGGTATACCAGTATGACACTGGCAGAGCTCTCCTGGTGTGGATTATAGTGGTAAAGGTGCGTTCCATAGTTTATTCTCTGGGCTTGTCTACACAGTACGTTAGTGAGCACCAATGGGGATGTAAATTCTTGTGTGCAGCAAGTGTGTCGTGAACTGTGCTGGTGCACTCTAAAAGTTCCCTAATTGGCGTTGCCATAGTACTGTTTGAAACTTAGTCTGTGTCAGCAAGGTTGCACACAGTGTGTGACACGCTGCTGCACATGAGAATTTACACTCTCGTGTGCACTAATGCACTGTGTAGACAAGCCCTCTCTACTTGTATAGCTTGATCTACTGGGGAAAAGTAGAGTTTAGCCAGGTAGGGATCATGTCTCAATACCCTGGACCAGTGGTTCTCAACCCATGGGCCGCTTACGGCCCAATCAGCAGACAGCTGCAGCCCATGTGACATCCTCGGGGCCATACAGGTAGTATATATAGTGTGTGGATACAGCCCACATAACACAGAGAGCTGTATTTTTGGCCCACAATGGTAAATAGGTTGAGAACTGCCTGGACTGACACAGCTATTTCAGCAAAAGTCTGTAGTACAGACATAGCCATAGACTTTATTTCATAATAGACTAGAGCCCATTTTAATGAATACCAGATTATAGGACAAACATGTTAACACTTCCAGTGTTATAATAAAATGCAATGATTAGAGAAACTGGGTGCCTTAGAGGTTCACCTTGGGCAAGTGATTTGATGACCCTCTTTCCTTAGCCATTCAACTCTAAAACTTTTAAAAGGCACATTATCTGTGAGAACTGAACTGTGCACCTGAGATGAATTACTATCTAAACAAGTTCCCTTTACTTCCCACCCTCCGCACTTAAAACAATAATACATACTAAAGAAATAAAAGTAAAATCAGATGAACATACTTTCTGGGAACCAAGCAATTTTTTTTAGTAAAACTCTCCGGTATCTATTAGATCAGTCTTGCAAAACTAATGAAAACCTATTAGCCAAAATATGGTTGCTTTTTCTGTGCATCAGTAGTATAATGGACAAGTTAATGATACTTACTGATGCAGTCTTGAAAAGTTTCCCTGGGAAAACAGAACTGTTGCACCATTATTTCCTTTTTATTAAACACTCTTGGGGAATGTTTTTCTGTTGCTGCCCTTTAACTAGGGGTCTTTGAGAACAGAATCTCAGTGTTTGGCAAAGGAGCTCTTGCACTCCACTTTTTTTTTTTTTTTTTTATAAACAAAGTAGAGCTGCTTCCAACTGCATAGCATCTTTCCTGCTCCACAAATGCTTTTCTGGTGGCTATACTTCTTTCCCTTCCATCTAAATCACAGCAGCTTTCTAGTTTTGAAGCTTTCCTTCAGAGGGAGGAGGGGATCAGTCTTTCTTTTTTGTTCTTTAAAAGACTTATTTGGCCTGTGGAAAGCTGGAGTCTCTCTCTGTCCCCTTTTCCCTGTCCCCCCAGGTTAGAATTGGTTAAAATTTCAACCTATTGTTAAAACTTGTGTCAAAAAAAATAATCATGGGAGGTACTTAGAGGTTATTTAATGTTGAAGTGTTGCAGAGAGGTTCGAGCATAACAGATTGGGGTATCCTAGTTAAATTGAAAATTTTAGTTTTGTTTTATCCTTCAACTGTGTGTGTGTTTGTTCATAAACTACTTCCCCTGAGTTGAGTCAGTGTGGAATTAGTGGCTTTTCTCCGGCAAATTGATTTGAAACAAAGGGAGTCTATAACCCTTTTAAATCATCAGCCACTTTCCAAACAGGCTAAGGCCTTGGCTACACTGGCGCTGTACAGCGCTGCAACTTGCTGCACTCAGGGGTGTGAAAACACCCTCCACCCCCCCCCCCCGAGCACAGCGAGTGCAGCGCTGTAAAGCGCCAGTGTGATCAGAGCCTGCAGCGCTGCACGCTCACTCGCAGCACTGCAAGCTACTCCCCTCGGAGAGGTGGCGTACTTACAGCGCTGCGAGAGAGCTCCTGCAGTGCTGGCGGCGCGACTACACTCACGCTTCACAGCGCTGCCGCGGCAGCGCTGTGAATTCCAGAGTGTAGCCAAGGCCTTAATGTTACTCAGGAGCTACTTCAGTGTTTCTCAGATGCAACCACCAGGGGCTTTTCGTGCAGCCACAGCCTCCTGGATGGTGATTGGGGTGGGAGGGAGGGAGACAAAACAGGGGCCTTTCCTCTGGCACTGTCAGCAGGGCTTGGGCCCTGCCCCCACCTGGAGCCATAAACACCTGAGAAGCAGGCAGCCAGTGTGAGTACCCCACCTTCCTGGGGGTGGTAGGGCACGGGCTTCTGGCTTTCAGCTTCAGCCCTGGGAGGAAGGCAGTGGGCTCCATCCCCTGGCTGCAGGGTTTCAGGCCTCAGCCACGTGGCAGCGGGTGCTGGCCCTGGGCCCACCCCTCCATCATTCCTGGTCCCTGCTGTGTCCTCCAGCCCTGCACTTTGGTGGCGCAGCTGCAGGCCTCTGGTCCCCAGGCTCCAGCTGCAGGCTCACCCCCCACCCCATTGCCCTAGCCTCTGCTGCCTCCCTTGGACCCCCATCCATTCCACCAAGCCCCTGCTGCCTCCCTTGGCTCCTTATACATCTCCCCAAAAACCAAGAACATGCAAGGCACCTTATTTGTTTCTATTCTGTTGAGGTCCAGTAAATAGAAACAACTACATTAATTTTTATTACTGAGTCTGCAAACAAACCTACATAAATAAATGGCAGTGAATTGGATATTCATATTTGACAATTTTTCCTAAAATCTTAATTTAACTTTCGAAAAACAAATAAAGTGGCCTCCAGCAAGAGGTGGTGGCCGCACTCTGAGGCCACCAAAATTTTTTTGTGATAAACCCTGTTTAACTAGATTGGCCTGTGACTGACTTACCATTGCAGTAGTAGACTGCCAAAGAAATTAATATTGTGCATAAATTAAAATATAAAAGACCTGAAACTGCTATCTTTGCTGTTTATGACCTTCTATTGAGCTCCTGTATTTCTTCTAAAACACTATAACCAACCAAAAAGTTTTAAGTAAGTGATCCTCTATTTTGGCAGTGGTTTTTCCATTGCCTCTTATGGTATTTGACCTTTGCCTATTAGGTTTTGTTATGCCTGTCATTACACCTGTCGCTACAAGGCATGACCCGTTAGAGAGAGAGAGACTTCTTCTGAGGACTTTGCATTTCATAAACATTGGTAGCAGTACTACAGAATAAAGTTGCAAACTGTCTCACTAGGAGAGTAAACTGTGCATATGTATGGCGGAAATAAGTATTAACCTCCAGAGAATACTCTTCCAGTTATCACCAGGGTTAATAGCAAAATTATAGATGTTTGCTTAAATATGTAAGCGTCTATGTAGAGTTTTCAAACTACACTTGTGAAAATAGAAATGAGAATAAACACAAGACAATTTCCAATTTTATCAGACCATTCTTTTGTTAGTCACAGTAAAAATAACTGTAATACCAGTATCAATAGTATCACCAAAATAAAATGTTACTTGAATTCTACCTCCTGATGTTTGTGCTGGAAGAGTGACCAGCATGGTTATGGTGGCTTGTTGTCAAACAGATGTTGTGTACTTCAGCATCTGACCTCACTGATGGTTTTTTTTTTTATATCAAGGCTGGGAATGCAAAGATGGGCTAACTTTCTGAACTCAGTAACTGGACCAAATCAGACTAAGTAATGTTTGTTTTTCTTCCTCAGTTCACAATGACTAATGAAGAACCTCTCCCAAAGAAGGTAAGTTTGAAATTTTTTCACGTTTTTTTCCCCTTGTTTTGTTGGTAGCAGTGACAGTTACATTGGTTTTTTTGTTTTTGTTTTTACTTTGCAGGTTCGCCTTAGTGAAACAGACTTTAAGGTTTTGGGTAGAGATGAACTGATCCTAAGGTAAAGTAATAAATGGGTTTCTACTGTATAAACAAACTTTTTTAAATGGGACTTCTCTCAAATCCTAATGGGAAATGTACCACTCTGTCCAAACTGCTTTTCATAAAGCCCACCATGTAGCAATACTTGTAATTTGATAGTTGACAGTGGCCAAGATTTTCAAAGTGATTTGATGTTTTTGTGTCCAACTCGAAACATATTAAAAGGGTTTGATTTCTCATATTGCTGCTCTCCACCCTCTGAAAATCAGGCCTCTTTAAAGGTGTCTCAGCTTAAATACCCAGAACTGAGGCACCTGAAATCACTAGTCACTCTTGAAAGCATTTGTCAGTATCTGTAAATATGTCCTTGAAGTTATCAGGGTTTAAAAAAAAAAATCCACTTTAATTGTAAATAGCATATTAGTATTGGTGAGTAGGGAGAGTTAAGCAGCTGGAAACTATGTAATTTAAGCTTTTTATTTAAAAACAAATTTCTGGCGGTCTTCACACCCCATAAGGATTTGTTGAATGTGGATCAAATATAAACTGATGCAGTGCTGTCTTCCTGAGCCTGCATACGTTTTTCTGTACCTCAGCTGCTTAATATTTTTCCCAAGTAGCAGCTGAGTGAGATTGGCAAAATTGATCCGTTTCACTACTGCTATTGGGAGTTCTTTAGCCAGCACTGAAACCAACAATCTTGTGTTTTTTCCTCTACTGTTATGGAAAGCTGTCTGAATAGTTTCAGTGTATTTGTTCCGAAGGAGGGAACATCAAAATCAGACTGGAGAGAGCAGAAGAGACTGACTATATGGGGAAGAGAAAGAAGTCCCTTTCCCCAGCCATTAAGTGGGAGTATTTCAGATTGGTCAGGTGTTCTCAGATTCTGGCTAATAGGTTTTTGTAATTGTAAAAGTTGCAACAGTTTAACTTAAATCTGTTCACTTATCCCAGTGTCAGGCCCTGTGATGAGCACAATCCAGTTGTAAACAAATTTAACTGTGTCCACACAGTTGGGATTTTGTGTCAATACAGGGATGAAGGTTGGTTTAAGTAAATAGATTTAAAAAACAATTTTAGTTAAATCATTGCAGATATTGTATGTAGATCAGCCCTAATGAAGGGAATTCACCCTGGGTTGGAATACCCTCCCCCCTTCAAGCAGCTGGAAGTCGTAGGGTTGGGTTTTTCACCAGGCTGTTACTGCTGAACCTTGCTGGTGACTGCACCCCACCACAACCACCTGGTGTATTGTATGGCCTTCATCCAGTGATTTTTTTTCAAGCCTGTATCTCACTGTTAGATGGCAAATGACTTCAGAGTTGTCTTTGGACACAGGAATATGCATAAGTGGTGTCTCACAACCTTGAAGTATGAATGTTTATATATGTTGGGACACCCCCCCCCCCCCTTTAAAATACTGGAATATTTATGGCAATATTCGTGTTTACATATCTCGTATGTAGGGATTGCATAGACTTACTTTCCTTGGTTATATATTTTGACAACTTAAAATGTTTCAGTATCTTCTGTGGTGTCTATGTGGGGAATCTTGCAGTCTATATATGTTGTGCACAGATAACACTGGTCTACAATTTTTGAGAAGTCGTCTGCTTCAGAGATAAAATGTGCTATTTATTATGTATTTTGATGTGCTGAATTCAAATATGACAAAACAACTGATTGGCTACTGTTTCTAAGATATTTAAGTTTTTACATTTTATGTCTATGTATATTGTGTAGATAGTAGAGTTTTAATCATAAATTGTAAACCTAGGTCTTTTCATGTGTTTATGGTTGCTTTACATGATATTTCACCTGTCCTGTTTATGTAACACTTTAAAAATCAGCAAAAGGGTTATATAAATAAAATTTATTATGAAACAAAAGGCAAAAAACTATTCTGTACATAGTTTAGTCCTATTCAGCGTCTACTCGGCGCTTCTTGGCTTGTCTCTTGTATTCATTAAATGGGGCATCTCTTGTCACTGTCCAGCAATAGTCTGCAAGCATTGATGGGCTTCATTTGCCCTGATAGCGTTTCTCCATTGATGCAATGTCCTGGTGAAATCGCTCGCCGTGCTCGTTGCTCACTGCTCCGCAGTTCGGTGGAAAAAAATCTAGATGAGAGTGCAAAAAATGTGTCTTTAGTGACATGTTGCAACCAAGGCTTTTGTATGCCTTGAGGAGGTTTTCCACCAACAACCTGTAGTTGTCTGCCTTGTTGTTTCCGAGAAAATTTATTGCCACTAACTGGAAGGCTTTCCATGCCGTCTTTTCCTTGCCACGCAGTGCATAGTCAAATGCATCATCTCGAAGAAGTTCACGAATCTGAGGACCAACAAAGACACCTTCCTTTATCTTAGCTTCACTTAACCTTGGAAATTTTCCACGGAGGTACTTGAAAGCTGCTTGTGTTTTGTCAATGGCCTTGACAAAGTTCTTCATCAGACCCAGCTTGATGTGTAAGGGTGGTAATAAAATCTTCCTTGATTGAACAAGTGGTGGATGCTGAACACTTTTCCTCCCAGGCTCCAATGACTGTCGGAGTGGCCAATCTTTCTTGATGTAGTGGGAATCTCTTGCACTACTATCCCATTCACAGAGAAAACAGCAGTACTTTGTGTATCCAGTCTGCAGACCAAGCAAGAGAGCAACAAGCTTCAAATCGCCACAAAGCTGCCACTGATGTTGGTCATAGTTTATGCACCTCAAAAGTTGTTTCATGTTGTCATAGGTTTCCTTCATATGGACTGCATGACCAACTGGAATTGATGGCAAAACATTGCCATTATGCAGTAAAACAGCTTTAAGACTAGTCTTCGATGAATCAATGAACAGTCTCCACTCATCTGGATCGTGAACGATGTTGAGGGCTGCCATCACACCATCGATCTTGTTGCAGGCTACAAGATCACCTTCCATGAAGAAGAATGGGACAAGATCCTTTTGCCGGTCACGGAACATGGAAACCCTAACATCACCTGCCAGGAGGTTCCACTGCTGTAGTCTGGAGCCCAACAGCTCTGCCTTACTCTTGGGTAGTTCCAAATCCCTGACAAGGTCATTCAGTTCACCTTGTGTTATGAGGTGTGGTTCAGAGGAGGAGGATGGGAGAAAATGTGGGTCCTGTGACATTGACGGTTCAGGACCAGAAGTTTCATCCTCTTCCTCTTCCTCGTCTGACTCAAGTGAGAATGATTCTGGTGCATCAGGAACCGGCAGTCCTTCTCCGTGGGGTACTGGGCGTAAAGCTGATGGAATGTTTGGATAATGCACAGTCCACTTTTTCTTCTTTGACACACCTTTCCCAACTGGAGGCACCATGCAGAAGTAACAATTGCTGGTATGATCTGTTGGCTCTCTCCAAATCATTGGCACTGCAAAAGGCATAGATTTCCTTTTCCTGTTCAACCACTGGCGAAGATTTGTTGCACAAGTGTCGCAGCATATGTGTGGGGCCCACCTCTTGTCCTGATCTCCAATTTTGCAGCCAAAATAAAGGTGATAGGCTTTCTTAACCATAGTGATTATACTGCGCTTTTGTGATGCAAAAGTCACTTCACCACAAACATAGCAGAAGTTATCTGCACTGTTCACACAAGTACGAGGCATCTCTGCTCACTTTGGCTAAACAGAAATGTGTCCCTTTGCAAAATCAAACACTGACAAATGAGAGCATGACACTGTATGATTTCTAGAGCTGATATAGGGCAATTTGTTCAGCAGAGTGATGTAAGCTTCGTTATGATTGCATCATCCATGACTTCTAGGAATAACATGATGCAATTCATATCATGTATGACGCAATACCAGCTTCAGATTGCATCACTCATTGTTTTGCCTAAAAAGCAAGTACTGTTCAAACCCAGTCATAGATTTATTCATAGATCCAGTCAAAGATGTATTTTAGTAATTTCTGGTTTAAATTGAGATCCCTTCCCTTTATAACTCACTTATCCTCCGCCATTCCCAAGTCAAGGGTCGTATATACTGACCCAATAGCATAGCTTGAAAACTAGAGCCAATCAACAATTTTAAGCATCATTTTTGTTCTCAGTGACCCAGAATTAGTAAAGTTTGACTACATTTATTTCAGAAGCATTTTGGCTGTAGAGCAGTGTAATCAGTGCGTTTGTGGGTAATTTTTGCTGTTTTCTAATGGGGTCTAAAAGATGTACACATTAAGTAGACAAACTTCACATCCTGGCACTGGTTACATCAGTGAGTAAACAAATATTAACTTGAAGTTCAACAAATACTGTCTCTTTCCAACTTTTTTCAAACTGGTTATGTGAGTACTTTTTTTAAATAGATATAGCTAAACCTAGGGGAACCCAAATTCATTATAGCTCTGCATGACAGCAGCTGCTGTCTTTCGCGCGCCCCCCCTCCCCCTTCTTCTTCCACTTTATCCAGTAGCTAACTACTATAGGAATGACATCCCCTTGCTTATACAGACTGCTCAAGAGAAGACTATGGTTCCAACATTTATCATGGAATCCTGCCTTTAAATCTGCTTTGCTTGCCCCCACACGTCATTCCTAACACTGTTGCCACTCTACAAATGGCTTCTGTAGAGCATGTATGTAAACCACTTGTGACCTGCATGAGGCTGCAAATGTGCTGTTTCACAGCAATCACGTGCTTATTCATTCTCACTCCTTTTGACTGTTCTGTACTAAATATAACTGGTAAAAAGAGAAACGTGAAGGTGAGCTACCAGAACAGACAAAATTATAAAGGGCTTCTGGGAATCTCATGGGCACACTGATCTGCAGCAGATTTTCATTTTTTTGGAATAGTATTTCACTGCAGTGAACTTCCACTTATCTCCTGCACCCACTCCTTTCCTTCTAGTAGTGTCATCTAGAGGTTTCAGATTTCTAACTTAAGCTTTTCAAAGATTGGAATTCTATTACAAGTCCCATTTCTAACCGCCTGTACTGATAAAACAATGAGGAGAAGCTGTGATAAAAAGGAGAGGAGTGACTGACAGAGTGGAAAGCATATTAAGTAACTAGTCAGTAAAAATTGAATAGGGGGTAAATAATCCAGAAAAACAATTATGCTCTAATGTTCACAAGATTAAAATGTTTGTTTACATTTGAAGTGACAATTTATAAGATTCTACTTCTAGCAAGGTTGTAAACTCATAACTTAAACGTGTGTTAACTTCAAATTCTAACAATCCCTTATTTCTCTCCTTGATCTTCCATTTTAACATCCCCACCCCCCGGAAAAGTTAATTTTTTTGCCAGCAGCTCAAAACAATCAAGATAACCCTTAGATGTCTCTTCCCCACAAATTGCAAAACAAAAAATCTGTCAATCTACCATTTCACTAGCCTGGACTACATGGTTTTTAATAGCGATACACACATTAACTTTATTCTCAATCATGCTTAGAGCAAACAAATTGTGTGAACTGATAACTTTTATAGTTTTGAAAGGCTGTGTCAGGATTGCCCAATTCTATTGCAGAAATTTCAACAAACAGATAAAGGCTTATAACCCCCAAGCTTGTGTGCCCAATACTTTGCCCACTTTAAAGGGCACTAACAATACCATTGCCTATATTGTGTCTGCTTGTGTCATGAAAAGGGATGGTCTGCTTGACTCGTTCACAAATGTTTTTAAATTGAATTTAACAGACATATGAAATTGTACTTTTGTCACTGAAGGGCCTTTTTGAAGATTGATGGAATCCTTTGGGCTTCTGAGGATGAATTTTGTGTGTGTATGTGTGGACAGAATTCTGTTGATGGTCTGGTAGGATATTATGTTAACCTTTTATCTACTGTTGATATAGTAGTTCCAAAACACTCCTTTCTTGACTTTATATTCACAGGTCACTGTGGTGTTCTAATTCACTTTACTAGTTATAAGTAATCTAGTTCACTTCCCTGTAGTAGTGGAAGGAGAGATTTACCTTGTACAGTAACTGGAGTATTTTTGAGGATGTCCCTATAGATACTCCACCTCAGGTGTGCATGTGTCTTTGGGAGATTTTTTTTTGTGGCAGTGTCTCTTCGGCATGTGCTCTAGACATCGTACCAAGGAGATACAGAACTGTTTGGGTGAAACACTCTTGGTTCCTTTTCTACCATAAAGTCCTGCAGAAGGAGGGTGGGTACTGGAGCAGCCATAGGGGGACCCATCTCTAAGAACTTAATGTACAAGGTACGTAACCTCTCTTTCTTTGAGTAGTGTCCCTATTGGTGCTTCACTCCAGAGCAGCATTCCTGGAAAGAGGAGCAAGCTTCAGAGCTTGATCTAAAACTGTAATAAGACTGCTGTGTCAACAGCAGCATCTGACTGCCTGGAGGTGTATACCAGAACAAAGTATTTGGAAACTGTGTGAACTGATGCTCAAGCTGCAGCTTTGCCAATTTCTGCAACTGGTACACTTTTCAACTATGTATGTGTCTCCCAGACAGTGGATGCACTGTGAATGTCATTTGCTATCTGCAGTAGATTCCAAGCATGTGAGGCAGTGCTTGAGTCCCATGGACCCTGGTATACCACACTGATAACAACCCTTGAGTAGAGTCTCCTGATGGGAGGCAGGCGTGGGGGGAAGAAGAGAAATGAGGTGTTTAATGGAGGAAAAAACCCTAAAACAAAATAGAGCTATAAAGTAAAAGGAAACAATGTCAACCTGAAGCAGGCATGCTAGATGCTCTGTTGCAGGACAGTTGAGAAGTAACGAAGGGTGGTGGTTTGCCCTCTTGGGCACAGCTCTGTATCACCTCCGTATGGGCATGAGGAAATCTAGTGTACACCCATGGGCCGAAGAGGCACTGCTACCAAAAATCTCAGATTAAAGGCACATGGAGTGCATGCATACCTGAAGTGGAACATACAAAGGGAGGCTACTCAGAGAAGTCCTATTGAAAACTCCTCACTGTATAGGAGAAGGTAGGTATCTTCATCATAGCATCTTCAAAGTTCTGATCAGCAGCACCTTTCCAGAAGATGAACAGCCTGGCTAACTGAGGATGTTTTTAGTCTAGCAACAGTCACAGGTTTATTATTTAGAATGATTTAAAATTACTTGCAGATAAAACCACTTGGATTTGGACTAAGCTGTCTTCGTAGTGACAAAACCGTGCATGATTGGCACCATCTTTCCTACTTGAGCTTTGACAGATTTGGACATAGATTCTGAGGGAGCTGCAGGGTACAAGCCTACAGGTTGGGTCCATAACTTGTCTAATAAAGGCAAGTGGGAATACGCTAGGCTATTGTTGAAGGGAAGGCATTGATGAGCAACTCCAAGAAGACTAGGATGTTGCTTAAGAAAGCTTCTTGTCATTATTCTCAACTGTTGCTCTGCCCAATTAATCTTTTTTGGGAATGGTGGTTAGAAGGTTGTGATGGAACAGTTCTGGCAGAACCAAAGGTAATGATCTCCTTGACCCCAGTCATTGTTTTTTAAAGTCGTGGGAATAGTGTCAGCTGTGGTGGTTCCACTCCTAGTAGTGGATTAAAATTAGATGTCAATGCTACTTTTTATGGAAATGTCAGTTAACAGTATTAAAGCCCATAAAGTGTGTGTTTGCCATTGGAGCCTACCAATGGGAAGGGAACGAGAGCCCCAGAGATTGTGTGGAACAAATTATTCCCCTACCTGGATGACTCTATTGTGCATAATTTTATTACCCCTCTTATTTTATGTATTAAAACCAGTAGGAAGCCTAGTGAGGAAGTATGGGCTGTAGTGTCAATCATTTAAGATAAGTTATGTTTGCAGGCTGTGGAAAGCAACAAGAAGAAATGCCAGAGATCTTTACAGTACACTTTTTTTTTAAAAAAGGAAGTTGAAAAATTGTGTTTAAAAAAAATGAAAAGGTTTCAGGTCTCGAAAACATGTCCTTCAATGAGAGACTGAGGTCCTTCAGTCTATTAACCTTCTTTAATAAAATCTACAATTCGATATCTCTGATTTAAGTCCAGAAAGGATCATTAAATCATCTAGTCCAGCAGTTCTCAAACTGTGGGTCAGGACCCCAAAGTGGCTCGTGACCCAATTTTAATGGGATCACCAGGCTGCATTAGAGTTGCTGGGGCTCAGGGCTGAAGCTGAAATCAGCCCTGCTGCCCAGTGCTGAAGCCTTCAAGCTGTGGCACCCCCCCCAGGATGGCAGGGCTTTGGCCCCCCTGCCTGGGGTGGTAGGGCTTGGCTTTGGTTCCCTTTCCTGGGGTCATGCAGTAATTTTGGTTGTCAGAAGGGGGTCGCGGTGCAATCAAGTTTGAGAAACCCTGATTTAGTCTGACCTCTTGTATAACAGGCCACAGAATTTCACCCAGTTACTCCTGTATTGAGCTCAGTAACATGTTTCACTAAAGCATATCTTTAGGAGAGGCATCCAGTCTTTATTTGAAGACCTAAACAGGGAGAAGATCCTGATGGCTAGAGAGCACATTAATCTTAGATAGTCCTAAGAAGATCCAATGACTGGATCAGATGGGGAAATAAGATGCAGGCTTTCTAACAGTGAGCATAATGAAATATTGGAACAGATTTCATTTGTGGATTTCAGGTGTGGTAGGTTCTCCTCACTTGATCTCTTCAAATCAAAGTTTGACATCTTTTTAAAAAAAAAAAAAAAAAAAACCACCACACCTCTAGCTTTCACAAAAGTTAAGATCAGTGGAGGAATTATTGGGTGGAATTCTATTCTGTGTGTTTATGCAGGAGATCAGGTTAGATCAGGAGGTTCTCAAATTGGGGATCACAAGTATATGCACAAAGCAGAGAGTAACTGGTTTAAACTATATAATTTAAATCTAGTGTTTTGGAAAATTACACACACCTTTCCACTTCAATGTAGTGTATTTACTTCAAAAAGTATTGTAAACATAGAATGCAGAAATCTTTGTTCCTAAATACAAATATATATTGTGTTATCACCACTTTAAGGAAATTGGGCTCTCGGGATTGTAATATCATGCACGCAGGTTTGTCGTCTTGAGACTAAAAAGGTGGGACAACAGAGGGCTTGATTGTTCAGCTGCTGAAAAGCTGCACTAAACTAGACCAATCAAAACACTGAAATCAGCCCCCTCTTCTCCCCCCACCCCCCCAAAGTAATTTGTCAAACACACACATAGGGTGGTACTGCGGGGGAGAGGCGCTTGTGTGGCCTAAAGCCCCCCCAAAATTTGCTGTCCTTCTCCCTCCCTCCCCCCCCCCAGCACAAAGGCCAAGCATTACGCAGAAGTAAAGGTGGCATGATACAGGCAGCGCCACCCTTACTTTTGCAGTTCTGCACTGCTGTTGGTGGCGGCACTGTCTTCAGAGCTGGGCGCCCAGCCAGCAGTCGCCGCTCTCTAGCTGCCCTGCTCTTGAGGCAGCACCTGCAGCCAGCAGCAGCACAGAAGTAAGAGTGGCAATAGGGCACTAGCAAGTGAAAAGTGATACTGTATTTGTTAATACCACATTTCACAGTCTCCCAGCTAGCTAGCAAGTCTTTCTCTGAAGTGATGGACAAAGTTTCTTCTCTTCTCCCCCTCCCACCCTCCAGAATTAAACAGTAACTATTTTTTTTAAAAACTTCTCTGCTTAGAACAATGAAACATTTTTATTGAAGTCTTAATTTAAAAGTGGTGAGAAAAGGTAAATTCATTTTAACATTTAAAATAGTGTTAAATATAAATGTTTAATTTATATGGGGGGGAGGGGTCTCACTCAGCGGTTCGCTGTCTGAAAGGGGTTGCCAATACAAAAAGTTTGAGAACTACTGGATTAGATTGTTGACTATTATTAGCCTTAAAAATCTGTCAAACCCTCCTCAGAGGGTACTTGTGCCATTTGTCTAGTGGATAAGGTGCTGTGCTGGAAATCAGGTTTTGTTCCCAGTTCTGTGTCTGACTTGCTGTGTGAGCTTGGGTAACCTGTTTCCCCTACCACCCATTTGTCTATCACGTCTGTTTAGATTGTAAACTCTTAATAGCAAGGATTCTTAACGGAGTTTGTACTGTGCTTAGGACAATTGGGCCCTGATATCTGTTGAAGCCTTTAAGTACCACTGTAATACAAATACTTAATGATGCATGAGAACAGAATCCAGCTCATTTTTCTAGCTTTGCTCTGTATTAACAGGGACAACAAATAGTAACTTTTGTCATGAAAGCAAGCAGATACAGACAGCTATTACACAAGATCTGTTTAATAAGAATGGTTCATTTTTAGTCATACTTCTCAGTAAAACTGCACTTTAAGCCAGTTTCCTAGTAATGGTCAGTCTTCCTAGCCTTTAAACCATCAATTTTCATGAAAAGTGCTGTTAGTTAACACCTATTAAATGTGCTGTTCTGTCTCAAGTTTAACGTTTCAGGAAGTAGCATTTCACTGCAGTGCCTGCTGCAGATGAGTGTTTCTCTGGGGTTATGGAATAGATGCTATTATAGGAACATATGTCAAAGGCAGGAGTTAAAGCACAGTAAATAACCTCAGTGCAGGATTTTCACTCCTGGATATTGTGCATTCCTGGCTCTTCGGATTTTTGCCCCTCTGTGGCACCTGTAGGCTGGCTGTATGGCAGAGCTTTTCCCTACTCAGAACATTCTAACCCCAGGTATCTCAGAGGCTTGAACATTTGAGCTAGTTCCTTTTTGACTGGTCAAGAAAGGAACTTCCTATATGAGCTGTCTGATGACATATGAAGGTTGTGTGCAATAAAATGTTCCCTTGAGTCTGTTTACACAGTAGATAAGTATATTCCACTTATTAGCAACTGCCAAATAATAGCAACTTTTTACTGGCAACTGAGGTGATAAGTGGAAGGCAGGTTTCTGAATCAACAGCCAAGGAAGGAAACCAAGGGCTGCAGCCCCGGAAGGAATGCTCTGAGAAAATCTGCTTGCAGGCAGGGCGGCAGGAGAGGGAGGCTGCAGCCCATGTGCCAGGGCTTTCTGTGGGGAGCAAGGGGACTGGGAGCCAGTGGGGCTGCACTGTACCTCTCCCTGTGCTCTCTGGGGTTGGGGATAAGCACATCCAAGTGCTTCCTTGCCTGTATGTAGTCCTCTGGCAGGGCACAGCTTGGCGAATGCAAGGAGAGAGGTACCATGTGATTCTGACATCTGGGCTGCAACCCCCTGCCCCTGCAGCCCCATGCCTCCTGTGTGCAGGTGGGTGTGCCACACTACAGCCCCAGCAGGAAGCACTAGGATGGATTGAGCACCAGCTGTAGGCAGGGAAGGCATGTCCTAGCACTTCCTTCCCCGGCTTCAGGTGGCAACTTAAAAAAACAAAAAACCAAAAAACAACCCAGCATGCTGTTGCCAATATCCGAATCCTCTTAACATTGTGTTAAAGGGATGGGATTGGTTCCTGTCAACATATTGCCATTAACTGGAAGTTGCTAATATCAGGATTGCTATTAGCAGAATCTATAGTACTTCCAAGACATAAGAAAGAGTTGGGAGACCTGGTTGGGGGAACACCATGCCTTCTGGAGCAAAGCTTTCTGAAACGGAGCGAACATCTGAAGCAAAACTCTTAGGGCTTGTCTACACTGGCACTTTACAGCACTGTAACTTTCTTGCTCAGGGGTGTGAAAAAAGACCCCCCTGAGCACTGCAAGTTTCAGTGCTGTAACGTGCCAGTATAGACGGTGGGAGGGCTGTGGTGTGTTGTGTGTGGTTTTTTTTTTTTTTTTTTTTTCTTAAGAGTGCTGGGAAAACCCTCTTCCAACGCTGTGCTGCGACTACACAAGCCATGTTAAAGTGTTGCGGTGGCAGCGCTTTAACGTTGCGCATGAAGATGTACCC
The DNA here is from genome assembly GCF_028017835.1 of Emys orbicularis. Lineage (NCBI taxonomy): Eukaryota > Metazoa > Chordata > Testudines > Emydidae > Emys > Emys orbicularis. The sequence continues at coordinate 123,567,788 of NC_088685.1, read as the reverse complement.
TCAGTCTCCTGGGATAGGTCCTGGCCATCCAAATAGAAGAGAGAAATCACATTTGTCTGGATCGGTATGAGATTATTAGACCACTTGTGGCAAGTTAAGAGTTGTGTGAGATGGCTGTTCACTTCCAAGTTCAATAGGTATAGGATCCTCAAGGAGGTTTCCCAACTCCTGAAATTTTGGTAGGAGCCTACAAAAGGGTCAGCAGTTGTGAATGCAAACTATCTGCCACAGAGTTTGAATGTTAAGATGTGCCTAACGCTGTTACAGTAGAGCAGTTGTGAAATTGTTAACACACAGGTTGTCAGTTTGCATGTAAATTGGTGATTTCTTGCAAGGAACAAGCTAGAGTATTCTGGAGCCTCTTGAAAAATTAGGCTGGAGCAAGCTCGGTATTCAGACTTTGAGTTAAACTACAGGAGTGCTAGAGGGCCCCCCCAAAAAAACCCCACACATCTTAAGAGCCAAGGGAATTTCCTAAATGTATAGCGGGCACAAGACCCAAGAATGAATCCTGTATGGTATTTTCAGAGAAATAATAATTTAAGGTAAGTAATTTTGTTCTTGAAAATTGATATTTAAGCCTCAGAACTTAGTAGAAATTCCAAAGGAAACCTTGAATAAAAAGCTGTCCATAAAATAGAACAGATTGAAAATGCTCCTATAAATTAGGAGATAGCAACTTTTAACAGAAATATTATTTACTGGGTGCATACATGTTATTCCTAGGAGTCAGGTGCTCTCATGAGTAAATAAAGATTTATATTTGGACAAGTCACTCTTTCACTATAACTGAATTTTATCTCAAATTAGACTTTTTTCAGACCTTTAAACAAAATGGAAAAATGTCTCTTTAGGCAAGGAATAATTGCAAGAATATTCTTATTTAAGCAAAATTCTGAAGTTGTGGTGTCTCGTGGTCATTACTAAAATATTAGTCTTATTGTATACCTTGCCATTTGATAAAGACCTCTTGAAGTCTGCTGTTAAGTCAGTTGGGAGCTCATTGCTTTGAAAATCTAGGTAGTTTATTTAGTAGTCTAATTTTTTCCTTGTTCTTAAGATTTTGACCTGGATGCCCAAATGCCTCTTCCCACCCCCCACACACAAATTTTGTTTGCATCAGAATGGTGTAAATCTAGTCTCTCTTCTTGAATAAATGGATTAAGTATTACATGGCTAGAGTATTCAAAAGATGGCCAATTCTAATAACTGCTTCTGTGCCAATAACTTAACCATTTGTCTCCCATTCATTGGATTTTTCAGACGACAATCCTGGCTTGAACAAGCCAAGAAAACTTCCCAACTTCTCACCTTTATTAATTTTGACTGTCTGAATTTCTTGATGGATTCTAAATCTGCTTGTATGTTGTGCGTTTGTGATGTCTTCACTTTTCTTTTTATTTTGTTTGATAGTTTTGCATTTGGGAACACAATATTTAAGTGAACAAGTAAAGTGTTCCATATATTCATGGCTAAATAGTAAACGTGAATGGTCCAAAGTTTTGTCCAGAATAACGCAAACAACCTTCTAAGACTTCTAGTATGTCACCTTTTTTAGAAAGCAGTGATTTTTCTTTTTATCCTTTTTTCTCTTTAGTTCAGAAGCAGAATTAAACTTGACTTTCAGCCATGAAAGTCAACTTTTCCATCTTTTTAACTAGCATATAGAGGATCTAATGTATATACCTGCATGTTTCCCTTGTGACCTATTCTGGTTATGGTACAAATGTGTATTATGTTAGTGTTTAAATTAAGATGCCTCAATCTAATGAATCAAGGTTCAGAAATGTTTGTTTTCCTCCCTCAATAGGTGGAAGCAATATGAAGCATATGTACAGGCTCTGGAGGGCAAATACACCGATCTTAATTGTAAGTTAGTCCAGTTTCAAAGTCAAAGTTACACATCTGTTTTAAGTACAGTGTCTCAAGTGATTTATATGTCTTGTTAAAAAATTTCAGTAGGGAATAATAATCTGGACAGAAGGGGTTACCTGGCTGGTGCACTGGCCAGGATGGTTTAGTATAGGCCACAAGACCTGCATCTTCTAGAGCAGATCCATCTCTCTTCCCGCACGCGTGCCCCCCCGGTACGTTCAATCAATTGTCTTCCATTGAAGATCTTCCAGTGGCTTCTTCATCTATCAGTAAATGGTCTATTTTTGTTTGGGCACTTTAAAATTAGAAGGTGTCCAGACTAGGGGGGGAAAAAATACATGCCCCTTTTGAGACAGACTTTGGCAATCTGGGCCATTCAGACCCATCATATTATCCTGTGAAAGAGAGGCTGTTTTACTCTACACTACTCTTCAAGGTGGCTTTGCTCCCTCAACCTGTCTTTATCATGCTTGCTTTGAGAGAGACTGACATCGAATTGGTTTCATGCTCGCTGTGGTTTTGTACATGCAACAAACTGAAATGAGTGTATACCATGGGTTTTCCTCTGTGCTGGGACCACTCTAGCCCTGTAGAAATGCATTAAATGGACTAGATATGTAACTTTCACTCTAATGCTCCTGCCAGCTTCAGGTGCAGGAGCATTAGTACCAGCACTAATAGTCAGGGACTAAAACTAGTACAGATTTTATACAAACAATAGTTTATTTTTTTTAAATCATCCCCAAAGCTAGTTAAGTTTTTCCTTGGTGTGCATTAAAAGAGAGCTCAAGTAGTCTAAAATAACATTACTAAATAACAGTTCTAGCATCTTAGCATATGTCAACTAAAATGACATGAGCAAAACAAAAAAGTTCTATCTGGTGTCTGATGGTGCTTCCATTAAAGCCAGACATTGGCGAATGTTCTGTTACAAGGTCAGTAGAAACAAAAATTGAGTCCCTAACTTACATTTCCAACATATCTAATATAAATGTTTTAACATGGTGTGTTTGGTTGGAATGAAACTTTTAAATGTGATTGGATTGCCATCTCTGAAGTTTTGTAATGTCAAAATGTGACTGTGGGGTTTTGACATTCCAGTTTGAGTATTGTCTAAAAACAATGCTGCTTAGAAATTGAGCACAGTTCTCACCTGTACTGGTCTCTTTCTGAAGACCTTTCCCTCCCTTAATACCAGTGCAGCTCCTTGGATGGTAGCAGCAGAGTTGGAGTGCTAGTGAAGAAGAGGCCCCGGCAGTGGCTGGTTTACACTAGCGCTCTTGCAGTTGCTACTACTGGTATTTAACATGATAGAAAGTTTTCAAAAAAGGACTAGTAGAAACTGCCTAACAGGGACTGTCACAAATGTAAAATGGACTTTAGAGTAATTCCAGTATCTAAACCTTGATGTTTTTGACTTAGTTTTTCTTTAATCTATTTTAAAGGCAACCAGTTTATGCTTTCTAAAGTACTCAGTCTTTGAACTAGTCTGTTGTAAACTAGGCTATTGAAGTTTATGCTTTCTGTATTTTATCATTAATATTAGCTAATGATGTAACTGGATTGAGGGAGTCTGAAGAGAAGCTGAAGCAACAACAGCAAGAGTCTGCCCGAAGAGAGAATATCCTGGTGATGAGGCTGGCAACGAAGGAACAGGAAATGCAAGAGTGTACTGTAAGTATTTAATTTTGATCAATGTCTTAATGTTACAGGAATGTGTTTTCAGCTGAGCATGTACTGCATATTGTTCGTATCTTGTGGGGAAAAATAGGATCAGAATCTAAAGAGTAATGATGGAAGAATATACATTTTAACTTAAACTATATATTAAAAAAGAAAATGGACTAATGCAACAGGTTAGCAGCAGCAAAAGTACAGAATTGTTTATGAACGTAACAGTACTTGAATTAGTGCCACTCATCAGGAGAGGAATGTCTTTGCTATAGTTTATCGAATATATAAATGTCAAATAACTTCTTCACTCTGGATATGGGAGCAGAAGTCAGTGGCATTTTATCCTTAAGCGCCAAGAGTCAACGTCTACTGCTGGAGCTTCTGGTCGGACATAATTCATATTGGTGTTGGGTTGCTGGTTTTTGTTATCCTTCCCACGGATTCAGATGGGTAGAGAATGCAGTAATTTTAGGAAAGGAGGCTTTGATTTTTTTCTGATCAGAATTCTTTTGAAATTTAGCAGCTCAATTTTTCTTTTCCCTCAGAGTTACACTTCTGTTGCTCCTCTTTTTATATTTAATGATTTTTTTCTTTTTACTCCTCTCTTTCTCCCCCCCCCTTACTTTTCTGATTTTCTTTTTTTCTATCTTTAATTTGGCCTCTGGGGATTCCTCTTTCCTTGTTTGGGATTCTCTTGGAATTCTGTATTTTCTCCTTTTACATGTTTCTTCCATATCACCTCTACTTTTCTTATCTAGTCAAGTATTTGTTTCTTCAGTGAGCAACTCATGAGAGAGAGAGAGAGAGAGAGAGAGAGATGTAAAATGCTTCCTAATCCTAGGGGTTAAGTGTGCCATCCATCCACAGTGCACTCCTAGGATCTGCTTGCATGGGGAACAAAGACCTAAACTCTGCTGAGAACAGTTTCACAACCCCCTTCCCTTTCTCCAACCTTCCTTCCTCCTCCTCCTCCTCCTTCAGGATCACAGAGGTGCCAGAAGTAGTAGTGTGAAACGGATTATCAGGCTTACACCACTGATGCAGAGCCACCATTGAAACATTGTCGCAGTTCTCTACTCATGCTGTGAACGTTAAGAAATGAGGAGAGGGTTTTTTAATTTTTTTTCCTTTTCCCCCATACTCTTATTTACAAATTAATGACTTCAACAATTTTATTTTTCTTGTAAAGAACGTTATTTTCGGTTCAGAGAGATTTTTGAAATATGTAATTTTATCTTGTTAGATAGTCCAATTAAACTGTTTCTGAAATGAGTCTGTAAAACATAGATCAATTGTTGAATTCAAGTGTGTGTATATGGCATACCACTGAGCTTGAAAGACTTAATTATCCAGTAGCTGTAGATATGAGATTACACATTTTGACTATCATGTAAATCCTTGTAATGATGCATCCTTACCTTGAGTACTGCTCCTTTGTGTCAGGGTGCAGTATTGCCAGGGGTCCTCGTCTTTGGCTGTGGGTTATCATTTTCTTGGCCCTGAGATGGCCTTGCTCTTCTTCTTTGGCCTGGCTGTCCTGCCAGCTTACACAAAAGTTCACTCCCCTTCTGGGGTAAGAAAAGGTCCAACTAAAAGTCCCAAACAAATGCTCAGATTTATGGTTCTTCTGCCTTCTCAGGCTCTACCAAAGTACTCTGCTTCTTGGCCCCTTCTTCTGGCCCCTGTGGAGCTTCTTGGTTTTCGTGTCTTGGTTCTGCCCCAGGATTCCCCTACTGCCTCCCTTCCCCAGGGACTTGGGCAGCTTCACTTAAGGCCCATGAGGAGTAGGGAGATCTCTCTCACGGCTCAGCCACCAGAGTCTACTCTGCTTCCTGTGGGTCTCTTAGCCCCTCTTCCCCTTCTGGAACACTGGCCCCAAGACAGTGTCCCTGGATGCCTGGCCCCTTCCAGGAGCTCACCATAGGAGTTAGCTCTACAGTAGAGCTCCGCTCTCTAACCACAGCCAGCCCCAAGCTACTGGGCTTCCCATGGAGGAGTATCCCATCTCCTCTACAGCATCTCTCCTTAAATACAGCTGAGAATGCAGTACAGGAAGTCCTTCCTGATTCTCTGCAGCTGGGTCACTGATTAAATTGCCATATCACCATCAGCTGGGGTTAGCTGGTAGGTCAGGACAGGGCTGAGCCTTAAAGAGACAGCCGGCCTGTGACAATCCTGTGAGGTTTTCTTGGAGTGTCATTAAATTGTTTGCAGATAGGACACGTACACCTAAAGAAGATTCTCTTACAGAATTTTTTTTCATATTTTTAAGATGGAAATTTATTTTAACTTCAGGGTGTCAAAAAATACAAATTGCAGCTTGATTTTTGTCCCTTTAAAAAAAAACCCGTTTACATGTTGGAACATGTCCTTTATGAATCTCCTCTTTCCGGGATGGTTAAAAGGATGGACTATCAGCCTCTAAGTGAAGATACAGAAAAGATACAATGTAAGATATATACCTTTTGAGTATGTGGGCTTTTTTTAAAAAAAATAAAAATAAAAATAAAAATTGGAGAGGCTAGTTTTTTTTTTTTTTTTTTTTTAAACTCTTTCAGAATTGATTTTGCAATGCAGTCTTTGAGGAAGCTTGGTATATGTTTTAAATGGTGGTGGTAGAAACCTGTTTTTGTAACATTGGAAGTGAAGTATTTTCATAAACAAAGTACAGTACTGGCAGCATTATATATGAGAGGGGAACAAACCTAAGTGAAAAATGGGTTGAACATTGGGGGTTTTGTAAACAAACAAAATAAGTTAATGAGGTCTCACTGTTTAGTGGAAAGATGAAGCCCGTTTAGTGAAACGTTCTATGTGAAATAATGTACTGTGGATTAGGTAATTTGGTAAAAATACAAAATGACACCACAGGGCATTCCCTAATTTTTGGCTGATTAACTTTGCAACTGTAATGTTCTTTTAGTGTAGTTTTGTATGTAATATGTTTATATAGAGGGGAATATGTAATAAACATGTTCTTAGAAAGAATCTTTGAAAAAAGGCTTTGTAATAAATTGGTTGACAAGTTGAAGTTTGTTTGAAAGACCTCCTGTAAACAATTAAAATAAAATTGGTATTCTAGTTGAAGTCCAAGTGAAACAGTGGATATCTTAAAGTTACATAATTAAAATAAAATCTAATCAGTCAGAATTTAAACTGGTTTCAGGGACTAAACCTGCCCCTGGGTCTTCACTGCTGTTTTCAATGGTAGTGGTCTTTCAGTCAGATGTTTTTTTGTGGTTTTTTTTTTTTTTTTTGTTCCCTGTTGCTATGTGAAAGACTCACTCAAATAGCATAAACTGACTATACAAAGAGAACAGTCAAGCTAACTGGACATGCAGTTCTGTCAAATGCACAAAATAAAAAAACCAAACAAATATTTTTCTATCATGTATACAAAGCGGCCTCAATCCTGCAGGCAGATCCTTGTGCCTGGTGCAGTTTCCTTCACTTCAGTGAAACTTTACTTAGGTACAAGGATTTGCCCGTTCATACCTACCTGCAGTATTGGGGTGTGTAAGTGACCACGGCAGTTTAAAAATTACACTTCTGTTTGATTTTTAAGTTGATGTTTTTTTCAGCCTGTGAAACTCTTAATTTACTTTATTGCTGTAATCAAGAAACATGAGAGAGGCTTAGGAAGCATATTAAACTGAATTTAGTATAAACAGATTCTGCCTGTGCTAAGGAGATGTAATTTTAACAAGTAGATGGATTTAGAATTCAAATCCTTCTGTTTAGCACCCCTTTTAAAGTAAAATATATAAAGACGTGGTTTTTAAGTTGAAAGAATTCACACTTCCAAAAATGCATTTGAATGAATCATATTTAAATATGGTAACAGTGGTTCTATAAGTAATTCATGTGCTAAAGGAAAATAGGTAAATTGAAAGTAAATACAAATCTAACCATTATTCTACAAGGATTTCATTACTGGATTGCAGATTCTGCAAGAGAACCTAAATCCAAACAAAAACCCTTGTTTTTTTGTTGTTGAAGTATAGCTTAAATTCGTTTAAAACAAGATAACTAAGTTTCATACTCGGTAACAAAACACAGATTTTCAACCTTAGCTTTCTGATTTTATTTTTAAATAATAAGAATACTGCAAATGATACAAACCAGCATCAAAGGTGCTTGTTTGTGGTCTTCAAAAACACATCAGGATTTCAGACAAACAATTTGGAAATAGTAAGAACCACTATTTATTTGTTGACATTAATGTCATCACTCTGATTTGGCCTACATTACAGCTATATGGAAACTATTCAATTTCTAATTTGACTCTGTGAAAACTCAGTGTGTTTTTGATACTCTTCCTACTTGTAGTCACCTTTCAAAAGAATGCAAACAGTACAAAAGTAGAGGATTATAGTAACCTAAATGCTATTCTTATTATGCAAACCTAAATTGAGGTGGTATGAAGAATCAATTAGATTTGGGAGAGAGGAGCAAAATTTGTAGCCTTCAAATTTAAAGTAAGTTGAGTTATTTTTTTCTATTCTGGGTTCATTTTCCTACTGATTATACTTTAGTTAATACTGCTATCTGCATGTGAATTTAACAGTTAAAATATGGAAGAAAAATGAGCTTCTTTTAACTCCATCAGCAGAACAATGTGGTTTCTTTTAACTCTGTCCATTCTGTAATCATTGAAGCTTTTAAAATTATAAATAAGTAACAATTTTTCTCTTGTTTTATGCAGAATCAGATTCAGTACCTCAAGCAAGTCCAGCAGCCTAGTGTTGCCCAACTGAGATCAACAATGGTGGACCCAGCCATCAACTTGTTTTTCCTAAAAATGAAAGGTGAACTGGAACAGACTAAAGACAAACTGGAACAAGCCCAAAATGAACTGAGTGCCTGGAAATTTACGCCTGATAGGTAAACAAAACAAATACTCCCCAGTCAAGACTTCCCTGACAGTCTCACTGCGAGAATGCTATGGTGGGACAGCCAAGTACTCGTTTCCACACCAAGACTCAGACGTTTTGAGCCAAAAAGCCACATTCTTATACTGTCCAGCTTGTAATGCTTAATGTAAAACTTACCAGATGAACCTTGTGTTTCAGCTTTTTTCTCCCCCTTTGCTTCAGAGGCCTGATGGCGTCGGACTATTCTGAAGAAGTGGCCGCCTCTGAAAATTTTTTCCTTTCTAGAACATGTAGACACGTGCAAAGTGGTTCTGTTTGAAGAAATAGAGGGAGAAACAGAAGTCTTAAGTCTGTGGCACACTGTGTCTACAGACAGTTTGGAGGAGAGAGAACCTAGAGATTTTAAATCATGAATTGAACATGTAAAATTCCAGTAAAATGTAAAAATGGAATATGCTTCGCTCTTAACCTTGAGCCTAGTGACTTAGAGACACTGTAAGTCAGTTTTGCCAATAAGACTGTGGACTTCCTGCTTGTTCACTGAACTGCTGGGTCAAAACTCAATGAGGTGAATTTTGCATTAAAGAGTTTATTTGCTAACCAGCTTTAAATAGCCATGAGAGAGTGCTATTTCATATCGCATCAGTGGTAGTGTACACTTTTGACTGACTGTTTAGCATTTGGGCTATATAGCATTTCACTGAGCCTTAAGTCAATATGATTTTAAATAATGGATTGTTCTCTGGATGGTTGATAATACTGTGGACTCAAAAATAGGACTGTATAAAATACAGGTACTATCTAATTGCAGGTTTTAAATTGTTTGAAGCAATATATTTGATCACAACTAGAGTGTATGATGAGGAAAACTAGTTGTGATAAGTATTTCACTGCATGTTTCCATGCAGAAATTAGAATTTTTCAAACTTCTATTCTGAGAACTGATCTCAAATGCTCCATATATAAGGCACACATAATGGCAACTGTCTTCAGTGTTGGTGTGGGGTATTTTTTGTTTCATTGTATGCCTGTTTTTGTATTGCACTTCTATATAAAATGTGCCTTGAAAGAGTTGTTAATATAGAGCTTAAGGAACTTGACTGGTCATACTATTGTACTGTGAAACTTTTGGGGTAATGAACGAGAATGTTACCTTTTAAGATGTCTCGTTCTCTGAAAAAAGAGGGAAGACCATATTCTTAAAAAATAATAATTTAAATGCATGCATCCTTCTGGCTGGAATCAATCAAGGAGCTTTGCTACTCTATTGATGCCTTTTTGTAATGTTGTCCCAAGTTATTTGCAAGAATAGTAATATGGGACAGCTCAGAGTGCATGTTTGAGATGTGTAAGTGTGCAGAGAAATGTGAAATTATGTGGACTGGTATAGTGCTCATGTATTTTTAGCCGATCAGTTTGTCATCAGAACATTAATGTTCTAGATATAAAGTCAATCGGGCACTATTTCAGGACTCCGTCCAACACTGTGGAAAGTTCAGTGTAACCACATCATTTAAAAAACAAACAAACAAACCTACCTAAAAACCCCAAATCTACCAGGTTCAGTTTTATAAAAGGTAATGTATTCTAAGGTGGGTAGACAATAACTGCTTATTGTTCAAAATGTAGTTTTCATTAAGATCACTTAAATTTTAATTCAGCTCACTTAAAGTATCTTAAAGTGTTGTGTGCTTCAGATAATTAATGTGGGAGAGAAAGAGTAGTGTGCTTGTGTGTAGGCTTATTGTTACCTAAGCAATGGATTTACATCAAAAGAAAACCTTCAAAATTTTAACTTAAAAAAAAAAAATTATACATCTATTGAACCTACTTTGCTGTGGCAGTATTATGTAAGGTTTTAGTGGTCTAGCATCAAAACAAAGGTAAGACTTGCATTAGTGAACAATTTTTGTGTTAATATGTTACTAAATTTGAAATTACTATTTACTATAATATGCAGTCAAAAAAGCCAGCCATGCTGATTGCTTGGTTAACTTGGAGTTTATAAATCAGTTAATTTATTTAGATAAAGGATGCAAAACTGTCCTCTGGATCAAAATATGTTGTGTGACACTGAGGTGACAGATGTTTCTTACCACTTTGTCTTAATTTCAAGCAGAAGTATTTAGAAATTTTTTTTTTGGCTAACTTTTATATAGTCTTGAGGGGGGAGGTTATGTTGTGTTTAAATGTAAGTGATAAAAGAGAACTGAACAATATTCCCTAATTCAAATTCTATGTAATCTGAGTCTAATCATGGTGCAAGTATATAAATACATATTAGATATGTGCAGGAAATAGAATGCAAGGAATCAACAATGTATTTCTAGTCTGTTTAATTATTTAGGGAACTTTTTTATTTGTCATTGGGTTCATGATTTTATTTTCGTTGGTAAAGGGATAATGAGTCAGACTGCTCAAGCTATAAAGGGTTTATAGAAATTTTCATTTATCGTTTCACTAGGAACTGTTTCCCATTATCGTCCCGTCCTTGTGTATAACCGCTCTTATTTCATGGCACCTCATCTCATGTTTGAAAGAGTTGATGTTCTCCTTCAAAATCTTAAATTGTTCTGAACTAACACAACACATGTCTGCTCTAATACCACTGCAAGCCCAAGTTTAGCATCAAGCCTGGGACTTCATTGTAGTAGGTGCATACAACATTATCCTTGCTGACAGATGTTTAGAGGGGGAAAGAAGGGAGTGGTTTTATTAAGCCATTTAAATCACCATTTAAACATTCAGTACATAATACGCATTTTTGTTTAAATAAAATGTCAGCAGAAACTTCACTTACAGAAAGCTTACTGCTACAGATGTTTAGTCTTTTGAAATTTAACTGCTTCCATTTTTACAGGTTTTATAGTATGTGTTCTCACATACATTTGTTAAACATACAGTTGCAAAACCTGGTTCTGTGACTTTAATCAGAGTTATTCTAAGATTTACTGCCTTTGTTATTCTTGCATGTATTACCTTTATTACATAATTCAACATGCAAGGTAGGTTTGTTCAAACTCAGTAGTACAAAATGTTTAGACAATCTTGAGGGGAAAAGTTAAATTGCATTATAGGTAACTGTGCAAATTCCTATACGGGTAATAAAAGCAAAAGGTTTGTTGTGGCAGGAACAGACATGGTGAAGAAATTAGCAGGCATTCTAGAATGGTGCAAAGCTTCTGAGGTTGTTAATGGTGCATACTAATACATGCAACAGTTGGCAATGGCTGTTATGAAGACATTACATGATTATAAACTTTTGAAATCTATAGTGGTAATAAATACAGAATAAAAGTTTACCAGTAGCAGGAACTTGGAACTGGCTAAATCATTGCCTATCTGCCTAAAAGCTTTTGCAATATCCGTCACGTTGGTTAAGTCCAAAGTGGTCCTAGTTTACACAGAATAAATAAGCATCCCGTAGAAAATTTTTATCTTAAATTGTATTACTTGTATTGTATTAGGTCAGCACAACTCTAAGCTTCAAGGACTTGGCATTGGACATCACATCAAGATAAAGAACAGGTTGCTGTATTAAGCACATTTGCAGGCTTCCAGGACTTTACGCAACCAGATTCCTTCTGGAGCAGCCCATCTGAAAGATGTGGGAGAGTCAGTTGGAAGACTTTAAATGGGACAGAGTTGGCAGAACTTTTAAAAATCTGAAGTGTTAAAAGCTTGAATGCTTAAGCAGTAGCTAATTGAGAGATGATCTGAAGTGACTTTTGGCTGGGCACCAGTTTTGCTGTGGTTGTGAAGCATACTAGCAATTTTTTCTTTTTCTTTTTTAATATGCAAAATTTCATTCTGCCCTTGTGACTTTATTATACAGTCTCAAGCTGACCTCCTCAGGCTTGTTACCTAATAAAAGTCCTGAAGTTCAATCACAAACCTCATTAATTCTGTTTTTCTAGGGCTTTCATTTCCTGTGGAAAAAGAGGACTGCTTCATTATATATGTTGCTGAACCTCAAGGAAGGCAAAATATTTGGTTACTTTCCTAGCTTTGGCAGACCAACAGTGTTAGAGGGCTTTAGCTATCAATTTTATTTTGTGATGAAATAAACATTATTGCCTATATATTAATTTGCATACTAGTTCCTATAATGCTCTACATTGCAGTTTTAACATGAAGATTTAAGATATGCATGTGTTCCTGATTTTGCAAAAAGCAGAATATCAAATCTGCTTTTTCCCTATGAAATACTTTTTGGTCTGATGTTTCCTGGCTTTTGATCACCAGACACTCTTAAAGGGACACTGTCAACTTTCAAATCTGGTTAAACTTAAAAAAAAAAAAAAAAAAAAAAAAAAAAGCTGCTTATACTTGCTCCTGGATCCCCCTGCTGCCTTGTATTTTTCAGCTAGGGAGGGAGAGGGAGAGGGTGAGGGGGAGAGAGAGAGAGAGAGAGCGTGCTGACTGTAGCTATTGGGGAAACAACAAAGCAATGTATATAGTGTCGTCAAAAGTACAAAATTGGAAAAATATAAATATTTAATCATTCAGGTACATTAAGAAGTTTTCATGCTGATCAAAAAAAAATCATTAAATTCAATATTCTCCAAACCTGACAGTTTAAAAAAAAAAAAAAAACTGAATAGCTAGTAAAATATTTTTAGTACATAAAGTGAAGGAGCACTTTTAATGTTTGTAACTCACTGTCTGATTACCAGGCACATACTTAACCTTTTTTTTTCTTCCTTTGAGAATGGACAAATGCCAAATTGTGTCTTGATAGTCCAGATGTCAGTAATCAAAAACATTGTGGCCATTCATATTTACAGTAGTAGAATTTGCCTTTCGCTTTTACGGAACAGCGACAGAAGATCAACAGACATTGGAACAGCACGTGGTAACTATAGGGAGACTTTCTGCTATGACAATTACCTTGAGGCACAATGTTCCTTAAATTGTGACATGCAGAAATCGCATCTCCTATCTCTGTTATAATTGTAATTGAGGAAGATTACAGAAGGTTTTATCTTCATTTTGTGATAGATGGCTCTTTCCTTTGCAGCCAAACAGGCAAAAAGTTAATGGCGAAGTGTCGAATGCTTATCCAGGAGAATCAAGAGCTTGGAAGGCAGCTGTCCCAAGGACGCATTGCACAGCTTGAGGCAGAGCTGGCTTTACAGAAGAAATATAGTGAGGAACTAAAAAGCAGTCAGGATGGTAAGGGCTTTTTTAAGAAAATGGAAATTGCCTTGCATTTGCACTGGCTTAATTATTTAATCTACTGGTCGTGTGGATATTGTAAATTATCCCGTTACTGAGCACATGAGACACTTCTTTCCCTTCCCAGAATCAAAGGGACAATGTCAGGTTAAACATAACTTAAAAATTCTTACCTGTGGTGCTGGTTGCCTTAGATTATTAAAACAAAAAAATTAAGGCTAACTTTGCCGCATACGCTGGGGTGAGAGTCACTTTAAGGTGGAGAATGAAACTATTTCACTTTTTGGGTCTGAACACAATATTTTGCACTCTTTGGACTGCAAATACTACTGAACTGTTAAATCTAAAACTCTTATTTTTTTATTTCATGCAAATATTGATGGGATGTTTTATAGTCTCACTTCATTTGCTAAAAACAGCCTTTTAATAATACCTAAAATCAATAGAAATGTTCACAGGAATCTTTTTACATTTCAGTGACTATTTTTTACACAAATGTTCTGCAATAGTCACAATCCAAATATTGCAGCATTTATTAGTGCCTCTGAACCTGCAAGTGAAACTGTCTGTGAACTGACTTCTTTCCCCATAGCTGAAATGGAAGAAAAAATCCTAGCCTACTAAATTTCCAGCCTTAATGGTTCAGAGTTTGTAACATAGGTCAGAAAACTTCTTTTAAACTTATTGTCCTGAGTGTGACCCTTAGACTTTTTTTATAAAATATTTAAAAAAGAAAGTTTGGGAATTAAGTCTGACACTGTCCCTGAATCCAGTTGCAAAAAAGGAAAGCTAGAAGTTCAACAGGACTATGCAGATTTTATTTGACTTTACAACCTGTAGCTGGTTAATGGCTTGTGACATGATGCACTTGTTTTTGAAGATAGGATTATCTGTTTCCTTTGTGAGGAAGCTCGTAGAATGGTAGAATGTCTAGAAGAATTAGGGAAAACAGTTCTTACAATTGTGGCATCAATTTGCAATATGTTACTGGAATGAAGACTACTTTTTCGGTTCCCCAAATTAATGTGTTAAATCACCCAAGTGACTTTTTTTCCTTCTAAATTTATCAAGTTGGTAATTGAATCAAAGGAAGCAAATGTTCTTTCAAAAATTGCCTCTGCAGATATCTATTCTTGAATATGATGCAGTATTACAAGCTTCAGAATGATTTATAATCTCACTTAAAAACATTTGCCTCTGTAGGGAAGGTGTGCTCAAACCCCCAATGGTTGCTTTTAAAAGGCCTGAGATCTTAACCAGCCCACAATTCTGTTCTCTTCCACCCATGACCATTCATTTTTATTTTTTTTTTAAAGTTCCCTTTATAGCTGCAAATAGTATGAGTTAGAGTTCTGAAAAGTCCACCTTTTCGAGCTACTTTGTTTATAAAACATCAAAATAAAGTAATATAGATTGCATGTTTTGCTTTGTCATCTTCGAGTTAATGTGCAGTTTAATGTAAAAAGTGACCAAAAATTGCACTGTGGGATTCCATATTTCTCTTATTGACCTGGTCAGACTTGCTCAATTTGCCAATACAATTTTTTCTTTCCCTGACTCCCAGTATTGCAGCCCCAATCCAGGCTATGAGAGGCAAGCTGTTTTTTCTTTTGTTATACATCCATACTAAAAATTCTACAGTTGGAACTTGGTTAACAATTCTGTTAATGATGTGCAAATCAGACTGGAATCTATCTCTCTCCTGTTGTACTTGTTATGCAGGGCTGAAAAGAGGAAAAGTAATTAAAGCACTTATTGTTAGTAAACTAATGATTCTGAATACCTACAAGTAGCCCATATGTTGCATCAGAATGTGCTTTGTCCCTTTTTTTTATGATTGCTGCTAACCTATTGTGTACCTGGAAGTGAAGATCACTTGCAGTATATTTCCTACTAATACTTTGAGTTCAGCTATTTCCCAGCACCTATTTCTACACCCTCCCTTTGTCCAAGAATGGATTTCTCCACACAAACCCCCACCCTCACCCAATAGCTGTTTTTGAAAAAGTATGTAGATGGCAGTTTGGAATTTAGATTTTCCTCCGTATAAAACATTGCAACATCACACATTTCGCAGATGCAGCAGCTGAAAATACAGAACTCTAGGAACTTGAGCATACAAACCTTTAGTAATAACTCTATCTACTCAGGGTTTTTATGTACTGTTTTAGGGTGCAGATGTGTGAGCTATTAAGTGTGTGCTCCAAATGTGTTTTCTCTATATAGAATTGAATGACTTCATCATCCAGCTTGATGAGGAGGTAGAGGGTATGCAGAGTACCATTCTAGTTCTCCAGCAGCAGTTGAAGGAGACTCGCCAGCAATTGGCTCAGTTCCAGCAGCAGCAGTCCCAGGCCTCAGCCCCAGGTACCAGCAGGACTCCATCTTCTGAGCCTACAGACCAGGGAGAGGCCATGGGTAAAGACTGCAGCCGTCTGGCTAATGGACCGAGCAACGGCAGCTCTTCCCATCAGAGGACGTCTGGGCCTGGATTTTATAGGGAGGGTAGTGGCACAGAAGATGACTTCCCAGCGTCTCCAGGGAATGGTAATAAGCTCTCCAACCACTCTGAAGATAGAACTGTCAGAGGCGGTTGTAGCTACATAAACCAACTAAGTACTGGGTATGAAAGTGTAGACTCTCCCACTGGCAGTGAAAACTCACTCACTCACCACTCAAATGACACAGACTCCAATCATGATCCTCAAGAAGAGAAAACAGTGAGCATGAAAGGTAACAGAACTGTGGGTTCTCGTCATGTTCAGAATGGTTTGGACTCCAATGTAAATGTCCAGGGTTCAGTTTTGTAACATTTTTTTTTCTGCAACACTTTTATACAGTGTCATTTAAATTGGGAGAGGATACTGTCCAGAAACCGTTTAAATTAGTGCATACTTGTCACAGTTTTGCCTTTTTGTGGGTTTTTTTGCTTCAATACCTCTGCCACTTTGGAAATTTTAACAGTTAATTACGTTGAATGTTGCTAAAAGGACATTTGTGTAGGCTCAAGTTATTTTTATATGAGTTAATGTGAAGTTGAAAATGGAAATTATTTCCACAAAGTATAACATAAATGATGTCTGTACAAATCTGTGTATATCTAGAACCTGTGCTGTGTAAGGGCATTCTTACTCATATTGTTATATTTACACCACATTCAAAATTTGTCATACTAGCTGTGGGTTTATGACTGCCAAGCTTGCCCAGTACAGTAGTTTTATCACTAAAAGATGGACTTGTTGAAGGAGTCCTGTAGTAGTTCCAGTGTTAATTACAGTTTTTTCCACCATACATCTGTGCATTTCTCCTTAGGTGACCGAATGTTAAGAAGTTTGTGTGCATAGTTACTCAGTTTTAAGAACTGTTGTATCCTGTTTATGCATATGCTCTGTGACTCCAATATTATCTTACCTGTACTGACCAAACCTAAATAAAGACTTTTAATAATGTAATTTATTTTAGTCTGCATTGGTTTCATATGATGTATTTGTATACAATGCATTTTTATTGTACGTGTTTTCTGTTGGATTATTTGCCCACTACCAATCTACATAGTAAAAAATCATGCTGAAGACTCAAGTTTGAGACCTGTGGCATTTTGTTTTTAATAAATAAAAATAAGTTCTTGTAGTTTAATTTCAGGTTGGCTTGGTGGCTGGGGTGTGTGTGCTTATCTTGTAAATTCATTTTGTTGTCACCAAACGAAGAAATGATAATACCATGTGTGAAGAATTGATATTGCAGACTTCATGGTGTCATATCTGATTCTTAGCAAGTTATAAATGTTTTGTGCGTAAATTCACAAGGAATTAAACTATAAAAGATGAAGAAATTAAGTTATTCCTGGTTTTGTTATAATTAACTTAACCTTAATCTTGAGTTAAAGCAAATCTGAAACTGTTTAAAAATATCACACTTTATATAGTCAGATAAGTGTGTGTTTAGTTACAAGTTCTTCAGCACGTGAGTTTCTGGTGACACAATCTGCTTTACCAATTTAAAGGTGGCCGTGTGAAAACAAGGAGATAAGTTATCTAGTGTCAATGCATTTCTAGTTAAAGGTAAAATTAAAGCAATTTTAAAAGGTATGGCACTCACTTATCTGGTGGGTTTAGGGTTAAGTTAGAGTTAAGAACCAAAGTGATTTAGCCAGATAACTTTATAAAAATGCCATTTTTATAAACACAATTATCAATCTGCTACTTGACGGTTTTATGTTGCTTGTGCATAGCTGAGGCAAAAAAAGAGAAATACTGCTGCCAGCTTTGCAGCCTACTTGTGGAAGCACTTGCACTTCTGTTGCTGTAAAGCAGTACTTGTAAGCCATGTAGATTTTTGGAAACCATCTTTTAACTAATTGCTGTTAAAAGAAACTGTCCAGTATCCATTTTACTAAATTCTTATAAGAATAAATGTTTTGATATTTTGTTTGGTACTGTAATCTAGAGAAGAATGTGGAGTCCGTGGTATACTAAAGTGTCTGCAATAGCAATATCAAGAGATGAGGGGATGGAGATAACATGTTATGAAACAAAACCATTGATGTAATAAACTGTAGGTCTCCTGTTAGACATCAACATGAAATATAGTAGATCTTAATAAATGAGTTAAAAGTAGTTTCAGATTCACCTGCATTGAATCCTCAAGATATTTTTGTGGTTTGATAGGCAATTTTTTTATCGCTTGTATCTGCACATTTCACAGCAACTAGGGAAACTACAGGTGAATGATAAAATTTGATGGCACTGCACAGTGCCATCAAATGTTCAGAGTAAATATATGAAAAATACCTTTTCTCTAATCTTCAAATTACAGCAATATGCTAATTTTAATAAGTGATTTTCAAATGTGATTTTTTTTTTTAAATTGACTTTGTTCCTTATGTAGTTATCTACTTTGCCAAATAATGCATTCTGATACTGAATATCTACTTTGCCAAATAATGCATTCTGATACTGAATATTAAAAACATTGTTTCATTTAAATTGCCGGTTTACATTATAAATCTTTTTAATATAAAATGACTTCCCATTTTAATATGTTTTTAAATTAACTTTATTAAAAAGATAGCATGGAGTAGTTTGATAGCATTTAGGCTCTCTCCATTCTAAAGCAGATAATACTAATTTTTATAAAACTTGTAAGTTGCATTAGTAAAAAACTTTTTCTATGCCAAGGGTAAACCAATTGCTGTTCAAATACCTGTTAAACAAAACTCTTTCCCTCTCTATTCTCCACTTGCTATATGTTAATTGTGTTCCAATATCCAGAGTTTAAAAAAATTTAAAATTAATATCTAGCCTATATATTTGAAAAAATCAGCAGTTCTGCAATCCTTATGTTGGTTAATGGGAGAAAAGTTTGATCTGTTTTGCAAAATGGCTTGCTTATTGGAACATATTTGTCAGAATGCAGCACAACTCGGAGGAAATACAGCAATGTAAAAGGTAGACTGGCTAAATAGCTGGAATATTAAGTATGTGTGGATATATAAATGGTCATAACTATCAAATTTAATGAATTCATCAACATACACATGAAGTCACATCTTAAGTGTAGACATTGTGTAATCTCACTGCATTTGTCATAAATGTTGGGGGTGAAAACCTAGCCCCACTCAAGTCAGTGGCAAAACTCCCATTTACTTCTGTGCGGTCCAGATTTCACTCTAGATGTTGGAATATACAACTATTTTTATTCTACATCCTTGGATTGCCAAACAGTATAACTGGCTCAGATGGAGCCATTGACACATTGGTATGCTGTCCTAGCAAATCCTAAAGTGGCGACCTAGATGCTATGGTACTACACATACTAAATAATGGGATTACAAAACAAAAGTGCCCTCCAATTGGATTTTCTGAAATGATGCTTCATGTAGCATCCCTAGCAGAAGCCAAGTATAACCTGCTGGCTTATACATTGCTTGATGTATTTATGGGGCATAATTGACATCTAGATTCTGCAGAATCTGAAATCTTTCACTATTTAAAAACAAAATATCTCATGTTGACTAACAACCTTCTGATGTGATCTGAACTTGAGGCAGTGTTTGTTTCTGCAAACAACTTTAAGGGTGTAGAGGTATGAGCTCTTTTGTATATTGATGCTAGTGGGCTTCACAGTTAACTTCCCAATAACACACAGGTCAAACTACTTAATATCTGATTATTTAGCTGCTAAAGGAAAATGTGTTGGAATGAAGCAGTGGTGGGGAGGGAATGAATGGGGGTTGGAATTTGAGTAGATGCATGGAAGAAAATCCAGAGGGAAAAACATAAAGCCTGAAAAGATCGATAAGGAAGAGAACAGAAATAGCGGGTTCAACATAACGGTGCACTCAGTATCACTGAACACACTGAAACCATATTCCTGATCACTTGAAGGCTCAGATTTTCCAGTTCACTAAGGCCACTTGGTGTTGCTATAAATAATAGAATCCAAAATGTAGTGCCGGAAAGGACCTTGAAGTCATCTAGTCTTTTCCCCTGTGCTGAGGCAGAATTAAGAATACTTAGACCAGGGGCTCTTAAACTGGGGGGGTTGTGACCCCTCAGGTGCGTCACAAGGTCATTGGGGGTTGCAGGCTGTCAGCCTCCACCCCCAAACCCCACTTTGCCTCCAGCATTTATAATAGTGTTAAATACGAAGTGTTTTTAATTTGGGGGGGGGGGGGGTGCACTCATAGGTTTGCTGTGTGAAAGGGGTCACCAGTACAAAAATTTGAGGAACACTGACTTAAACCATCCCTGACAGTGTTTGTCTAAATCTGGTGATGCTCAAACTTTTTTTGGGGGGAACCCCTTTTGAAAATATTTCAGGCTGTAATGACCCTCATGCCATGCCACTGTTACTTCTGCACTGCTGCTGGCAGCAGCGCTGCCTTCAGAGCAGGGTACCTAGCCAGCAGCCACTGCTCTCTGACTCCCCAGCTCTGAAGGCAGTGCAGAAGTAAGGGTGGCAATACTGTGATCCCCTTCTACACTATGCTTGTGTGACCCCTCTTTTGGGTGAATACCCCCTGTTCTTAAAACCTCCAATAATGGAGATTCAACAACCTCCCTGGGTTACTGGTTTCAGTCCTTAACTATCTGTAGTTAAGATATTTTCTGATATCTAACCTAAAACCCCTTTGCTGCAAATTAAGGGGAATTCTTCTACTCCTACCTTCAGTGGACATGGAGAACAATTGATCACTGTCCTCTTTCTAATGACTTTTTACATGTTTGAAGATGTAACATGTCTTCTTTCTCCCGTGCCATCTAAACTAAATGTCCAATTCTTTCCATTTTTATTGGTAGGTCATGCTTTCTAGTCCTTTTATCACTTTTGTTGTTCTCCTGTGGATTTTTGACAATTCATCTCTCTCAAAGTGCAGTGCCCAAAATTAGGCACAATACTCCAGTTGAGGTCTCACTCCTGCTGAATACAGAAGAACAATTACCTCCACCATTTACATATGACACTCCTGTTAATGCATCCCAGAATGACATTTGCCTTTTTTGCAGCAGAATCACACTTACATACTTAATTTGTGACCCACTCTACCCCTACAGATCCTTTTCTGCAGTACTGCTTAACCAGTTATTTCCCATTTTTCATTTGCTAAGCAGTGCAAAATAGGTGTAAATCAGCTGATGCCTCAGAAGGGAGAATTCCCTATGTAGGGAAAATCCCTGCTGGTGGAGAGACCATATTGACTTTGCATCTTATATCAGCCTCCATCTTCATTGGTGCTAGGGGGTGAGGCATAACTCAGCTCTGCTACACCCAATCCTCCATTGGCATACAGGACTTAGGCAAGTTCAGAGAACAACCGTTCCTGCTCTAACTTGCCTGGCAACTGAGGTTCTGAAGGGCTGCAACTGGCTCGCTTTGGCTACTACCTCCACTATGTTCAAGTACAGCTCAGCCATAGTGGAGAATGGAGACCAACATCTTTATCCCTCTCCAAACTTAATTTACTCTTGATTTAATCTAGTCCAGTATTTCTCATCTGTTGGACTGTGAGGCACTGAAAAAAATTATTACAAACTAAAAGCAAGGAATCGTGCACCCTGCTTCTGTGCACATCCTTACCCTCCTTCAAGGTAAGTATGCTTTGTCAACCCCTTGGAATACTCTCATGAATCATAGGGTTAGCATTGATATTGTTCTTTTATAGTAAACATAAGGGCATGGGGTGGGGGGGGGGAAGGAAATTATGTTGAAAAAGGGGCCACCAACCTAAAAAGGTTTAGAAACAGTGGTCTAGTTCAAGCACTGAGGCTAGATGTAGAAATTACTGGTTAAAGTTCTATGTCCTGTGCTATACCTAAAAGGTGAGACTAGATTATCAAAATTGTTCCTTGTGGCTGAAGAGCCTACCAAATCTAAGAAATTCAACACTACCACCATAAGACTGACTTTGAGACAAACCAAACTATAATGGAAATTTATAAATCAATTCTCCCTCTCCCCTTGATTTTTTTTTTAAAGGTAACTTACCAATAAATAAATACAAAAACACTAAAAAAGGGCAAGGCTATCTCTCTAGATAGGTATTTATGTGGCCCCCATCACTTTATTATCTGATTATTTTGTGCCACACATGTTTCATGATGGTTCAGTATGACCCTATATTTACAATATTAAATGGAATAAATTTGATTGTCAAGTAACATCCCTATGGCTGCTCCACTGCAGATTTTCATAGTAGTGCCTGTTTGGCCTGCACTTTCACTCCAGCCATCCTTGTGAGGATATATAGAGCTGCGTAGATGAACTGCCCCGAGTTCCTTCTCAATCACCCACCTGAGACAGAGCATCTAGTGTGCCACTTAGCTTATACCGTAACCATACATTCTGAGTGTTAATTTATATTAGTTTTACACCTCTTTGGATTTAAGGGGTCCCTTTCCCCACCCCCTCCTGCCTGAGGGGCTTTCTCAGGGTTTGCATCGCTGAGGTGTGCAGAGATCCCTGGGATTCAACATAAGAATAAGAATGGCCATACTGGGTCAGACCAAAAGTCCATCGAGCCTAGTATCCTGTCTACTGACAGTGACCAATGCCAGGTGTCCCAGAGTGAGTGAACCTAACAGGTAATGATCAAGTGATCTCTCTCCTGCCATCCATCTCCACCCTCTGACATACAGAGGCTAGGGACACCATTCCTTACCCAACCTGGCTAATAGCCATTAATGGACTTAACCTCCATGAATTTATCTAGTTCTCTTTTAAAACCTGTTATAGTCCTAGCCTTCACAATCTCCTCAGGCAAGGAGTTCCACAGGTTGACTGTGCGCTGTGTGAAGAACTTCCTTTTATTTGTTTTAAACCTGCTGCCCATTAATTTCATTTGGTGGCCCCAATTCTTATATTATGGGAACAAGTAAATAACTTTTCCTTATTTATTTTCTCCACACCACTCATGATTTTATATACCTCTATCATATCCCCCCTTAGACTCCTCTTTTCCAAGCTGAAAAGTCCTAGCCTCTTTAATCTCTCCTCATATGGGACCCGTTCCAAA
This sequence comes from Emys orbicularis, assembly GCF_028017835.1. Taxonomy (NCBI): domain Eukaryota; kingdom Metazoa; phylum Chordata; order Testudines; family Emydidae; genus Emys; species Emys orbicularis. The sequence continues at coordinate 123,544,673 of NC_088685.1, read as the reverse complement.
TCCCTCATCATTTTAGTTGCCTTTCTCTGAACCTTTTCTAATGCCAGTATATCTTTTTTGAGATGTGGAGACCACATCTGTATGCAGTATTCAAGATGTGGGCGTACCATACAAGGACAATAAGATATTCTCTGTCTTATTCTCTATCCCTTTTGTAATGATTCCTAATGTCCTGTTTGCTTTTTTGACTGCCGCTGCACACTGCGTGGACATCTTCAGAGAACTATCCACGATGACTCCAAGATCTCTTTCCTGATTAGTTGTAGCTAAATTAGCCCCCATCATATTGTATGTATAGTTGGGGTTATTTTTTCCAATGTGCATTACTTTACATTTATCCACATTAAATTTCATTTGCCATTTTGTTGCCCAATCACTTAGTTTTGTGAGATCTTTTTGAAGTTCTTCACAGTCTGCTTTGGTCTTAACTATCTTGAGCAGTTTAGTATCATCTGCAAACTTTGCCACCTCACTGTTTACCCCTTTCTCCAGAACGTTTATGAATAAGTTGAATAGGATTGGTCCTAGGACTGACCCTTGGGGAACACCACTAGTTACCCCTCTCCATTCTGAAAATTTACCATTTATTCCTACCTTTTGTTCCCTATCTTTTAACCAGTTCTCAATCCATGAAAGGATCTTCCCTCTTATCCCATGACAACTTAATTTACATAAGAGCCTTTGGTGAGGGACCTTGTCAAAGGCTTTCTGGAAATCTAAGTACACCATGTCCACTGGATCCCCTTTATCCACATGTTTGTTGACCCCTTCAAAGAACTCTAATAGATTAGTAAAACATGATTTCCCTTTACAGAAATCATGTTGACTTTTGCCCAACAATTTATGTTCTTCTATGTGTCTGACCATTTTATTCTTTACTATTGTTTCAACTAATTTGCCCGGTACTGACGTTAGACTTACCGGTCTGTAATTGCTGGGATCACCTCTAGAGCCCTTTTTAAATATTGGCATTACATTAGCTATCTTCCAGTTATTGGGTACAGAAGCTGATTTAAAGGACAAGTTACAAACCATAGTTAATAGTTCCGCAATTTCACATTTGAGTTCTTTCAGAACTCTTGGGTGAATGGCATCTGGTCCGGGTGACTTGTTACTGTTAAGTTTATCAATTAATTCCAACACCTCCTCTAGTGACACTTCAATCTGTGACAATTCCTCAGATTTGTCACCTACAAAGGACAGCTCAGGTTTGGGAATCTCCCTAACATCCTCAGCTGTGAAGACTGAAGCAAAGAATTCATTTAGTTTCTCCACAATGACTTTATCGTCTTTAAGTGCTCCTTTTGTATCTTGATCGTCCAGGGGCCCCACTCGTTGTTTAGCAGGCTTCCTGCTTCTGATGTACTTAAAAAAACATTTTGTTATTACCTTTTGAGTTTTTGGCTAGCTTTCTTCAAACTCCTTTTTGGCTTTTCTTATTACATTTTTACACTTAATTTGGCAGTGTTTATGCTCCTCTCTATTTACCTCACTAGGATTTGACTTCCACTTTTTAAAAGATGCCTTTTTATCTCTCACTGCTTCTTTTACATGGTTGTTAAGCCACGGTGGCTCTTTTTTAGTTCTTTTACTGTGTTTTTTAATTTGGGGTATACATTTAAGTTGGGCCTCTATTATGGTGTCTTTGAAAAGTGTCCATGCAGCTGGCAGGGATTTCAGTCTAGGCACTGTACCTTTTAATTTCTGTTTAATTAACCTCCTCATTTTTGCATAGTTCCCCTTTCTGAAATTAAATGCCACAGTGTTGGGTGTTGGGCTCTTGAGGTGTTCTTCCCACCACAGGAATGTTAGATGTTATATTATGGTCACTATTTCCAAGCAGTCCTGTTATAGTTACCTCTTGGACCAGATCTTGTGCTCCACTCAGGACTAAATTGAGAATTGCTTCTCCCCTGGGCCAAATTCTTTAGTTGTGGAGCATGTCAATGAACATGACAGATGACATCACACAAGGTCTATACCTTATGATAAAGACCAACAGCAATTCAACCAATTGCATCCCAAGAGCTATTCTTCAGCAACCCTGCAATTTTGGATTGCAAATTACCAAATGCTGATGATGAAATACAACCACACCCATTGTGAAAAATCCAATCATTTTATTGAGCACCTCCCTGCAGAACACTGTGACCAGGTCAAGTCCATAATAGCTAAGCTTCAACTCCTAGCAAAAGCCTCATTGTGGGCTACAGCTGTCTGGGTTTCCTAGGGAGGTCCAAAATACTGTTAAAGACTTTCCTTTTGATAGATTTAAACTCTTTTCCAAGTCCACCAAAGAATCTCTCCATACTTTGAAGGATTCCAGGGCCACTCTCAGGTCCCTGGGCATATACATGCCTGCAAACAAAAGAAAATCTACCAGGCCACAAATAGCACAGAGAGCTCATCTGGTTCAGGTCTTTACATACAAAGGCCAACTGAACTATCAAAGAGGCCGCCGAGATCTCAAATGAAAAGACTACAACTGCTACCATGACCCATCTGTCCAAGTGATAATGTTGATAGTTTGGCCAAGGGTCCAGAACATCCCCACCTCCAGAATCTTCAGCAGCACCATCCTGCTGATATCCCTCCCTTTGGAGACCATCTCTCCCATTTCGAACCTGCACAGGAGCAGATTATATTTTGCAGGCCATCACATCTGGTTACTTCATTAATTTCACCTCCATCCTCCCTACCCACACCCTCATCCCCATCCCTTTTCAGGAGTCTATATGGCTGGGGGGCTATGCTCGGGGGGCTCTTTTTGATTCATTACTTTGATGCAGGATTTCCGTGCAAATTTATCATCTTGTATATGACAGGGCTAAATCGTGCACGTAGCTCGGGCCTCAACGTCGTGAAATGGCTACAAATGCAATAAAAAACAAGCTATTCAAAAGTTTAACAAACGGAGGGAAACGTCAAAGACGCTCCTCACCCGGGGCACCATTTGGTTTGTGGCTGGTCCCGAGCACCACGGAAGCCCCGGCCAGAGCAGCGTCACTGAGCTGCCCTACAGGCAGGCAGGGAGCCCCCATCACCCGGCTCCAGCCGCCCTGCGCCACCGCGGAGGCCTGGGGCGCCAGGCTGGGGTTGGGCGGGTGCGACCCGAGCAGCGTGTGGAGCAGGCGGGCGCCCCTAGGCTGGGCAGCCCCGGGGCGGTCTCTTCCCGGGCTGGGCGGAGGCGGATCGCTGGGCCCGGTCCCGCTCCAGTGCCAGCCCCGCCCCCGCGCTGGGCCTGGGCGGGGCGGGGCGGCGGCGCAGGCGCCTTGTTCGCGACCTCGGGACAGCGAGCGGCCTCCTGCTGCGCTCAGTACGGGCCGGACCCGCCACCGCCAGCACCACCGCCATGCTGTGCCGCCTGGCTTCCCGGGGCAGGTGAGGGCCCGCCCGGCGCGGGGGGCCTGGGACGCCCGGCCAAGAGCACGGAGGGAGGCGCGGGAGCCGGGGGGGCCGCAGGTGTCTCAATGTCAGTCTGACCCGCCCTCGGGGGCCGTCCAGGGGTCGGGTTATTAATCGAGTGTGTTAGCCCCGCTCTGCCCCTCCCCCACCTGCTCCTTACCCCTTTATCCTGCTCCCCATTATCCCCCCTGCTCTGCCCCCTCCCCCACCTGCTCCTTACCCTGTTACTCTGTTTCCCCCACCCCCTTATCCCCCCGCTCTGCCCCTCCCCCACCTGCTCCTTACCCTGTGACTCTGCTTCCCCCACCCCGTTATCCCCCCTGCTCTGCCCCCTCCCCCACCTGCTCCTTACCCTGTTACTCTGTTTCCCCCACCCCCTTATCCCCCCGCTCTGCCCCTCCCCCACCTGCTCCTTACCCTGTGACTCTGCTTCCCCCACCCCGTTATCCCCCCTGCTCTGCCCCCTCCCGCACCTGCTCCTTATCCCGTGACTCTGCTTCCCCCACCCCCTTATCCCCCCGCTCTGCCCCTCCCCCACCTGCTCCTTACCCTGTGACTCTGCTTCCCCCACCCCGTTATCCCCCCGCTCTGCCCCTCCCCCACCTGCTCCTTACCCCGTTACTCTGCTTCCCCCACCCCATTATCCCCCCTGCTCTGCCCCTCCCCCACCTGCTCCTTACCCTGTGACTCTGCTTCCCCCACCCCGTTATCCCCCTGCTCTGCCCCCTCCCCCACCTGCTCCTTACCCCTTTACCCTGCTCCCCATTATCTCCCCTGCTCTGCCCCCTCCCCCACCTGCTCCTTACCCCTTTACCCTGCTCCCCATTATCCCCCTGCTCTGCCCCTCCCCCACCTGCTCCTTACCCCGTTACTCTGCTTCCCCCACCCCGTTATCCCCCCGCTCTGCCCCTCCCCCACCTGCTCCTTACTCCGTGACTCTGCTTCCCCCACCCCGTTATCCCCCCTGCTCTGCCCCTCCCCCACCTGCTCCTTACCCTGTGACTCTGCTTCCCCCACCCCGTTATCCCCCTGCTCTGCCCCCTCCCCCACCTGCTCCTTACCCCTTTACCCTGCTCCCCATTATCTCCCCTGCTCTGCCCCCTCCCCCACCTGCTCCTTACCCCTTTACCCTGCTCCCCATTATCCCCCTGCTCTGCCCCTCCCCCACCTGCTCCTTACCCCGTTACTCTGCTTCCCCCACCCCGTTATCCCCCCGCTCTGCCCCTCCCCCACCTGCTCCTTACTCCGTGACTCTGCTTCCCCCACCCCGTTATCCCCCCGCTCTGCCCCTCCCCCACCTGCTTCTTACCCCGTTACCCTGCTCCCCCATTATCCCCCCGCTCTGCCCCCTCCCACCAGCTCCTTAGCCTGTGACTCTGCCTCCCCCACCCCGTTATCCCCCCTGCTCCTCCCCATCTGCTCCTTACTCCTTTACTCTGCTTCCCCCACTCTGTTATCCCCCTGCTCTGCTCCTCCCCATCTGCTCCTTTCCCTAATACTCTGTGCCCCCTTGTCCCCCCGCTCTGCCCCCTCTCCCATCTGCTCCTTACCCTTTTACTCTGCTCCACCTACCCCATTATTCCCCTACTCTGCCCCCTGTACCCCAGCTGCCCCCTTACTTCATTACTCCCACTCTCTTTTCCGCCTTTCCCTATTACCTCCTAATCCCGTCTGCTCCCTGCTCTGCTCCCCCCACCTCATTACATCCCCACGCTCTGCCCCCCCCCCATATCTTAGCTGCCCTCCACTCTTCTCTTCTTACCCCATATCCCCCCGCCGTGGCACGGGACCAGACTAGTGGGGAGCCAGAGGTTTGTTCATACAGTTATTTCCAGGCCCACTTCACTTCTCTTCCCAGCATGGTGGGAAGTTCCCTGGCCTGGGGCCTTTGCCCCTCAGCTCAGATACCCTGGCTGGCAAGGCGCAGGGGAAGGGTTCGGTTTTGTTTTCTGGCTGTGGTTAGATTATAATTTTTAATTCTCAGCAGCTTCATTCTGCTCTGGGGCTGCAAATGCTTCTACAGCTGTATGGGCTTCTTGAACTAAATGGGGCTACTTATGTGAGTAAATTTAAGCAAATGCTTAGGTGTTCAGAGACTTGAGCCCTTCATACTGCAAAGCCCCCAGGAACAGCTCTTGTATCCTTTGTGTGAACTGTTTAGCATCAGAGAGCAAGGGTGGGTGAGATGATAGCTTTTATTGAACCAACTTCTGTTGGTGAAACAAGCTTTTGAACTTACCTAGAGCTCTTCTTCAGGTCCTCAAAAGCTTGTCTCTCTCACCCACAGAAGTTGGTCCAATACAGTACAAGATATTACCTCACCCACCTTGTGTCTCTAATGTCCTGGAACCAACATGACTACAACAACACTGTTTAGCATAAGGGAGCTGGATGTTGCCAACTCATAATTTTATCACTATTTGTGTTGTAGCTGGTGTTTTTCCTGAAGCCTTAGCTGTTGGAACCAAGAGATTGCACAAGAATCTTGGCTTTTGTTAAAAAGAGAGGTTTCTAGCTTCCATAGTTGCAGTGAAAAGGTTGCTTGGGGCTGCCAATACTGTTAATAACTTCTTTGTACGTCTGGACCTTAATTACATAGAGAAGAATTCTACCAATGTTACTCACATTGAGAAGTACCTTATGCCACAAGTAATCACAATGAAAGTAATGGGACAACTTGAGAAGTGTCGCAGATTAGGGCAACTGTACCCCTGTTCCCCTCTGTGGGCCAGCAAGGCCACCCACGCTCAGGCATTCAGCTGCCTAGCTGTTACCTCATTAGGGTGGAAATCTACTCTCCCTTCTGACTGGGGTATTTCCAGGCTGAGCAGTTCCCTGCCTTCATTGTGTCAAGTATCAGGGGGTAGCCGTGTTAGTCTGTATCTACAAAACCAACAAGGAGTCTGGTGGCACCTTAAAGACTAACAGATTTATTTGGGCATAAGCTTTCGTGGGTAAAGAAGTGAGGTTTTTACCCACGAAAGCTTATGCCCAAATAAATCTGTTAGTCTTTAAGGTGCCACCAGACTCCTTGTTGCCTTCATTGTGTTACTCCTAGCAAAGGCAGTTTATCTAAACAGCCCTGCTTAGTTTCTCTTCAATGACATAACAGTGCAGTTGCTACAGTGTTAAGTTACCACACAGTTCTTCCTATGCAGGCCTATTTTTATTCTTGGGGTAAAAGCATGACCGAGAAAACACATGAAAAACAATAAAAGAACCAAGTTATCTGCTAGCCAGTTTACCGGAGATTTTCCCCCCAGTTTTGGCCAGTGAGTCCTTCAGACTCCCAAGGAGGTCTCTTTTGTAGTCACAAATTCATGGCAATTTCAGCTCTGAACTAGCACACTCATGAACAGTGGAGTTCATCTTTCATGCAGTTTGGGGAGCAGGTAAATAGTAGACACTGGGACTCTTTTCCCAGGGCATAGCTTCAGAAGGATGGATTTAAGGTGGATAATTTGCATTCCTTTTACCCCCAGGTATTTCCTAGGAAATCCACTTTACATGCGTTGTCCCCAAATGTCCTTTGAAGTTCCTAACATTTCCCCCAAGTTTTACCTTAGTCTCCTAGAAAAGTTACAAACAATACTACAACAACACATAAACAATTACAGATTTTTAATACATTGGACCCCACAAGTATTAAATCTAATTCATTAAAGTTTAACTCCATTCAGTGAAGTTAATCTTAACTCCATAAGGTTTGTCCAAGATATTATCAGTCTGTCACATAAGAGACTAATCAGCATAAAAGTGGCAGGATCTGGGACATGAGACCATTGTGTAACTGTATTTGCTTTTTTAAAAATAATTTAATATTGAATGCTCAATAAGATGAGTGTATTTTTTCTTTTTCTCAGGAGTCGTACTCAGCTAATTGCAGCTTTGGGATGTTCAGCCTCCAGGCAAAAACACACTCTTCCTGACTTGCCTTATGACTATGGTGCCCTGCAACCCCACATCACTGCAGAAATCATGCAGCTACACCACAGCAAACATCATGCTACTTATGTGAATAATCTGAATATTGCAGAGGAGAAATATAAAGAGGCATTGGCAAAAGGTATGTGTGGGCGCTGTTAACAGAAGGGAAGAAAGCTACTACAATCTTATCTTGTAGTTACTGCACGTGACTGGTAGTCAGGAGATATGGGTCTTATTCCTAGCTTTGCTACAGTCTTACTGTCATGATCTTAGAAAACTCACTTAACTAAGACACTTAACTGAGATACCTATAAAAGGGTGATACTAGAGTATCCGCCTTCCTCTCAGGCGTGTTAGACTTAACTTCTTAGTGGCCTCAAACTTAAGGTTTTCCAAAAAACTCTATAGAAGTGCATAATATTAATAATACTTTAGATACATAGCAATATTACACATTTTTGCTTGCCAAAGTAAACATATTTAAAAAGTTCTACATTGGTTTCCTGTAATGTCAGTGCTGCATGTCTTCTATTTCAGAAAGTTGGCAGCAATAATCTTATATACTCTTAGCACTGTTTTCAAATATGTTTCAGTTTAATCGTATTGAGAAGTTCATCTTGTTCTGTCAGAGTACTGGACTGGTAAAAATGAGTGAACCTCCCGTTAGCCAGGCAGATCAATTTTTGTTGGTGCTGGTGACATGTTTCTAAAGAACACCTGATTTTTAAGATGTGTTCTGTCTAGAGAGTCACCTCTGCTACTATAGTTGGTTAACACTTTACAGGAATAGTTGGCAGCACTTTTACTGCTGTGCATAGAATTGGAGAAGTGCCAAGAAACTGGTGACGGACAACAGTGGGAAACCCACAGAGGATGCAGCCAGCTACCGCCCCATCTCTCTCAACCACCACCAAGCTCATGGAACAGGTGCTGCTCCACCATCTGTCTGATATTATCAAAGACATCCTCCCAGCGGACCAGGCAGGATTTCACTGGAAGAGGAACTGCTGTGACCAAGTAGCTTCACTTATTGGCCACATTGAGGCAGGATTCCATAGTAAGTTGAAGACAGGGATCACCTTGTTGATCTGTCCTCGGCATACAACACTGTCTGGAAACAGGGCCTTCTCCTCAAATCTCCCGCATCATTCACTGTTGGTGAACAATCCATCTCTTGGCAGCAATGACTGTGAACTGCTGCTTTTAAGGTACACCTTAATAGCCAGATCAATAGACCAAGAACTCTTAACTCGGGCATCCCTCAGGACTCTGTCCTGGCCCCAATACTTTTTAATCTATATACCAGCGACGGAGTCAAGGAAATTTATTTATGCGGATGACATTGCCCTAGCTGTTCAGCATACAAGCTTAACCTGAGATTTTAGCAGAATGGCTGATTATTTCCAATGCTGGAAACTTAGGCCTAACCCAAAAAAACCCATGGTAACTGCTTTCCATCTGAATAATAAAATGGCTAATACCAAACTTGATGTGCAGGTCTGCGGTGAGAGCGTCAGACACGAGGTTAATCCAAAGTATTTTAGCATTACACTGGACCAGAGATTGACCTTTCAACAACACCTCAAGAACACCTGCGATAAAGTTAGGTCTTATGTTGCGCTTATCAGAAAATTGACTGGAACATCATGGGGCTTCAGTCCACGAAATTTACGAACCACAATAATTGCCTTGGTATATTCTGCAGCTGAATATTGTGCGCCAGTGTGGTCTCACAGCAGTCGCTCTAAACTCCTTGACACTCAACTCAGTAATGATACACGCATAATGTCAGAGATGCTCAAATCGACTCCAGTTGACTAGCTCCCGGTCCTATTGCACATCTAGCCTCCACAGATTAGAAGAGCTGTTCAGACATCTCGCTTTCTTAATCATGTCAATGCAATCACGACAATCCCGCTGCACCATGACCTGCAGAATTTGCCAAAGATTAAAATCCCACAACCCTCTATGGAACTGTACCAAGACCCTTACATCCAACTTCGATGCTGAGGCTCAATGGAGAGTCACATGGAGCATTTCGACCACTCAAAACAAACAGCTTGTTGTTGATCCTGTTGAGGAACCACTGGATTTTGTTTTATGTTGGAAAGACTGGTGCAGATTGAATCACATCAGGACATCTTATGGGAGATGTGGACAAACCTCCTTTAAATGGAAAATGAGGCAAACACCTGTATGCAACTGTGGTCAACAGGCACAAATGATGGAGCACCTCATCTCTGAGTGTCTTCATCTTTTTTTTTTTTGCCAGGAACTTGAAGGTCATTCACCAGCTCACTGCTGCAGCAGCGTGCTGGCTGTCACACTTAGATAAAAATTTATAGTCGTTGTTACCTACCCAACCCATATGAAAGAAGACAACTTTACCCACTACTGTACAGTATCATTTGATGGTCATGTATCAGCATGTGCAATTCATTTCCAAAAATAACTAGGTGATTTAGATGCACTTTAAGGGTCAGTGGGATTTACGCACATAAATCAGGGTATTTCTGAAAATCGCTTGGTATTTAACTAACTAGGTCATTCATTTCAAATCCATTTTCTTCAAATGCCATGTTGTCTATAGTAGAAGCGTGAATTTAGTTCCCTCTTTTATCTGGATTAGACAATGCGTTTTCCCTTCAGTAGTGGTCAGAGGAAAGCTTTGTTGCAGAGAAGAATTAGAGAAAATAGGATTAAGGAGGGAAAAGAACCAGACATACTGCTTATTGCACAAAAGCATAGTAATTAAAGAAATGCAGGATTGTTGTCTCCATTGGTGGCTCCCAGATAAGCAGATACCTGTCTGCAGCATTGTAAACTGTTCCTGATATGGTGTATTAATGGTACAGACCAAGTACTGCACTTAGATACGTACACACAGCTTCCACTGACTTCACTTTGAATTGCATGTGTGTATCAGAAGACAGGGTTTATCCCTTTTTAAAAAGTCTTTCAGATGTATTCTGTACACCCTGAATGTTCACTACTGTGTAGTGTTGTTTTTTGTTAACATACAGCAGTGTTAGTAAATAGTTGCTTGTACAGCTTTAAATGCCAATAAACTCAATACTTCCAGTAGCATGAATTTTGTCCTTCAGAGTTCAGTTTTGTAAACATTGCTAGGAAAGAGCAAAGTCTCCATTTTTGTCATCTAGTTTAAAAATAACCCCCCAACAACATAAGCAATATGTGAAAGCATGCCTTTCTGAGAATGAAAACTTAAATTAGAATGAAACTTCCTCATATTTAAAGAAAAATGTCTTAGTAATGCATTTCAATATTGGACCACATACTGTAGTATTTTTAAAGCGGTGTTAATCTGTAGGTGTGTGCTATCTTGTACTCTGTTAATTAGTATTTTAAGTATAGCTCATGTAATGTATGTATGTATGTTTGTTTAGAGAACATTGCTTTTCAGAGTTTTGTATTCATTTGAAAAATATTAAATTAACAAGGTACCCAAAGAGATTTACGGCCCAGTTCAGGAAAGTGGTTAAATGCGTGCTGCTTGCTTTCCTGAACTGGGTCCTTACTACAGAAAATAAGAATATTTTTACTTCGATAAGTTTATTTTTTTTTCCAATTTAGACCCTGATTCTATAACTGGCCCCTCACAATTTCAGGGATTTGCCAGTTGCGGGATCAGATCCTTGGACAACTAATTCTTTAGGGTGTACACCATGTCTTCATATGCAGTTATACAATGTCTTCCAAATGCAGGTCTATGGTTATTAACTGCAGTTTTATAGTGACTTGTCTCTGGCTTATAGTACATTCACTTTTTGCTTCTCACACAGTAACATGTAGCACTGTTAATGGGTTGCAAAATCAGCGTAACGATAGTCTATCAAGTGGCTGTTTGGGTTTTGATCTTGGTGTTCTAAACAGGGTTTTGAATGGCTAGGGTGAGGAAAATGTGGACTGAGAACTTCCAGTGCCCCTGTGTACAACTGTGGCTTTTCAGGCTTTGTCTTCACCAGGGGAAAAAAGGAGTGTTCTTACCTTAGGTTAGTTAACATGTGATAACCAGCATGAGGTAAAATTCTAGTGAAGACAAAGCAGTTTGTAGTTTTAACCTGGATTAGCAGGTTAAGGTAAACCTCAGGCTCCCCCACAGTCTTTATCTTGACCTGCTAACACGTGTGAAAACTACAAACTGTCTTGTCTACACTAGGATTTTATCTCATATTACCATCTGTTAGCTAACGTAAGGTAAGAATATACCTGGTTTTCCTACCTCTGTGTGTGTGTGTGTGTGTGTGTACGTACGCGCGTGCAGGCACGCACGCACACAAAACACCATAGGCAAAGTGCCAATTACCTTCTCTTCCACTCACCTCTCCTCAATGCCATCCTAGGCATTCCTTGCAGTGCTTTAGCCCCATTGTTGGATAAAGTGTAGCAGGACTGGTCTGGCAACACCAGAGATCCCACCCTCTCAGATTAACATCAAAAGGCAAAGGTAGTGTGTTCTCAACCTATAAGGTGAAAGGCACCCCTAACTGAGTAAGAAGAGAGGATCAGGAAGAAGGTTGAGGAAGTGGACTTAAGAGGTGCTGGGAGTTATCCCTCCACCCTGACCTGTGCCATTTTCAAGCTGTGAGCTTCCATATTTCACTTGTGCTGGGCTGACCAATTTTCTTAGGAAAGCAGAAGTGTAAAAGGCTGTACAAATCCTCAGAGGTGCTGTCGGTACTATTTGTAATAACTACTGTGTTTCAGTTTGATGATGATGATTTCCTAGCTCATATAAATAGGAGCAGAAATACTGAACAAAGTGCCCGGTCTAGATGGGTTGTTCTGACTATGACCCTGATTGAAAATACATTGACAACATATTAGCCTAAAATCCTTTTAATGCCTCTGTCTTTCTTTTTATGTAAAGAAAAAAAATATTTAAAAATAACAAATTTCTATACAGCTATAAAATAACACATAAGAACCTGTAGAAAATCTGTGTTTTAACTTTTACATCTTAAGTAAATTTGCTATTTTTATCAGACTAGTAACTGTTATATTAATGTGCATTGACTGTCTTCTGCAAAGAAATGAAACACACTGGATATCTTATAGTATGCTTTAGTGTTATTCAATTAAGAGGATTTAACAAAAGACTGCACTCTTGATTTAATCAGAACAGTTGTGGTTCACAGTGTGGTGTTCATTAACAATTGAATCAGAGATTCTTCTTAGTTTTTTGCATACAGGTTTCCAAAAAAGATCATGTACTAAATGTCCTGTAGTCTGTATAGTTCAAGCTAAATCAGCTGGAAAAATACAAAGTGAAGAATATCCTGCATATCCCTCCCCAAGTGGGTCCCAGACAGGATTAATCCAGAAAAGCTCCAGACCCTGCCAGGCAGCCCCAGACAGGACAATGTTCTGTCCCATCGCCCCACCAATGGTGGTGGCAGTGTTACCTGCCACCACATGGGAGGCAGCCACTCAACGCTGGATCCTCCTAAATGCCACCTTGGAAGCTTTAGACATTTACCGGCCCCGACACACTTTAAAGTCCCAGCCTTCCTTCTCAATTGTACCAGGGGGGCCATCCTCCAACTCGCTCTCCTCAGGCATACGGTGTCCTTGTCCTCTTCTCTTCATTCATTGACTTTCACGATTCGACGGTCTCTACCTGGGCCTTTTCCTTCCACAGGGAGGATGGACGAGAACACCACTTGCTCCTCAAACTCCTTTATCCTTCTTCCCAGAGCCACGTAGTCTGCAGTGATACGCTCAAGGTCAATGTTGGCAGTATCATTGGTGCCCACGTGGAGAAGCAGGAAGGAGTAGCGATCTGAGGGCTTGATGAGTCTCCCTCCATCACATCGTGAATCCTAGCTCCTGGCAAGCAGCACACTTCTCGGTTTTCCTGGTCGGGACAGCAGATAGATGACTCAATCTCCCCGAGGAGGGAATCCCCGACCACCACCACCCACCTCCTTCTCTTGGGTGCGGTAGTCGTGGAACCCCCATCCCTAGGACAAGGCATCTCATGCCTTCCAATTGGTGGAGTCTCCTTCTGCTCCCTTCCCTCAGATGTATCATCTAGTCCACTCTCCGCATTAGTACCTGTGGAGAGAACATGAAAATGATTGCTCACCTGTATCTGCATTGCTCCTCTTTCTTCTTCATCCCCTTCCCTTGCCCTATCCCATCCCCCTTCCTTTCCCACTTCCTCTTCCCCCTCAGCACACAGGAGGGGAGAACGACTGGCACTGAGACCCAGGAGGTGATGTCCAGCTGCAGAGTCAGCAAGCTGGGGCAGCATCCTCCCTCACCCGGGCAGCTCTGCGCTCACAGAAACTGGGGAGGGATGGGGCAGTGGCACCTTGCCTCTTGTTTGTTTGAGGGGGGCAATGTACTCCCAACACTCAAACTACACCCCTGGGTGTCCCCATCCCCTTATGTGGTGACTTACCTCTCCACCAGCTGCTCGAGGCACCGGAAATGACATGCACGTGCTGCTGGGGAGGGGTGCATGATCGCTCTTGAGGCTTCCCTGTCATTTTCTGCGGGGAAGCAAAGAAATCTGCATGGGGTATGAATTCAGAAAACCCTTGTGAATTCGGTACATTTTACAACCTAAAGCATTTGTATGTTACCTCCTTCTGCTCATCTTGCCAAATGGTAGAACACCAATAAACACCTGTGCAGGAATGTACATGGTCTTTTGATGCAGAGTTGATAATTGCAAAGAGTTGCCAAACAATGACATATTATGTGTCAAGATGTCAGAGAGCTATGTTAAAACAGTTTTGTGTAGAACATGACTTACAGTGGTGAGCACAAATGCCACAAACTTACTTTTTCACAAATTTTAATAACCTGTTACAGCACTATACTTTTGTTAAGCTTTTATCTTGGTACAAACAGGGCTTACTTTATTCTTCACTGTGGCAACACTTTCTTCCACTTAATTCTGTTGATCTTATGTGTCTTCAGGTGATGTTACAGCTCAGGTGTCTCTTCAGCCTGCACTAAAGTTCAATGGTGGGGGTCACATCAACCACACCATCTTCTGGACAAACCTTTCTCCTAATGGGGGAGGAGAGCCTCAAGGTTAGTACTCATTCTTGATGGCTTACTGATATGTCAACATTAACTAACAAATAGAATTAATTGTGACAAACTGTGGCCTGTAAAGAAATCTCTTGTATTTAGTTTGTCACTTAAAAGCTAAAAGACTTTGAAAAATTAAGATCCTTCAAAATCATCAGTCTTCTAGTATGTCTGCTCAGCACCTAACGTAATGGGGCCCTGATCCTGATCGAGACCTTTAGAGGCTCTTGTAATACAAATAATTAATATTCTAATTTTTTGCATGCACTCTAAAATAGAGCTTTACTGAGCATGAGACTAGACTTTTTTTAAAGACAGACTTGGTTACATAGGTAGCTATATATTTGTTCACAGTATAAAAGCTGCCATTATTATGATGTTGCCATTGTAAAATTCATTAACCTTTTATTTTATTGATTGACTATGGAGTAATAAATTAGCCATCTGAAACTGTGATAATGCAATAAGTCTCCAAGACCTAGATTAGTGTTGAATGCACTGCAATCCAGGGAAAGAAAAAACTCACCAGTAACAAAAATCAACCATTCCAGGAGTTGGATCGGGCTGTCATTGACCTGACTCATTAGCTTTAAGGCTTTAAAAGACCTCATGGAAGACGTGTAGTTTTAAGGAAGTAAAGTGTAGAGGTGTGATGCACCAGTGGTTCTCGATCTTTCCAGACTACTGTACCTCTTTTGGGAGTCTGAAGCCCTATCCCTGCTGCCCAGGGCTGAAGCATGTAACTTAGCTTTGCAGGGCCTCCTGTGGTGTGGGGCCCCAGGTAGTTGCCCTGCTTGCCACCCCCCAATGCCGGCCCTGGACTTCTAACCCCCTAAACCCATCCTGCGACTCCCAGGATAAGAAACACTTCTCTAGATGAGTTGACATACCCCCTGGAAGACCTCTATGTACCCCTAGAGGTACACATACCCTGGTTGAGAATCACTGTGCTATAGACCATGACAGGGAGGCAGTTAAAGATATTGGGGACCATGTAGAAAAGAACTGGAGAAGGACATGAAGGAGGCTTTAGATGAAGGTGATTCTCCCCCAGCCCTCCAAAAAAATTAACCATTTTGTTTTTATGTAAAATCAGAAAGTGTTTTGAGTGGAGGTGTCAGTTCTTTCAATCTCTGGGATTCAGGATAGTACATAACTACTTCATTTTTGCTCTGGTAGAAACTAGGCATTTGTTGTTGCTATGAAGTAGTTAACATGCTTTGAAGAGTCATTGTTAAGGTTAAGATTCTATCACGGGTATTTTTAGTAAAAGTCAGGGACAGGTCACCGGCAATAAACAAAAATTCATGGAAGCCTGTGACCTGTCCCTGACTTTTACTAAGAATACCCTGGGAGGGGTGTATGTGGGGGGGAACTAACAGTCAGAGTGCTGCTGGGAGCTGACCTCTGGCAGCTGCTCTAGCCCCGCCACTGCTTCTGTGGCAGAGGCTGACCGCTTCTGCTCCAGCCCCAGCCCCAATCCTGGCTGCTGCTTCAGCTCTGGAGCTGCTGCTCTGGTGGCCCTGGGGCTGACAGCTGCATCAACCCTGCCACTGCGGAAGAAGTTACGGAGGTCCTGGAAAGTCGTGGAATCTGCAACCTCCATGACAGAATCGTCTCATTAGCCATTATATATAAGGTTGTAGTTTATCATAACCGCTCATTAAAACTGTAGCTTCATAATTCAGTGTTTGCTAGTTCTTCTTTGTCTTCAAACTACCAAAAAAAAAAAAAAATTAGAAACTTCAGAATTTCCACTATGGAATTAAGAAACAGGAAGGGGGAGTAAATGTGTCACTGAGGCTAAGCTTGAATAATACAGTTCAGGCTCACTTGTGTACAAGAACTTTGTGAAATACTTTTAGACTAAAGTCTGCCTTAGTTTTGCTTCCCCTTATCTTGTACTCCTTTGCAGCTTCCTCGGTTAGAAATGATTAGAATATGCTTTCCTGGAAGTTTAAGCAAAGACCTAGCAATGCTGCATTAAAGCCTATATGTACAGCACTATAAGAGTTCATGCTCCTCTTCAGGTACAGAAGATGCATCATTTGCTTAAAGAGCCTACAACTGAAGTTAGACAAAGAGGCTAGGGAAGAGAGTAGGTCATGACAAAACTATAACTGGGTTCAAAAAAGAATTAGATAAGTTCATGGAGGACAGGTCCATCAATGACTGTTATCCAGGATAGTCAGGGACACAATTCCATCCTTTGGGTGTCCTTAAACCTCTGACTGCTGGAAGCTGGGACTGGACGACAGGGGATTGATCACTCAATAAATTGCCCTGTTCTGTTCATTCCTTCCAAAGCATCTGATATCGACCAGTGTCAGAAGACAGGGTACTGGGCTTGATGGACCGTTGGTCTGACCCAGTATGGCTGTTCTTATGTTAGTTACAGAGGGTTATAATACAACTGCTCAAATATTACCTTACAATATGGGATACAGATGTTAGTGATATTAATGCATGCTGCAGCTCACAAACATTCAGTAAAGTCTAAACACGTTCTTATAATTCTAATGCCTATTTTAACAATACCATGGGTAAGCCAGCCTGATTCAGCTATGTATTTGTCAGTATTCAATTGAGGCGTGGGGACCTTGGCATGAGCTGGCACCTGGTCATCAGTGAGCGTCACAGGTGCAATCTGTGGGAAAGTTTATAAGGATACTTGTCTCGCATACTTTCAAGTCAAACTATCTAGCACTCTTCAAATAACACTCCCTCTCTTCTCCCCCCTCCCCCCCCCCCGTTCATCCTGCTGCCTGTTTGTCAGACAAAACACATAAGCTCCTTAGCATTATAAATACTGGATAAGAACATGGTAGTACCTTTATGTTGATTATTGCACTTTGAGATTTTTTTTCCTTTCTGCTTTCCTTTTAAACTGCAGTATCTGTATAAAATACTAATGGATAAGATCTATTAAGAATTACTTCTTTTTCCTTTCTCAGAAAAAATGAGGAGGGGGAAGCCAACTGCCTCTGCCTCTCTCTGACTTCAAAAATAAATCTTGATATCAGCTGGAAAATAGTGTAAAGTGTGGGGTGTGTGTGTTTTTGTTTGTTTGTTTTTAATATAAATTTAAGGGGAACTGATGGAAGCCATCAAGCGTGACTTTGGCTCCTTTGGAAACTTCAAGGAGAAGCTGACGGCGGTATCGGTTGGTGTTCAAGGCTCAGGATGGGGGTGGCTTGGTTTTAACCAGGACCAAGGCCGCCTGCAGGTCACTACTTGTTACAATCAAGACCCTCTGCAAGGAACAACAGGTTAGTTTTGTTTTTAAATGATCTTTGAAAGAAAACCCAAACTGTTATGTATATTTATGAGGAAAGTAGCTGCAGTGGCAGCTTGAAAGGGCTATTTAATACATCCATCTTCTTCTTTCTAAGTAAATATGGCTAGAGAGAGACTGCATGTGACTGTATCTTTATTAAAAATGATGAAAAGTAGTAATATCCTTTTTAAACCTAACACTTGTGAAGAACAGCTTATCAATTTTGGAGAATGTATGGGGGAGGAGGTTTAAAATCTTAGCTTCGGTGGACAGGGAGAGGAGGAAGATGGATGAAGGATGTATTTTCAGCTGTACAGGGACTTCAGCTTTCATGGATGATGGGAGGGTTGCTCATATGGTTTCTTCTTTGGAGAGAGTAATTTAAAGAGGCATCAACTTAAAAATTGCCTTCATTTGAAAACTTTTTTCCTCTCTTTGCAAACAACACTTAATATCACCTAGAAGTGGAAGATTAAACTGGTTTGTTTGTTTGTTTGTTTGTTCTGTGTGTTTGACAGCACTTTGTGTATAATTAATTTTCCCCTGTGTGTAGGCTTTTCTCTCAACAGAGGGGAGAGAAACCTCTTCTCTTTTTACAATCACACCATTTTTATTTTTAAACATGCTGACATTGACAGGGCACACTGGGGCATATGTTAAAACCTGAAATGACACTTACCTTTCTTTGAATCACTACAACTAGGGGAGGTGTATGCTAATGACAGATACCGTATATACTCGTTCATTAGCCCATTCGTTTATAAGCCGACCTCCCCCCCCCCACTCCCCCCAAGATGGATAAGTAAAGATAGCAAAAACTGTGTGACGCTTTCATAAGCCGACCCTATATTTCAGGGGTTGGAAAACTTTGGCTCCCAGCCTGTCAGGGTAAGCCGCTGGCAGGTTGGGAAGTTTTGTTGGCATGGAGCCCCTCAGCTCCCTGTGGCTACAGTTCGCTCGTGCCACTTCCCGCAGCTCCCATTGGCTGGGAACGGCGAACCGCGGCCACAGGGAGCTGAGGGGCTCCATGCCTGCAGACGCTCCAGGTAAACAAAATGACAATATATTAGATTTTCAATGCAGTGATTCCATAGAGCAGGGATCGGCAACCTTTGGCACGTGGCTCGCCAAGATAAGCACCCTGGCGGGCCAGGCCGGTTTGTTTACCTGCCGTGTCCGCAGGTTCCGCCGATCGCGGCTCCCAGTGGGCACAGTTCGTCCCTCCAGGCCAATGATGGTGGCGGGAAGTGGCGGCCAGCAAATCCTTCGGCCTGCGCCGCTTCCCGCATCCCCCATTGGCCTGGAGTGACAAACCGCGGCCAATGGGAGCCGCAATCGGCCAAACCTACGGATGCGGCAGGTAAACAAACTGGCGCGGCCCGCTAGGGTGCTTACCCTGGCGAGCCATGTGCCAAAGGTTGCCGATCCCTGCCATAGAGTTTAAAATCATCGAATTTTGGTTTAGACCCGTTTATAAGCCGACCCCCGCTCTTTGATGCGTCACTTTTTTTTACCAAACATATTCGGCTTATGAACGAGTATATACGGTATATTGTCAACCAGAGATGGCTCTTAAAGATTTCTCAGCCAGGGATAAGCCAACAGCAAAATGTTGGACCTGACCCCTTTTAAAAGATATCTGATTTGCCATGGGTGTGGGTTTTATTTGACTCTATGCTGTGATGGTAGCAGTTGAGCCAGTTGGATTCAGACTGCACTGCTGAGGGAAGATACCACAGTACATCTAACAAGGTGCATAATTTTTGATAGTTTCTCTTATTGTCAGTCTTTCCCTCCAACCCCAGTGCAAAAACTCTGCAAACTTCCTCCATGGCTCTAGAGAGAGAACAAACCACACATGACAGTTGTTAATCACATCAGTTAATGGACTTTTGGAAGGCACTCAGATACTGTGGAGCTGAGGGCCATACAAGAACCTATGTAGAACAGAATACAGGGGATGAACTGAATCTCTGTGGATTAGCAGATGCAAAGACTCTTTAGCTGGATTCAGTTGGAATTCCTTGTTGGGGTTTCCTAATCCTTAATCTCACAAAAACAAGGATATATGTAACTAAATCAGGTGTTTAATGAATGTATTTTGTGCCTTAAAACATATTAGAGTGGAATGTTACATAAGCACAGTTTCTAGAAGTATGATTATTGTTGCACCACAGCAGAGTATTTTGCAGTAACTGTGTTCCTTAAGGCAGTTTTTCCAGTTGAAAACTTTTTTTAGAACTCAATCGTGCTCTCAGGATTGGGTGTTTTCATAGCTGTGTATCATAAAATCAGCTACTGCACTTCCTTTTTTATGGGAAGCAGCTGTATAAGATCTAGCAACGTGCGCCTGTGTGTTGGAGGGTTCATTGTCATCTTTAAATGTTATGGAAATGAAGAATAAAATAGTTGGAAATATTCTGAAGTAGGGTTTTGAAATGTTTTATTCATCTGAAAATATTTTCATAGACTCACAAAGTTATTTTCTCTTTTCTAGGTCTTATTCCTCTGCTAGGAATTGATGTGTGGGAGCATGCTTATTATCTTCAGTATAAAAATGTTAGACCTGACTATCTAAAAGCTATCTGGAATGTGATCAGCTGGGAGAATGTATCTGCAAGATACACAGCTTGCAAAAAATAAAGTGGAGGTCTCACACAGACTATTACAAGAGCACCAGTTCTACTCTGAAATCATTTTTGTAGTAGTGTGTTTACTGGCTTGTTAATGAGTCGATCCACTGCTGAAAATACTTTAATGCATCCAATGAAAACATTTGCAATCAAGCCAAGTGTTGCTTGTCGAAATCTGTGAAAGGTATTTATAAAGCTTTAAACTCTTGTGCAACAAGTGGAAACAATTCTCTAATTCTTTGTAGGGATATAACTCTTTAACATTTCATTGTGGTTCTACTGAACTTTCCTGTAGTTGACAGCAGTAAACTTATGAATGTATCTAGTATTGTCCTTTACTACAGAAGGGAAAACCAAGCTAATCTACATCACAGTGGCTTTGTGAGGAATAGTTACATATGACGCACTATAAAAGTGCTAATTATTAATAAATAACATACCAATACATCTCACAATACTTGCACAGATTGTTAGGGAAACTTTGTTTCCAAGAGCATTTAATGATTTCAAAGGCAAAAGTGATACTCAAAATAACTATTACAAGTTAAATATGCAGTGCCAGGGAGCTTCCTTTAGAAAGTGATAGTAGCAAACATTTAAAAAAAAAAAGAAAAAGGAAAAAAAAAAAAGACTGCATTGAATGGCGAGTAGTGGGACTCACTTGTGGTAAGGGGGTTTGTTATGCTCTTGAAGCTTCAGTGTATGAGTTTTGGTCCCTTTATTTAGGAGCCAGTGAAGATAGAAGTATTTTCCCACAGCTGCGCTCTGTTCCATATGGAAATATAATTGACAGCAAGTGATAATGATCTGATTACTGAATGTTTTCTGATGCTTATTGATCTAACTTAATTCCTTGTTGCACTTAAGTATTCAAGTAGAAATGTATGTACCTTATTTGTTGCCATAAATAAAAATAAAAAAATTCAATAACTGAATCCATAGTAATACAACTTAATCATAGTGAGTCCAGATATGTTCCCCTTCAGCTGCAGCACAAAGGGACCACCAAGCTACCTACATACAACTGGCATCACAACAAACTTCCTTGGACCTCTGAGGATGCGTGATGCAAGGCCAAGTGGGCATGCTATGCTTTGTGTGCTCTGCATTTTTTTTAATACAATAGATGGGGTAATTGGCTTTAAAATCAATTAAAGATGCAATGTTTGGCCTCTACTATCTTGGTAAATAAGCTTTTTTTTCAAGGTATCTTTCTGAAAATAGATATGCTCTTATAATTCATAGTTCAGATAGTAAATGTAGTTTAGCAAGAAAATGCAATACTGGGAGTCAGGATGGATTGATTTTAAATCAGCGATTTAAATCATGGTTTAAATTACGAAGTCAAAAGCCTTGATTTAAACAATTGATTTTAATCATCTTTTCCATTTGTACTTCAGTTATTTTTCTAAAAAAAGGTGCATTCTCATTGATATAACCACTGAAATGTTGACTTACAATAAAAAGCCTTTTCACTAGGTTTGGTACATCCTTTTGCCATTTAGGAGAGTACACTATAACTGTACATTAAGCAATTGTATAGCTTAATATTTTCAGATTCTTATTCATTGTACACTTTTAGTGCTTTAGAAAACAGTGAATAATGTATTGCTTATATACTACTATTGTGCCATATGTTTAAAAAATTGACCTCAAAAGAATGAATCTGGGGCGAAACACACATTTTATAGAAAAGCAGTCTTTAACTCCCAAGTTTTTGATAGAGGTTCATGGATTCAGTTTATTTTGTATTGAAATGGTTTAAGAGATTATAAGTTTGGGCCTTAATATATTTTGTATTAAATTCCGATTTCATTTAAAACAGATTTATTTAAAAAACCCTCATTTAAATAAAAAAATCTGGTTTAAATAAATTTTTAAAAACCTGATCTGTTTTTATCTGCCGTGTTGAGAGCAGAGTGAATTGCTCTCCCCTTCTGTGCCTATAATAACATATGAGGCTTTAATATTACTGCTACAAAATTGAAATAGAAAAGCCATATTCTAAAGTTCCATTTAGTTTCTGAAATAAACTTAGGTTAAATTCAGCTATGATGTGCAGACTAAGTGTCCTAATGTAATTGTGTTCCCTAAACAATACATTTTTAGCAAATGGAACATATTACAAATATCTGGCAGTAAGTTGGCTGGGCAAAAATATATATAAAAGCAAAATTTTTGCTATTGTCACTAGTTATGAGATTTTGTAAACTGTGAACTTAGGAAAAGTTAAATCAGAAAAATAAATGCTTTAGAGGACTGCTCAATGATTAATATTCACCTTAACAGCAAAATAAAGTCATATGTTCTGATTATTATTGGGTTTTTTGTTTTTTTGGGTAGTGTCCAAAGTTTGTGGGATGGGGAATTCATTGTGCAAGGTGCTGTACAATCACATATATAGCCAACTATTAGCCCAAAGGGCTTGCAGTCATGAGCTCATATTTGCTTCAGAGGCTTTAAGTATTTTTTAAAGAAAAAAGACCTTTTTTTTTTTTGACTCTACATGTAAATGGCTTTAAAAATAAATCTGCTGAAATATTCCCTTTTTCATAAGTCACTAGATAACTGTATTTGAAGTGCCGTGTAAAACAGTCTAGAAAAATCATCAAAGTTACTAGCCCAGGCACAATCTTCTGTCCAGCCTTTACCACAATAAAGAAATCTAATTTTACTTGTCAGTCAATAAATTACATCCCAGAGCAGTGCTTCCCACAGTTTCATAGAATATCAGAGTTGGAAGGGACCTCAGGAGGTCAACTAGTCCAACCACCTGTTCAGAGCAGGACCAATCCCCAAATGGCCCCCACGTACCACCTTCTTAAACCATTTTGCAGTGAATTGCTGGAACATCAAGCTCATGTACAGTAAGCAGTACACAAACTGCAGTTTGAAACCCTGGCTCCAGGTGAAAGGGTGCGTAGAATATTGCATGGCCATTAAGACAGCGTGTGTTTTGTGATTCATGGTTTGTTTGGGTGTTTTGTTTTGTTTTTTTAAACCCAGAAACATAAAGTGCTTTCTACTGTTCATTATGACTTGTAGGTTTCACATAAGTGGAAATTCTGCTGTATTTTTGGTAACTTAAGTTCTGTGAAATACTGCCTTTATCTGGCTCTTATTTAGAAAGACTGGCATAATATCCAGTGTGGAGCATAATTGTGTCTCTACCAGTAAAATTAATCAGTAGCGAAATGTGCAATACATGATACAACATTAAGAAAACCCATACAAATGCAAGAAAACTGGTATCTAGTTGGTGGCTTTTGCAGAGCAAAATCTTGTTGTATTTTGCTTGTTTGAGGGGGGGTCTGGTCCACACTGCAGAGTTGGATTGATGTAAGCCATCTTGCCTCAACCTATATTTGCAGGTGTCTACACTCAGATTGTCTCCCGCCAATGTAAACGCCCTGTTACATCGACACAGTAACATGTCCTCCCTGAAAGCATTGACTCTGGTTGGTGTACTGTTGACACTGGGAATGTAGACACTGCGTGACCTATGGTGACTCTAACAGTCCTCCAGCAGCTGTCTCACAATGCCTGACACTGACCGCTCCGATCATAATTGTTAACATCGCTGCCTGGGGGTCATGGAGACTAGAAACCACACCCACCTTTAAAACCGTGGTGTATTTTTGAAATGCCTTTTCCTGATTGCTGAGCCTGGTGATCACAACTAGCAACTCTCCCTTGTGGGCAACTGTGCAGCTCACCAGGCCACCTACACGCTTTAAATGCCCTCCTGTCTGTAGTAGATAGGAGGTATTGGCTCTCCTGGGCCTGTGGGGAGTAGATTACACAGGGCATGTGGAAGAAGGGCTACAACAGGAATTAGCAGCAGTGCCATGTGAAAGCAAAGGAATACCAGAAGGCCAGGGAGGCCAACAGTTGATCTGGCACCAAGCTGTGGACCTGCCACTTTTACAATGAGCTGCATGCCATCCTGGGCAGACATCCGCCAGCACCCCTCAGAGCACTGTGGAGCCCAAGTAATAGGCCCCTGCCATGAACAGCAAGGAGGATGGGGGATATGTAACTGAGGGTCCCAGCTATGCTGTGAGTGAGGACCTGTCTGCACTCTAGTCAGTCCTGGCAGCTCAGCACAGGTGAGCCTGCTGCAGGGGAAGGAACCTCAGATAAGTGTGTGAGTGCATGTCCCATTAGAATGCTTAAATGTATAGATGGTGCCTAACCCTAGCTTAGCAAGACAGAGGTATTGACTTTTCTTTAATTTACTTGTACTAGAAGAGGTAGCAGTACAAAAAACAGTGTTATCTGCTTTTCATTCCCCTATAGGTTTAGGCGGTGGGGGGCACATGGAGCAGTTTATGTACACACAGATGTCACTTGAATCCTGAGAGATCTCAATGAAACCTTCACAGAGGTATCCACAATCCGCTCCTGAAGGTTTCTGGGTTGGCAGCCTCATTTCTTCCTCTGGCGTAGGACACTTTTTCACCCCAGTATGTAATGTCTCTGGCAAGCACCACTGCAGTAAATCAGCGCTGAACTGAACTACAGGGCTCTCCCGGGAACCGCAGGGGCAAAAGGAGCAGAACGTCAGAGCGCTGCTCCCAGGAGCCAGTGCCCTGCACTGGCATCTTCTCTGGCACAGCTCTACTGGTACTGCCCCCAGCCCTGTGTCTCAGGTGGGGCTGTACAGACCCCAGGAGACATAGCTGTGTGGAAGGGCTGGGGGCAGTACAGCTGCACCAGAGGAGCTGCTGGCCTGGGGCCGCCCTCCTTTCGCCTGAAATTGGTATCCAGCACAGCGGGAGGACAGAGCCCCCCTCCCACAGATAACATGGGATGGGAAGAGCATGGGGGCCTGGGGTGGGGAGGAGTCATGTGGGGAGGTCATGTGCCCCCTTGAGCTGGTGCCCCCCTTTGTGTCCCTCCCCTAAGTCACCCATGTGTGCTGTGTGCTACAAAGCTGAAGTGTCAATAAGCATATCTTGTTTAAAACTTCAGGGGAACAAGGGAAGGGAGTTCTGAATGTAACTTTGCTTTTTTTGTGACTATAAATACAATACTTCTGTTTTATCTGTGCTTGCTGCCATTGTGGCCTTGAGCCATCCCCTGTCCACATCTGTGGAATGCCTGACTGTGATGAGTAGGAAGAAGAGAACTCTGGCGGTTCTCTGAGATCCTGCAAGTCAGTGCTGCATCGGACTGTGAACAAAGGGCCTGGAGGGTGAATATTTCAAACAGCCTGGAGAGGGCAAAAGCGGATAGGAGAAAATCCCAGCAGTAAGAGGAGAGGGAGATGCACCAGGACACAATGGGGCTTCTCTGGCAGCAAACAGGTGCTGCAGGCACTAGTTGATTTAAAGGTTCAACATGCTCAGGATCGCCTCCCTTTGGAGGCACTGGAGAACTCCATTTTACCACCTCCTTGCATCCCCCAATATTCAACATGTTGTTAGGGGCTGCATCCCTACCCCTACAACTATATGCCAGGGGACACGAAGAACAACTACAGCTTCACATACACTGACCTGTGAGAGCCATGCTTGGAGTATGGGTAGCCAAAATGGACTGGAATAGAGATGAATGTTCTTTCCCCTTATTAAGTACAGTTCCATTAATCTATTTCAGAAGACTTTATTGTATTTGTTTTTTGATTGTGCGCAGGGTTTTTTTGCACTAGTTTTTGTGTGAAATAAAAATCTATTTTTAGGAAAATAATTCTTCTTTACTACTTTACAACAAATGCTGCAGAATGCCAAGCGCTACTGAAAGAACCCGCTGCTTGTTATTGTACAGGGCAACAAAACTCATAGGATCAGCGACAAACTGTAAAATTATACACATACAGCAAGCACTGCAAAATGAATAGGTACATTAAGGGGGACAGAAGGACGGTGAAGAAAATTGGCAGCATGTGACCTCCAGAAGAAGAAAGAGGAGCATCCATTTACCAGCAGTGCAGATACAGGTGAGCAACCGTTTTCATGTTCTCTCCACAGGTACTAATGCGGAGAGTGGACTAGATGATACATCTGAGGGAAGGGAGCAGAAGGAGACTCCACCGATTGGAAGGCATGAGATGCACTGTCCTAGGGATGGGAGTTACACGACCACCACTCCCAAGAGAAGGAGGTCAGGGACTCCCTCCTAAGGGGGACTGAGTCATCTATCTGCTGTTCCGACCAGGAAAACCGAGAAGTGTGCTGCTTGCCAGGCGCGAGGATTCACAATGTGACAGAGACTGCCGAGAAAACTGTTCTCATGGGACGGACTTCACCTAAGTAGGGAAGGAAATAGACTTCTGGGAGGGAGGCTGGCTCATCTCATCAAAAGAGCTTTAAACTAGGAATTTGGGGGAGACGGTTGGGAGATGTCCATTTAATCTCCACACCAGATTATAACATTGAGAGGGAGGTCGATGAGATAAGAACGGATACAGCCGGGGGGAAGAGATTGGACATAAGGAGGAGGGGGGGGATGGATACTAGACTAATAGGTCATACTGGCGATACGGTGTCCGTACCAAATTGGATAACAAATGTGAGAGAGGCCAAACG
Source organism: Emys orbicularis (assembly GCF_028017835.1). Taxonomy (NCBI): domain Eukaryota; kingdom Metazoa; phylum Chordata; order Testudines; family Emydidae; genus Emys; species Emys orbicularis. Next base: position 123,517,833 of record NC_088685.1, on the reverse strand, counting down.
GCATAAATTAAGATGTTTATACACCAATGCGAGAAGCCTAGGTAACAAAATGGAGGAATTGGAGCTCCTGGTCTGAGAAATGAAACCGGATATTGTAGGAATAACCGAAACGTGGTGGAACGGTAGTCATGACTGGAGTACAGGTATGGAAGGGTATGTGCTGTTTAGGAAAGACCGGAACAAAGGTAAAGGTGGGGGAGTAGCATTGTATGTCAACAATGAGGTAAACTGTAAAGAAATAATAAGTGATGGAATGGATAAGACGGAGTCTGTCTGGGCAATACTCACACTGGGTAAAAGAACTACTAGAGCCTCCCCTGGGATAGTGCTAGGGGTGTGCTATAGACCGCCGGGATCTAGCCTGGATATGGACAGAGAACTCTTTAATGTTTTTAGGGAAGTAAATACTAATAGGAACTGTGTAATCATGGGAGACTTTAACTTCCCGGATATAGATTGGGGAACAAATGCTAGTAACAATAATAGGGCTCAGATTTTCCTAGACGTGATAGCTGATGAATTCCTTCATCAAGTAGTTGCTGAACCGACGGGGGATGCCATTTTAGATTTGGTTTTGGTGAGTAGTGAGGACCTCGTTGAGGAAATGGTTGTAGGGGACAACCTTGGCTCAAGTGATCATGAGCTAATTCGGTTTAAACTAAATGGAAGGATTAACAAAATTAAATCGGAGACTAAGGTTTACGATTTCAAAAGGGCTAACTTTAATAAATTAAGGCGACTAGTTAGGGAAGTAGATTGGACTAACACATTTATGGATCTAAAGGTGGAAGGCGCCTGGGATTATTTCAAGTTGAAGTTGCAGGAGCTGTCGGAGGCCTGTATCCCGAGAAAGGGAAAACAGTTCGTAGGCAGGAGATTTAGACCGAGCTGGATGAGCGAGCATCTCAGACGGGTGATTAAGAAAAAACAGAAAGCGTACAAGGAGTGGAAGATGGGAGGGATCAGCAAAGAAACCTACCTTATTGAGGTCAGAGCATGTAGAGATAGAGTGAGAAAGGCCAAAAGCCGTGTAGAGTTGGACCTTGCGAGGGGAATTAAAACCAATAATAAGAGGTTTTATAGCCATATAAATAGGAAGAAAACAAAGAAAGAAGAAGTGGGACTGCTTAAGACTGTAGATGGAGTGGAGATTAAGGATAATCTAGGCATGGCACAATATCTAAATGAATATTTTGCATCGGTCTTTAATAAGGCTAATGAAGGACTTAGGAATAGTGGCAGCGTGACGGATAGGAATAAAGGAGGGGGGGTTGACATTACCGTATCCGAGATAGAAGCCAAACTCGAACAGCTTAACGGGTCTAAATTGGGCGGACTGGATGATCTTCATCCGAGAATATTAAAGGAACTGGCGCAAGAAATTGCAAGCCCATTAGCGATAATTTTTAATGAATCTGTCAACTCGGGGGTGGTACCGTTGGACTGGAGAATAGCTAATGTGGTTCCTATTTTCAAGAAGGGGAAAAAAAGTGACCCAGGTAACTACAGGCCTGTTAGTTTAACATCTGTAATATGCAAGGTCTTGGAAAAAATTTTGAAGGAGAAAGTAGTTAAGGACCTTGAGGTCAATGGCAATTGGGACAAATTACAACACGGTTTTATGAAAGGTAGATCGTGCCAAACCAACCTGATCTCCTTCTTTGAGAAAGTAACAGATTTTTTAGATAAAGGAAATGTGGTGGATCTAATATACCTCGATTTCAGTAAAGCGTTTGATACGGTACCGCATGAGGAATTATTGGTTAAATTGGAAACGATGGGGATCGATATGAAAATCCAGAGGTGGATAAAGAACTGGTTAAAGGGGAGACTGCAGCGGGTCGTACTGAAAGGTGAACTGTCAGGTTGGAGGGAGGTTACCAGTGGAGTTCCTCAAGGTTCGGTTTTGGGTCCGATTTTATTTAATCTATTTATTACTGACCTCGGAACCGAATGTAGGAGTGGGCTGATAAAGTTTGCGGATGATACAAAGTTGGGAGGTATTGCCAATTCGGAGAAGGATCGGGATATCCTGCAGGGAGATTTGGATGACCTTGTAAACTGGAGTAATAGTAATAGGATGAAATTTAATAGTGAGAAGTGTAAGGTTATGCATTTAGGGATGACTAACAAGAATTTTAGTTACAAGCTGGGGACGCATCGGTTGGAAGTAACGGAAGAGGAGAAGGACCTCGGAGTCCTGGTTGATCGCAGGATGACTATGAGTCGGCAATGTGACGTGGCCGTGAAAAAAGCTAATGCGGTCCTGGGATGCATTAGGCGAGGTATTTCTAGTAGGGATAAGGAGGTGCTGGTTCCGTTATACAAGGCACTGGTGAGACCTCATTTGGAGTACTGGGTGCAGTTCTGGTCTCCCATGTTTAAAAAGGATGAATACAAACTGGAACGGGTACAGAGAAGGGCCACGAGGATGATCCGAGGAATGGAAAACCTGTCGTATGAAAGGAGACTCGAGGAGCTCGGTTTGTTTACCTTAACCAAAAGAAGGCTGAGGGGGGATATGATTGCTCTTTTTAAATATATCAGAGGGATAAATACCAGGGAGGGAGAGGAATTATTTCAGCTCAGTACTAATGTGGACACGAGAACAAATGGATACAAACTGGCCGTCGGGAAGTTTAGGCTTGAAATTAGACGAAGGTTTCTAACCATCAGAGGGGTGAAGTTCTGGAACAGCCTTCCGAGGGAAACAGTGGGGGCGAAAGACCTCTCTGGCTTTAAGATTAAGCTTGATAAGTTTATGGAGGGGATGGTTTGATGGGATAATGTGATTTTAGTCAATAGGTCAATAACGTGCCATCGCTGGTAATTAGTAACAATGGTCAATGATGGGATATTAAAAGTTACTACAGAGAACTTTTTTCCGGAGGGTCTGGCTGGAGAATCTTGCCTGCATGCTCGGGGTTCAGCTGATCGCCATATTTGGGGTCGGGAAGGAATTTTCCTCCAGGGTAGATTGGCAGAGGCCCTGGAGGTTTTTCGCCTTCCTCCGCAGCATGGGGCAGGGGTCACTTGCTGGAGGATTCTCTGCGACTTGAAGTCTTTAAATCATGATTTGGGGACTTCAACAGCTGAGTCAAGGGAGAGAATTATTCCAGGAGTGGGTGGGTCAGCTTTTGTGGCCTGCATCATGCGGGAGGTCAGACTAGATGATCATAATGGTCCCTTCTGACCTTAAAGTCTATGAGTCTATGACTCAAAAACCCCTTGGATTGCTACCCCTTCCTGCTTCTCCACGTGGGCACCAATGATACTGCCAAGATTGACCTTGAGCGGATCACTGCAGACTACGTGGCTCTGGGAAGAAGGATAAAGTAGTTTGAGGTGCAAGTGGTGTTCTCGTCCATCCTCCCTGTGGAAGGAAAAGGCCCAGGTAGAGACCGTTGAATCATGGAAGTCAACGAATGGCTACGCAGGTGGTGGAGAGAAGACTTTGGATTCTTTGACCATGGGATTGCTAGGCAGAGACAGGCTCCACCTAATGAAGAGCGGCAATAGCATCTTCACAAGTTAGTTGGTTAACCTAGTGAGGAGGGCTTTAAACTAGGTTCACCGGGGGAAGAAGACCAAAGCCCTGAGGTAGGTGGGGAAGTGGGATACCAGGAGGAAGCATGAGCAGGAGAGTGCAAGAGGGGAGGACTCCTGCCTCATACTGAGAAAGCAGGACAATCAGCAAGTTATCTTAAGTGCCTATACACAAATGCAAGAAGCCTGGGAAACAAGCAGGGAGAACTGGAAGTCCTGGCACAGTCAAGGAATTGTGATGTGATTGGAATAACAGAGACTTGGTGGGATAACTCACATGACAGGAGTACTCTCATGGATAGATATAAACTGTTCAGGAAGGACAGGCAGGGCAGAAAAGGTGGGGGAGTTGCATTGTATGTAAGAGAGCAGTATGACTGCTCAGAGCTCCAGTATGAAACTGCAGAAAAATATGAGAGTCTTTGGATTACGTGCAGAAGTGTGAGCGACAAGGGTGATGTCATGGTGGGAGTCTGCTATAGACCGCCAGACCCGGGGGTTGAGGTGGACAAAGCTTTCTTCAGGCAACTAACAGAAGTTACTAGATCACAGGCCCTGGTTCTCATGGGAGACTTCAATCACCCAGATATCTGCTGGGAGAGCAATACAGTGGTGCACAGACAATCCAGGAAGTTTTTGGAAAGTGTAGGGGACAATTTCCTGTTGCAAGTGCTGGAGGAACCCACTAGGGGCAGAGCTCTTCTTGACCTGCTGCTCACAAACAGGGAAGAATTAGTAGGGGAAGCAAAAGTGGATGGGCACCTGGGAGGCAGTGACCTCAAGATAGGCGAGTTCAGGATCCTGACACAAGGAAGAAAGGAGAGCAGCAGAATACGGACCCTGGACTTCAGAAAAGCAGACTTTGACTCCCTCAGGGAACTGATGGGCAGGATCCCTGATGGGAGAATAACATGAGGGGGAAAGGAGTCCAGGAGAGCTGGCTGTATTTTAAAGAATCCTTATTGAGGTTGCAGGAACAAACCATCCCGATGTGTAGAAACAATAGTAAATATGGCAGGCAACCACCTTGGCTTAACAGTCAAATCCGTGCTGATCTCAAACACAAAAAGGAAGCTTACAAGAAGTGGAAGCTTGGACAAATGACCAGGGAGGAGTATAAAAATATTGCTCTGGCATGCAGGAATGAAATCAGGAAGGCCAAATCACACTTGGAGTTGCAGCTAGCAAGGGATGTTAAGAGTAATAAGAAGGGTTTCTACAGGCATGTTAGCAACAAGAAGAAAGTCAAGGAAAGTGTGGGTCCCTTACTGAATGGGGGAGGCAACTTAGTGACAGAGGATGTGGAAAAAGCTAATGTACTCAATGCTTTTTTTTGCCTCTGTCTTCACAAACAAGGTCAGTTCCCAGACTACTGCACTGGGCAGCACAGTATGGGGAGGAGGTGACCAGCCCTCTGTGGAGAAAGAAGTGGTTCAGGACTATTTAGAAAAGAAGCGGTTGGAACGATTGAAAATGGCCATGGAACTGGTCATAAGTGCGGTCCAAGGCAGATGGTGTGGGAGGAACTGTGTAGCCCCCACAGGCGGCCTGCTAATGGTTTTTTTCCTGTAGCGGTTTAGGATCCTCCCACACCACCTGCCTTGGACCGCACTTATGACCAGTTCCATGGCCATTTTCAATCGTTCCAACCGCTCGTTTCTCATGGCCCCCTGCACAAGGAACCCACTATGTCCGGGAGGGACAAGGACACCGTATGCCTGAGAAGAGTGAGTTGGAGGGTGGCCCCCCTGATACAATTGAGAAGGAAGGCTGGGACTTTAATGTGTGTCAGGGGCAGAGCCAACATGAAATACCAAGGGCAGAACCGTTGGTGCGCTCAGCAGGGCTCCCCCTGCCCCCCCGTGCAATTCTCCACCAAAACTGTGACAAATTTTCGTTACCAATCTGCCTGAGGTGTCAGGTGATCAGGCTGAGGCCACAGGATCGTTTGGGGAGGAGATGACAAAACACACCAAGGGTTAAATTTTAAAGCTTTATTAATGAAATAATAAAATAACAGCAGAGAGTGCTGGGACCACTCCCATGTCACTCAGGGGAAGAAAGAAAGTGTTAGCGCCCCAAGCCCTAACCCACTTTCATACTCACACACGCACTACCCAAGACTGGCCAGACCTGGGTGTAAGGTCAGAAGAACAGCGGGGGGAAGGATGGACGAGAGGGCTGTCCTGGGCTCTGCTGTTGATCTCCAAATTGCTCCAGCTCTCAGGAAGGTTTTAAGTCCTGGTTCCTCGAGGGTGTGTGTGTGTGTGTGCTCCGTTCGGGGACCTCTGCTCCTGGTGCCCTCTGTGCAAGTCCAAACCGGCTTTCCGTGGTTTCTTCAGCTTTCCCAAAACACCCCAGCTCCCGGGACGTGAGGCTTGACCCCTCCGCTTGTCGTCTCATCTCTGTTTTCAATCTCTGTGGCCCCAGACTTTGTTTTCTCCTTCGCTGGCCTTCCTGTCTTGCACATCTGTACAGTTGGATTTTTCTTTCTCACTGCTGCTCGGGCACATTCAAGCCCCCGTCTTTCTCGGCTGACAGCCAGCACCGGCTGTGAGCTGTGGCCTGGGGCGGGGGCAAGCGTCTTATCTTTGACCTGAGACTGAGGAGCTGAAGTGTTGTTAACCTGTTCTCCGCTCTTCTCCTTCCTCCCCTCTTGGCCTCTTGTATCTGCAAAGGAAACTTCCACTCCCCACTCACACACTTTTGACCCTCCCCAAAATGGCTTGCTATGCTTGCAAGAGCGTTAGCAATATGCTGATCTGCCTTGGGGCTCCCTGAGGGGTGTGCCACCAGGTGCCACTACAGCTGAGTGGAAAATGCTGAGTTCCGTGCTCTCGGGGCGGCCGCCTACCTCACCTATAGCCACAGGTATTTCTCAAGACTCCCCTTTACTGTCACAGTTAAAATCGTAAGAAAGGAAAAAAGACAGGAGGCCAGCCTGCTGCCTGTCCGCTTTTCTCTCTTCCTCGCCCCGTGACCACCTGCCACCCCGTTTGGCTGGGAGATTGTCCTCATGCCCGAGTATTTCCCTTTGGGACTCTGAAACATGTCCCCATGTGCAGGTCTTGAAGCTGGGCGTAGTGGCGGAAGGCGACGTGGAGGATTTTGACGCAGAGGCTTTCGCTAGGGCGGGCAAGCAGGCAGGGGTGGGCTTCTGGGCCAGTTGTCTCTCTGGAGGTGAAAATCAGCACCGTGGGGTGCGAATGGACATCGCCATAGAAGGAGGCAGGGAATGCGGTGGCTGGACAAGGCGTTCCTCTCTCCCTCTTCAAAAGGCCTTGCCCTCCCCGTCGGGGAATCGAACCCCGGTCTCCCGCGTGACAGGCGGGGATACTCACCACTATACTAACGAGGAAAAGGGCAGATAGGGTGCTGTGCTGCTCTCCAGGAGACCAGCTGTCAGCACGGCCCCCTCTGGGCAACACCACCTCCTGCTCCCTTCTCCATCCTAAAGGCTTTGGCTGCAGTAACAGCCCTGGGAAAAGCCTGGTCTCTCCGCACATGCGGTTGCCCAGCAGGCCGCCTCTGGGGGCTACACAGCTCCTCCCCCCCCCACCTGCCTGGGACCTTTCCCTCACCGCTGGGCTGCTCAGCACCTTCTTCCTCTGACAACCATTTCTGTCGACCTTCCACGCTTGAGATGCTCCTCAAAGTCGCGCCCTCACAAACTCAGCCAAGGCCCCTTTGGCTTTAGAAGCGCCTCTTGAGGCCCGCAGCTCCTGCCTTTTAACACGCAGTGGCTGGACATTCGAAACACGGCCGTCTCCAGGATGGAATATGCTGCTTCTGGACGTTGGCGCCCAGGAAGAGTTCCTGTTACTTTTCCCCGTTACTCTTTTTCTGGTGGATTTACCTGATTGACATAGAATCATACAAGATTAGGGTTGGAAGAGACCTTAGGAGGTCAGCTAGTCCAGCCCCCTGCTCAAAGCAGGACCAACACCCACTACATCGTCCCAGCCAGGGCTCTGTCAAGCCGGGCCGTAAAAACCTCTAAGGATGGAGATTCCACCACCTCCCTCGGTAACCCATTCCAGTGCTTCGCCACCCTCCTAGTGAACTAGTGTTTCCTAATAGCCAACCTAGACCTCCCCCACTGCAACTTGAGACCATTGCTCCTTGTTCTGTCATCTGCCACCACCAAGAACAACCCAGCTCCATCCTCTTTGGAACCCCCCCCTTCAAGTAGTTGAAGGCTGCGATCGAATCCCCCCTCTTCTGCAGACTAAACAAGCCCAGTTCCCTCAGCCTCACCTTGTAAGTCACGTGCCCCAGCCCCCGATCACTTTCCTGGCCCTGCCGCAGGACTCCCTCCAATTGATCCACATCCTTTGTGTAGCAGGGACCCCGAAACTGGAGGCAGTACTCCAGATGTGGCCTCACCAGTGCCGACTAGAGGGGAATAATCACTTCCCTCGATCTGCTTGTCCTGGTTGAACCTCAGCAGGTCTCTTTTGGCCCAAACCTCCAATTTGTCTAGGTCACTCTGGAGCCTATCCCTACCCTCCAGCAGATCTACCTCTCCCCCCAGCTTAGTGTCATCTGCGAACTTGCTGAGGGTGCCATCCATCCCATCATCAATAAAGATGTTGACCAAACCCAACTGGCTCTCTTTGCAAATGGAGGCAATCAGGCGGAGCCACTAGGCGCGCGTCAAGAGATCCCCCCACCGAAAAGCGATGCCGTGACTCGGAGTCGAACCGAGGTTGCTGCGGCCACAACACAGAGTACGAACCACTCTACGATCACGGCCAGCCGCGTTCCGTGCTCTCGGGGTGGTTGCCTACTGCATCTACGGCTAGAGGTCTTTCTTAAGACCCCCCCACCCATTACTGTCACAGTTAAGATCGTAAGAAAAGGAAAAAAGACAGGAGACCAGCCTGCTGCCTGTCCGTTTGGCTGGGTGATTGTCCTCATGCCTGAGTATTTCCCTTGGGACTCTGAAACGTGTCCCAATGTGCAGGTCTTGAACCTGGGCGTAGTGGCAGAAGGCGACGTGGAGGGCTTTGAGAACCATTTCTGGCCACCTTCCCTCTTCCATGCTTCAGATGCTCCTCAAAGTCGCGCCATCACAAACTCAGCCAAGGCCCCTTTGGCTTTAGAAGCGCCTCTTGAGGCCCGCAGCTCCTGCCTTTTAATGCAGTGGCCGGATATTTGAAATACGGCCGTCTCCAGGATGGAATATGCTGCTTCCGGATGTTGGCGCCCAGGAAGAATTCCTGATACTTTTCCCTTTTATTCTTTTTCTGGTGGATTTACCTCATTGACTTTCCTTTACCAGCCGGAAACTAGGGACCAACTGCTGGCTTTCTTTGCAAATGGACTCAGTCAGGCTGAGCCTGCGGGGCCAGAGCTTTGACTGCTGGCACTGTCCCCCACATCCAGGGTGAAGCCCTGAGCTTTGCGAGCAGTAGTTGACTTTTGAAATAGCCCCATGCGGTTCGCAAGCCGCGTTTTGACCACACCTGTTATAGTGTCTATTACAGAGTGGTTCAGCTATATTCATCTCTGGACAAAATCCTTCGCACTACTTAGGACTAAATCAGGAATTACCTCTCCCCTTGTTGGTTCCAAGAGTAGCTGCTCCAGGAAGCAGTCATTAATTGTTTCTAGAAATTTTATATCTCTATCCCATCCTGAGGTGACACATACCCAGTCAATATGTGAGTAGTTGAAATCCCCCATTGTTATTGAGTCTTCTATTTTGTAGCTTCTCTAATCAACCTGAGTATTTCACAATCACCATTTACATCCTGGGCAGGTGGATGGTAGTATATTCCTACTGCTATACTCCTTTTATTCAAACATGGATTATTAGCAAGTCACTGAAATGGCCAGCAGGTGGAGCTTTTATACTGCTGCTAAAACTCAGTTTGGGTCACTGCTTTCATTGAGCAGTTAAGGATTTTAATAGCTGAGCGTTGCCTTTTCTTGTGGTGGAAAGAAGAAAACCACTTTAATTTTCTAAGTTAATGCTTTCTTTTTTTTGCGGTGGGGGGGAGGGGAAAGACTATATAGAGTTATTAAATACTTTTTGCAGTAAGTGATCATAGAACTGTGAAGGAAATTTGAGATGAAACCTGAATCTTTATGAATGTTTGGGGATCTTGCAGCTGCTTGTTTTTACCAATTTGGACTTATATCTCCCATTTAAGTTGTATGGCAACTTCACTCAGAAAGTATAGCTTTATATGAATGAGGACTTTCTCATTAGGATAACAGATTTCCTCCAAATAGTTCTGTGGACAAATGAAAAATCGAGGCACAGTAAATATTGTTTTTTATTCACAGAATTAATCTTGGAGATGTATGTGTTTTGTGTGGTTCCCCCGTCCCCACTTCAGGGATTCTTACCTAGTGAAATAGCAAAACAGATGTAAAACATTATCATTCTGCACTGGTAGCATTTCACATCTATTGTACACTCCCTTTGCGCAGATGTAAATGATTACACAGGTGCAAGGCAGTGAATCACTGTCTATAGCAATATCAATAATACATTCAGGGTAAAATTCTTGGTTAGATTTAAAAATGATAAAAGGAGGCTGATTTTATAACCATCTGATAAATCAAGTCCTTTCCCTTCCTTTTGGCTTTTCTTAGATTTGCTTCTGGTTAATAACTTAAAAATGTGTTCAGATGAGTTCAGTGCCACTGTTACTGTTTTGATTCAAAGAGCAAAAACACTTTCCTCTAGGGAGTTGTGTTCAGTAGTGTGTGTGTTTTAAGATTCTGTAAGTACAATTTTGGGATGTCACCAGCAGATGGGGTACATATCCACTTTATTTTTCTCTGGCAGGCTCTGTAAACCGTAGCAAGTCAGCATTACAGTGATGCTAAGCTTGGAATTCTGTACTGTGTTCTTTAGTCTTTGTAGGTCTCCTTGCCCGCAAATGTTCTCTCCAAACCAGTGGCTTTGTGTGATTAAAAATAACCTTAGCAAACACAGGAGCTTTAAGACATCTATTTAAGTTCTCTATTGATGCAGACCAATCTGTATAAAGTACATGTAGCTGTTAGAAACTCTAGGCATGATTCTCTTCTCCCACCAGTTAGACACAGATGTAGGTCTACTGACTGGACCAGAATTTCTGACTCCCATGAGAGTAAGAAAAGGGAAAGTCAGATTCTGGGAGGGAGCAAAGCCCAACTTTTTTTTTTAAATTTCTGTTCTTAATAGAGTGAAGCGAAGGTCCTGGGTAGCAACACCAGGGACTTCGAGCTTACTTTTCAGTGTGCAGGTTCCTAAGAAACCTATGCACTTTTTAAAAATTTCACTGTATAAAAGTGTCTTGTTGCATTTGGGGATAATCTAGAAAACTCTGGCACTGAGACCTGGTGCATGAGGTCAGCCTGCCTGCTTTTGTGTTCGTTGAAAGTTTGGATGGAATCGACATGTTCCTGTGGAATGTTTTTAGTTCCATTGAATCATCATTTTTTGACAGAAAACTTCTAACCAGCTCATAGGCGCCGACTTTCTAATTTCCCGGGGGGGGGGACTCAACCCCCGCCCCATCTTTTCCAGCTCCCCCTCCTGCATGCCACTGAACAGCTGATTACGTGCAGGCAGAAGGTGCTGGGAGTGGGTGGGGAAGGAGCTGATTGGCGGGACTATTGGCTGGCAGGAGACACTGGGAGGGAGGGAGAGGAACTGATCAGCAAGACGGCCAGTGAGTGCTGAGCACCCACTATTTTTTTCCCGTGGGTGCTCCAGCCCCGGAGCACCCACGGAGTCAGCACCTATGAACCAGCTCTAAAGACTAGTACCCAATTTTCCTGAGACTTAATCTAGTGCCCTAATCACCATAGCACACTGCCTCATGAAAAGCTTGGTTGTAAAGAGATGTGCAGAGAATGACATAATCCACCATGACAGATCATGATGGAATATCTCACTAGCAGGAGAAATTGCAACTTTCTCACACCTAAAGTAAAGGGATCCCTAATTTGGAGAAATGTGCCAAGGAGTCCTATTCAGTACTGTGTGGTCCACAGCATTAGTGGAATGGATTACAAACTGCTATTGTAGGTGCAGAATATCTACTTGTGAGTGAAATAATTTTGGGCCATAGTTTCAAAAGGGCCAGACTCCCTATTTGTGGGGTGATGTCTGCACCTCCACTCATGCACTCTGAGGGTTTGTCTGCACTAAAAGGGCTTTTCCAGTATAGCTCTACTGGCAGAGCCTGCAATGGAGATGCAGCATCAGGGCCGCCGACAGGGGGGGGGGGAGTAAAGGGGGCAATTGCCCAGGGGCCAGGTGATTTAAAAGGGCCTGGGGGCCCCCAGCCACTGCTGCGGTAGCGGGTGGCAGCAGCCAGGAGCCCCAGGCCCTTTTAAATCATCCGGGCAGGCCGCAGGGCTCCTAGGCACGCGAGACCGCTCCAGGCCCCGTGCTTTGGGGGGCCCCATGGGCCGATGTGATTGGCCAGCGCCGGTGGTCCCAGAAGTGACGGATTTGTCACTTCTGCCCCAGGCCCCGCTCCCCCCAGGGACGGCCCTGGCCTTGGCCCTGGGGCCCAGCGGGCCTGTGCAGCATAGTCCAATAAAAGGACTTCTTCTGTCAGCATAGTTAACGTAGCTCAGGGAAGTGGTTTATCTATGCAAACAGAAGCATTCTTCTGTCACATAGCTGTGTCTAGACTCTACACTGCGGGTTTTGCTGCCATAACTATGTTGGATAGGGAGAGTAATTCTTCCCTTGCCTCTCCTGGCTGACATAGCTGTGCTGGTAAAACTTAGTAGTTAGGACTAATCCTAAGCTGTCTGTTCAGTCTTGAAAGTGCAACATGAGGCACGAACGGCCTTTTGCAAATGTTGGCTCTTCAGACAAAACACAAAAGCCTTGATCTTCAGCATCTGCTACCTTCCCATTGTCGCTATCCTATGAACTCTGGTTAGTAGAGGCTAATATTACTTGAGAAAAGTTAAGGGATTAGTCCTTTTTGCTAATGGCAGCTGTAAGGAATATATGGGACAGATATGCCTTGAATTATTAATAACAATAATTCCTTCTGGCCCTCAAAAATTAGAAAAGCTATCCACCTCTGTCTATCCCAAAGCAGGATCCACCTATAAAGACAATAAGAAAATGGTTCATATTATGTGAGACACTTTGTCTAAGGACCCATACATCAGCCAAGCCTGGGCATTCCCCGGCCCAGCTATCACAATACTTATTTAGCCATTTTAGTTTCTGATTACCTAGGCAAGAATCTCTTATAATTTGCATATGTATAAACCTTTCTCCCTCTCAACCTAGCTAAAAAGAACTCCAAGTTACCAAGCAAGGATCACACTTTATGCAGAGTGTTTTCATCCCAAACTAGCTATAAACTACACATTGTATTCACAGTATATTTAATTCACAAGGAATAGTCTTTTATCCCAGATTAGAATCTGCATATTTTTTTGCCTTGTGCGTCAGATCTACATTCTTAGATATGTGAAAAATGTCCCTCGTTCCATTGTAAGTCCTAAATAAGGTGAAATTATTATGTACAATCAAATAATGTATGGAATATGTCCTCCAAATTTAGAAGATAAGGAATTTTGTTGGTTTTCATTGTAAATAATTGTGCTCGAAGTCATAGAAATTGCCCTGCACAAGAAGAAGAAATGTTAAGGTATAAGCCAGGGTAGAACTTTGGGATATTAAGAGAAATTGTCTAAAAGGAGTATCCCAATTGATAGTAGGGGCAAATAATGAGATAGAAATGAATCAATCTTGAAAAGCCTCTGATACGAAAAGGATTAAAGAAATTTGATATACACCAATGCCAGCTACTGGAGACCAATGGAAGCAGCAGAGAAACGAAGGGTATGTCTATACTACCCGCTGGATCGGCGGGCAGCGATTAGTCCAGCGGGGGTCGATTTATCGTTTCTAGTCTAGATGCGATAAATCGACCCCCAAGCGCTCTCCCATCAACCCCTGTACTCCACAAGGCCGAGAGGCGCAGGCGGAGTTGACGGGGGAGCGTCAGCAGTCGACTCACTGCAGTGAAGACCCTGTGGTGAGTAGATCTAAGTACGTTGACTTCAGCTACGTTATTCATGTAGCTGAAGTTGCGTAACTTAGATTGATCCTCCCCAGTGTAGACCAGGGCTAAGAAAGCTGGAATCTGAGCATGCACTTGGCACATGTCCAACAGGAATCACAGGGTGGCCCCCTCCAACAAGCCCTGAAACTAGGGTATATTAAATTGAAGTCACCATGTGCTTAGGGGAGTTGACTGAACCCAACACAAGAAGCTGCAGAATCCAAAGAGCAACTGACACCCAGACCAGCTATGTGTAAGCGGAGGAATGGTCCTGCTATTGTGGGAAACTTTCCTGGCTTCTACACTACCCTGGTGAAATAGGCTAGCGGAAGGAGCTGAGTCCTCGCTCCCACTTCCTTTACCTAGAGGTCTGCCTGACCTCGAGGGCTCCCCTTCCACTCTCCTGTCTGGCAGAGTCCTCATAACCCCGACAAGGCTGGGCCCAGGATTCCTTGGGGGCTTGACCCCCCAACCCTTCTGTGGTCACCTAGGACAGGGGCTAGGCCGGGTGTCCCCACTCCGGGGTGCTCTCTCTGCACTGGACACTTCCCTGACCCACTGATCATTACATACAATTTAAAGCAAATACGAGTTATTTAATCAACAATTAATTTAAAAAAGAATAAGGAAAAATGGGAAAGGTTAAAGGAAAACACATCACCCTGTTATGTGGCAGGGAACATCACAAACAGTGTCTCTGGAACGTCAGGGCAGTTCACAGTCTGTTCCTTGTAGGTCCCAGGCCTCCTTCTCAGGCCCTGGCTGTGCTGCAGGGATGCTGCGGGTTGGACACTTGCTGTGGTGGTGGCCACACACCTCTGGGCTTTGGGTGGTGGGACCCTTCTTCCCAGCATCAGCCCCCCATGGGGTTAAGATCCCCCTCCCAGTCTGGCCTGCAAGGACCCTTGGCTAGGGGTGTCTTTCTGCGCTGGGTTGGCTGGCCCCAGTTGCTCACCGCACCCAGCTTCAGACTGCTCCAGCTCCAGCCCCAGCCCCAGCTCCACTGTTCTAGCTCCAGTTCCACTCTGCCTCAGCACTGATGCTGCTGCTCTGCCTCCAGCCCCCGGGCTGCTTCTCTGGCCCCTCTGGCTCTGTGTCTGCAGGTCTGCTCCCAGCACAGGATCTGCTCTCCATGGGCTGTGTCTCTGGCTCCTCTGGCTGGCACAGCTCTGTCCCCTAGCTCAGCTTGGGCCTCTGCTCTTTCCTTAGCTCGGCCCCGCTCTGTCTGACCCAGGCAATTCCAACTCACAGGGAGGACGGGACCCCCCTGGCCTCCTGACTCCCTGATTAGCCTGCCTGCCCAGTCAATCAGGCTGACCTGGAGCATTGGCCTCTCCCCATTCTTTTAGTGCTGGGAGCTAGCCAACCAAAACACCCCCACTGAATGTTAGTAAGGGGAACAGTCCGCTTACATATGGGGAAAGGATTCTCCCCCATCCCAGGGTTTAAAAGGTGAGAAGAAGTGGTGAGATTTCATTTCAAAGATTGTATTTCCCCCTTATATTCTTTAATATAAATAATTGTAGGTTATCTTGCTGAGTCTATAAATTAGTGGAGATATCCTATCTCCTAGAACTGGAAGGGACCATTGAGTCCAGCCCCCTGCCTTCACTAACAGGACCAAGTACTGATTTTGCCCCAGATCCCTAAGTGGCCCCCTCAAGGATTGAACTCGTAACCCTGGGTTTAGCAGGCCAATGCTCAAACCACTGAGCTATCCCTCCTCCCTGCTAAATACTCTCTAGTGAGACCTCAAGTAATCATATTTTATATTTGAACTCCTCTAAAAGTCCAAGCAAATTGGCCTAAGAGACTGAAAAGAATTGTTTTAAGCAAGTACTTTTAATATTCTAAACTTGTCCCTTTTGACTAGATTGGTCCAAAGAGAAGTACCCATATCCTTCACAGAGCCTTAAAGAAAAGTGCACCCTTGGAAGTGTAATAAACGTGTTAGGTACTAAAGAACTGAGAATTATTGATCATAAATTAAATAAGAAATTTTGGTAACTTGAATTGATCTTTGGTATAACTGCTGAGCCTCAACTCTAGTTTGTGATAACTGCTTGCAAAACTGTATTGTGTGTGTAGTACGCACAATTGGTTGTGTCTACATTTGAGTGGTGAACTGTTGATTATATATTAATGTGGTTCTGGGTAAATTAATAAATTGTTGATTGGCTAAGAGTAAGCAAGTGTCCTGATTTCAGAAATACTGTTGAAGTTAAAAGTGGACCTGAAAAGAACCTAGAGTTAAATTAGTAAGCTAACGCTCCCTGGACTCAAGAAAAAGGGGTTATCCTGTTGAAGTCTATTGTATATTGGCAAATCTAGTTTGTTAGATTTCAGCTTTAAACTGAAAGCTCCTTTCATGCTTGGGCAATGCAGACTTACAGGCTTGCTGTGGAATCTATCTGTATAGAAGACATCAGTATTGCCAACTCATTATTTTTAGCATGAAGTCTTGCAATATTTAGTGTGTGGTGGTGTGTGGGATGTGTGTTTTTTTTAAGCCCCAACTGCTGGAATCCCAAAATTGCATGAAAATCTCTCTTTCATTTTTTTTAAAAAAAAGTAAGTGCCTAGCTCTTGTCATTGCAGAGAAAAGCTGGAAAATGTGAAGCAAGTGTGCCCCACAGGCTCAGAAACCAGAAGGCAAAGCCCAAGCACCCCAAATTCATTATTTGAACAAATCTCAGGATTTGTAAGCCAGTCTTGTGATATTTTGGAGACTGATGCAAACGTTTTTAACACTTGGGGTTGGCAAAACTGGAAACTTAAATTCTGCTCTGTCACAGCAGTGTAAATCCTGAGTACTCAATGGAGTTACTCTGAATTTATACCATTGTAACTCAGAGCAGAATCTGGGGCATTAAGATGTGCAAAGGATCTTTCTTTGGGAGGAATATCTCCAATGTATCCCTTCCATTTATCCCTCTCGTAAAAGCCACAAATCAGGCCAATCCACCTGTTTGGCTGAGAGTGGTTGGACTCTCAATTCTCCCCAGAGTCTGTCAACGCAATGCCAGAGAGACTCGCTCAAGAGTGTCAGGAGCTGTTCTCTTACCCCACCTCCAGGTCTGAGGAAATTTTGAAAGACCCCTGAGTTTTATTACAATAGATAAAAACAAAACTGCTGTAGATCTGGGAAGAAAGGTTTACAAACCTTTTGAAACAATAACACAAAACAAACTTTAATGTAGATTTTTCTATATTTGTTACATAATAAAATGTAGCTTTTCGCAACTAGTTGATCATTTGCACATCTTAAATAAAGCAAGAAAAGCAAAATGATATCCTGTCTCTGCGTCTGAACTAAAACCCACTGAAATCAACTGTGGCTTCAGTGGGATTTGGATCAAGCTCTGTATGAGCAGCTTACTTTCTTTATTACCTAGCTGGGAATTGGAGTTGTTCCTGAACTTTATTTGATCTTAAACACAAGTCATCGCAGTGAAGTGGCTGCTATTGTCTATCTGTCCATATACACTAAGGTTTTAATGATATCCTCTCCAGCTGTTGTAGGATTGTGTGAGTACATGTGTGACAGAAAGATTAGTGTTGGAAAGGAGACAATACAGGATATGAAACAACAATCCATTCTCAAACTATGTACAGTGGTTTGGATCCTGAGCTGTAGCGGGGGAGTGGTTGGCCCAGCCCAGAAAGGGGATGCTAAAGGCCATCTTTAGCTGTGTTTGCACCCGTTAGTCCTGGGCTGACCTGCACTGAACTGGCCTCTCATTGAAAATTTAGAGCAGCTACTGTGTTGCATCAGCTGCTTATGGCCCAGTAGGACATTCCAATAGCTGGATATCGTTTGTGTGCAGGAATATATGGGGCCAGCCTCTTTGGCCCGGCCATGGTCTCTGTACTGGGCAGGGAGGTGGTATAGGACCCATTAGGGCAGTTCTACACAACCCCAAGGATCTCCCTACTCTGTTTGATACTCTGGAGCTTCATCAGCCGTAGGGCAGCTTTGTGCTGGTGGAGCACAGCAAAACTGTCCCAATGCTGAAACTAGCGGCATGATCCTTCACTGCTGAAGCTGGTGGGAGCAATCATGGGTGCTGGGTCACTAGGAAGGCCAGAGCACCGAAGGCAGTGATCAAAAATTGTCATTTGTAGGTTGCCCATTTAGAACATATTGCAGAAACCGTGTCAGCAGTGACGTAGTAGGGGTGTAGTAACGGCTTTCTTGCAAAAACAGTGAATTTCATGATGGACTTATTCCCCATTGGGCTAAGGTCCTTTTTGTTTTTCAAGATCTTTTGTTGTTCAAGGCTCTGCAAAAGCTAGAATGTGCTCTGCTGGAACTCACAGCAAAGGAAGAGAATCCCTTATGTCCAAAAATGTGTGTGCCTCTGTGTGTGTGTGTGGGGGGGGAACCTTTTCTGGGTCTTTAGAGGCAACTCTGCAGAAAAATCACATTGCTATGCTTGAAGCTGCAGTTGAACAGGATGTCAGATTCAACAGGCTACAGTAACACTGCTCTTGTGATTTCCATGCTTTGACTCCCCACAGTGATCAAAAGGAATTGGCCTGTTATGGCAATGCACAAACTAACAATCTGCCAGGCCACTTAACACAAGACGGAAATGAAGGTGCCCAACCTGAGCAGTGGTCTCTAAACTTACACTTAAATACCATCAATTCCACAACAAATGATGGTGCAAATGCATATTTCACAAATCTTGTAACCACCAGGCCCCCAGCCTTGCATGATATATTGCTCTTGGTGAAAATATTGTTCTTGCTGTGCCGTAGCATTGCAGGACTTGGTGTAGAGATGAGTTGGTAACCCAAGTGTAGATGCTTTCCAGTCCTATCAGGCTATTCTTTATTGGCTTGAAAGACCAGGAACAAAATATATTTGTTGACACAGTGAGCACTCAACAGCAAGCAACACTAGAGGAGATCTAGTCTAGTGGGTTTATTTACATGATGAGATCTAGATTTCAAAGCACCTGGACATTATCCATAATGTTATTTGGCTATTAGAATTTTCAGTGGAATTTGAAATAAATTATAAGGTCTCAGATCTGACTCTCACACTCAGAAGGGTAGTGGCAGTGGCATTTTAACTTATGTTAATGTGGGGACTAAACTAAACATAGGCCCAAGTAAGAGTCAGACACAGTAAAAACAAGAGAATAAAAAGAGAGGCTGTGGTACAATAGTCCAGAATGGAATAAACAACACAAGGAGAAATGCCTTAGAAAATCATAGCATCAGTATTTCAAGTGAATTTATCTGAGAACATGAGAATGTGGCCGGACAAAGGCACATTTTCTTGCAAGTCAAATAAATCCAAATGCTTAGCTGCTTGGGCATAAGTCATCAGAGTTTATTTCTCAGCCTGACCAAAAGTGTAATTTTGAAGAATGGGAGGTGTATGAGCTTTAGTTTTGTTTCTTCGGTTCTATTCTCAGTTGCATGCAGTTCCTGTTACTTGTGAGAAGTTGTAGAAACTCACTAAACTAACTAGGAAAAGGTGGAAAAAAATTGTATTTTTTTTAATTTAAAAAACAAATAATGATGGAGATGAACAGTTATTTACAACTGCAATTTTTTTTTTTTTTTGGCCAAGGGTTCAATGTTGTTCCTATTGTCTGAATGATAAAATACCAATCAGGCAGGAGAGGCACAGCTCTTTTCCCTACATATTCAATTAGCAACTCTTTTTATACTCAGGAATTACCCAGAATCCCCAGCCTTGCTAGTGAAAGTAAAAACAATTTAAGCTCCATAAATGCCATAGGCAACTAGGTAATTCAGTACAATCCCATTACTGCAGTACCCCTCAACCCCATCCTAGGAATAACATTCTTTAGTTAAAAATAAAACACAAACTATGTTTAAAATTACATAATTGAAAACAACTGTGGCTACTGGACTACATTTCCCAGCCAGCAACCAGCTGGGGGCAAAGTTCACAGGTCAAAGTATCATTGAGCCACACAAATTCCTGCTTCTCACCAGTCCATGTCCTCCTCTCTATAGGAAGCTCCAACTCTTGGGAGGGCAAATAAGTTGAGTAATGGGCTTTCCAGTTCCAATGGCCATATTGTAGCATAAGCAAATGACATAAAAATATAGAAAGGCTCTTCTTCAAGCAACACTGTTGTTTATTATAGTTGAATGACTATGAACCCTCTTGGGGATGTATACTTTAGCATTGGCTAGTTACCCTAATTAAACCATTACTGACTATCCTCCCTCCAGCCAAAGACTCATAGACTTTGAGGCCAGAAGGGACCATCATGATCCTCTAGTCTGACCTCCTGCACATTGTAGGCCACAGAACCTTTTCTGTTAACAGCTCCATTTAAAGAGCGGCACACGGTGTAAGTCATTTGCATTACACAATAACAACTGCATTTCACCCTAGAAAACCTATTAACAAAGTGGCATATTTTTGCGTGCCATCTCTTAGTGCCTTATCTGTTAACTAGCTAGCTATGTCGATACAGATATCTCTTTTGTAGAGCATTCTTGGAACAGCAGGGTGTGTGTGTATTCATTTCCATATTAAAAACGAATATGACCCAAAAGTGGCATAAAAGAATGAAAAACCTTGGGGAAGGAATACAGGGAACAGTCATGATGAAAATCCCAGGCTTCTCCAAGTCTCACTGTGGGCAGGTATGCCGACAACGGCATACAGGCTCCAAAAGCCTTTTTTGAGAAACAGCAGTCTGATAATCCTTTTCCCCAAATGCACTCCCTTTACCTTTGCCTTGTCCATAATGCAGTAATAACAAAAGGGCATGAAAGAAAACAAGAGCTGGTTAGCAAGAGAAAACCGCATGCATCTACTGCATTCTGGGTCCTGAGATTCTTACCATGTACAGTGTTGCCTCCATGTCCAGGATGCTATCAAATTACAAAAGTTCCAAAGCAAGCAAATAAAAATCTAGCTTGAGGCAACTAGCTAGGTAGCAGCTCCAAAGTCTTGCATGGTTCTAGTGAGAATCAAGGCAGATTTGTCTATCATTTACTTGTACTTCTCTCTGATGATTATTATCTGCACTTAATTTGGATGGGAGGAGGCTGCACTTTTTAGTTGGGATCAAATACATATAGGCCCCAAATTAAAGATCTTCCAGTTAAGAAGGGGACACACAGTGCTTTCAGGCTACATGACGTGCTTGGCAACATTGTGCTTCATCCATTGTGTGAGGAGACCAAAATTATGGCCAAAACTGCAAAAGCTTTGTGTTCCCACTAGAAGAATCTAGCTGCTAATCCAGAGTTCCCAAAATATAGTGGTGCGCTAGAGGCGACGTGATTGTGCATATAAATAAACTCTTTTTTTGGTCATATTGTACAGGTGGAAAGATGTAGTTGTTTATGTGGCAGCTATTTGAGCTTTGCTTGAGAAAAATAGGCAGGTCTACACTGTGGGGTTATGTCGACCTAAGTTATGCAACTCCAGCTACGTGAATAATGTAGCTGGAGTTGACATAGCTTAGGTCGACTTATTTCAGTGTTTACACCATGCTGGGTCGACGGGAGAAACTCTCCAGTCGACTTACCTTATGCTTCTTGTTCCGGTGGAATACTGGGGTCGATGGGAGAGCGATCAGCGGTCGATTTAGCGGGTCTTCACTAGACCCACTAAATCGACCCCCGGTGGATTGATCACCGCAGTGTCAATCCATGGTAAGTGTAGACGTGCCCATAGAATCATAAAAATGTAGGGCTGGAAGGGACCTTGAGAGGGCATCAAGTCCAGCTCCCTGCACTGAGGCAGGACCAAGTAAACCTAGACCATCCCTGACAGGTGCTTGTCCAACCTGTTCTTAAAAACCTCCATGGATGGGGATTCCAAGCTTCCTCTCTTGGAAGCCAATCCAGCGCTTAAGTACCCTTATTGTTACAAAGTTTTTCCTAATATCTAACCTAAAACTCCCTTGCTGCAAATTAAGCCCATTGCTTCTTGTCCTACCTTTAGTGGACATGGAGAACAATTGATCCGCATCCTCTTTATAACAGCCCTGAAGACTGTCTGTTACCAGTCTTCTTTTCTCAAGATTACACAAGCCCAGTTTTTTCAACTTTTCCTCGTAGATCAGGTTTTCTAAACCTTTTTATCATTTTATTTGCTCTCCTCTCGACTCTCTCCAGTTTAACTACATTTTTCTTAAAGTGTGGCACCCAGAACTGAACACAGTATTGCAGCTCACTGAAGCCTAACTAGTGCCGAGTAGAGTGGGACGGTTACCTCCCATGTCTTGTATACGCCACTCTTGTTAATACATCCCAGAATATTAGCCTTTTTTACAACTGCATCGCCTTGTTGACTCATATTCAATTTGTGAGCCGCTATAATCCCCAAATCCTTTTAAACAGTACTACCAATATAATACCCTAGAAATATATTATACCAGTGAATGTAACTGCTGCAGACATCACTGGTTCAGACATAAATTTTTGGGATTGAGCTGTGCAAAACTCAGCATTTTGTTTGCTTGGGTCCAGGTGAATCTTTTCTTCAATTTGGTTTACATAGATCTGTATGCCTTGAGTTTGTTTCTGGCTTTAAATGGACCTGATAATACAAAGTGAAACTGCTGAATTTTCACCTGATTTTGAATCAGATCCTTGCAATGCGCTCTTAATTTTGCACAGTTGCAAAGCAAAACTTGAAATTGGTCCAGAGCCGGTTCAAAGTTTCATGAACCCCAATGACTCTTTTGATAAAACCTGGGTTAATAAATGAGGTGAAGTTGGGGTTTCAATACGAAAATTTATGCACAGCTCTAAATTCTGAACAAATATATTTATAACCAAATTACACACTATTGTTCACCAGCATGTTTTTTAGACTGGCTCTGGGTTGGGAGTAGCTACATATCAGTGACCAAGGTATAGATAAGTCATTTGTTCAAAGTCACTCAGAAAAGCCAGTAGAAATGGAAACTGAGAGTTCCTGACCATCAGAAGCATACTCTGTTCTCCCTAGCAGTGGCTCACATAGTTGTTACTGTGAAAGAAAAAACATTCCATATTAACCATTCTCCAATGAGTAATCCCTCCGTTACTATCTTGATAGGTAGAGGAATATGTGAATGCAAAGATGAAAGTGAAGCTTTCATAACAAGTACAGTGGCAGTATGGTAACTCTTGTGTGGGTTCAAGGCAGCTGATAGAGGGGAAAAGGAGACAGAGCTGAGGACAAAGAGTCGTGGAAATAGAGAAACACAGGCAACCACAAAGCTAGGAAAGGAAAGAAATACACAAAGAGAAAAGACAATGAGAAGATGGTAGACCAATGTGATTGAGAATAGATTAGGGGTCTGATCCAAAGCCCATTAAGATAATGAGAAGATTCCCATTGGCTTCAGTAGGCTTTGAATCAGGCTCTTTGAGAGGAGGAAAGCTCGAGAGCACTATATTTTATTTTCAGGCACTAAAACCTGACTGCATATTATTTTCCAGGAAAATGTGGTAGTTGCCAGAGTCTCTGTGAGAGAACAACAGTGAATAGAAATAGGTAAAAATGTCATGAAGAAAGAAAATATTTGGTATTGTCCGTGGTTTGGTGTTTGAGTATAAAGGTGAAGAAACTGAACATTCCAAATATTGGTGATAGTTTTAAGTCAGAGCATGAGAGCAATGATGAAAGATCCTGGAACAGAATGTTGAATAAAACATTGATCCTCAGCAAGTCCTTCTGAAAACATTCATGTAGAATCATAGAATCGTAGGACTGGAAGGGACCTCGAGAGGTCATCTAGTCTAGTCCCCTGCACTCAAGGCAGGACTACATAATAATTATGTTACCCGGAGTTCTTTCAACCCAAAGCTCTTGGTAACTTTTACTCTGTGCGAGGAGGTGTCAGGAAATAAATCAGGGGAGACACGGCCGTCCGAGCGATAGATGGCTGGCACAAACAGGACAACACAAAAGTGCTTTCACTTAAAACTAAACTTTACTTAGACTCAAGCACTTACACACGTCCGCAACAAGATTAGTAAAACACCCCCAACCCTTGATAATTACCAAAGCTGAGAGTGGCTCTCGAGTGGCACAGTGGCATCCCGTCTGCCGGTGGGGAACACAAGATGCATCCAGAGGGAGAGACCAGTCCCGAAGAGTCCCCCCATCTCAAGCTTTTTCCCCTTATTTATACATTAGTAATAGAATGACATGTCCCTTAAAGAAAACTTGTCAAGCAAGCAAGAAGCTCCTTCTGATTATTGATTAACCAGGTGTGGGTCTTTCCAGAGTCTGCAGCCTTGAGACCCCAATAGACATTCCTGAGGGTACATCCTGCTCTTCTAAAATGTATCAGCAACTTCAACACAATTCTTATCAGGAAGGACGCAGGGTCAAGCTGCCCTTTCTGAGGCACCCTAAACCCCCTCCCCTCCTGCCTTGGTCAAGTTGCATGGCCACTTTACAGCCTGCTGACTAGGTTGCTTTTTACCAATAAGCCATAGTGGTTTCAGGCACCTTACTGGTTTGCCAAAGTCTCCCAGTACAATTAGACCATTCCTGACAGGTGTTTATCTAACCTGTTCTTAAAAACCTCCAATGACAGAGAATCCACAACTTGCCTAGGCAATTTATTTCAGTGCTTAAGTACCCTGACAATTAGGAAATTGCAGCAAGGAAGGTTTCGGTTGGACATTAGGAAAAATTGCCCATTGCTTCTTGTCCTATCCTTAGAGGTTAACAAGAACAACTTTTCTCCCTCCTCCTTGTAGCAATGTTTGATGTACTTGAAAACTGTTATCATGTCCCCCCTCTGTCCTCTCTTCTCCAGAAGGAACAAACCCAATTTTTTTCAATCTTCCCTCTTAGCTCATGTTTTCTAGACCTTTAATAATTTTTGATGCTCTTCTCTGGACTTTCTCCAATTTGTTCACATCTTTCCTGAAATGTGGCTCCCAGAACTGGACACAATACTCCAGCTGAGGCCTAATCAGTGTGGAGTAGAGCCAAGAATCACTTCTCATGTCTTGCTTACAACAGTCCTGCTGATACATCCAGAATGATGTTCGCTTTTTTTGCAACAATGTTAAACTGTTGACTCATATTTAGCTTGCTGTCCAATATAACCCCCAGATCCCTTTCTGCAGTACTCCTTCCTAGGCAGTCATTTCCCATTTCCCATTTTGTATATGTGCAATTGATTGTTCCTTTCTAAGTGGAGTACTTTGCACAAAACTAAGTGATTGGGCAACAAAATGGCAAATGAAATTTAATGTGGATAAATGTAAAGTAATGCACATTGGAAAAAATAACCCCAACTATACATACAATATGATGGGGGCTAATTTAGCTACAACCAATCAGGAAAGAGATCTTGGAGTCATCGTGGATAGTTCTCTGAAGACGTCCATGCAGTGTGCAGCAGCAGTCAAAAAAGCAAACAGGACATTAGGAATCATTAAAAAAGGGATAGAGAATAAGACGGAGAATATCTTATTGCCCTTATATAAATCCATGGTATGCCCACATCTTGAATACTGCATACAGATGTGGTCTCCTCATCTCAAAAAAGGTATACTGGCATTAGAAAAAGTTCAGAAAAGGGCAACTAAAATGATTAGGGGTTTGGAACGGGTCCCATATGGGGAGAGATTAAAGAGGCTAGGATTTTTCAGCTGGGAAAAGAGGAGACTAAGAGGGGATATGATAGAGGGGATATAAAATCATGAGTGGTGTGGAGAAAGTGAATAAGGAAAAGATATTTACTTGTTCTCATAATATAAGAATTGGGGCTACCAAATGAAATTAATGGGCAGCAGGTTTAAAACAAATAAAAGGAAGTTCTTCACACAGCGCACAGTCAACCTGTGGAATTCCTTGCCTGAGGAGGCTGTGAAGGCTAGGACTATAACAGGGTTTAAAAGAGAACTAGATAAATTCATGGAGGTTAAGTCCATTAGTGGCTATTAGCCAGGATGGGTAAGGAATGGTGTCCCTAGCCTCTGTTTGTCAAAGGGTGGAAATGGATGGCAGGAGAGAGATCACTTGATCATTACCTGTTAGGTTCACTCCCTCTGGGGCACCTGGCATTGGCCACTGTCGGTAAACAGGATACTGGGCTGGATGGACCTTTGGTCTGACCCAGTATAGCCATTCTTATGATTAAAAAAATTAATCACGATTAATCGTGAGATTAATTGCGCTGTTAAACAATAATAAAATACCATTTATTTAAATATTTTTGAACATTTTCCACATTTTCAAATATATTGATTTCAATTTCAACAAGAATACAAACTGTACAGTACTGATTTTATATTTATTTTTATTATAAATATTTGTACTGTAAAAATAAAAGAAATAGTATTTTTCAATTCACTTAATACAAATACTGTGGTGCATCTCTTTATTATGAAAGTTCAACTTACAAATGTAGAATTATGTAAAAAAAATTTACTGCATTCAAAAATAAAACAATGTCAAACTTTAGAGCCTACAAGTCCACTCAGTCCTACTTCTTGTTCAACCAATCGCTCAGACAAACAAGTTTGTTTACGTGTGCAGGAGACAATGCTGCCTGATTCTTGTTTACAGTGTCACCTGAAAGTGAGAACAGGCATTCACATGGCATTGTTGTAGCTGGTGTTGCAAGATATTTATTTGCCGGATGTGCTAAAGATTCATATGTCTTTTCATACTTCAACGACCATTCCAGAGGACATGCATGGTGATGATGGGTTCTGCTCAATAACAATCCAAAGCAGTGCAGACCAATACATGTTCATTTTCATAATCTGGGTCAGGTGCCATCAGCAGAAGGTTGATTTTCTTTTTTGATGGGTAGGGTTCTGTAGTTTCTGCATTGGAGTATTGCTCTTTTAAGACTTCTGAAAGCATGCTCCACACCTCGTCCCTCTCAGATTTTGGAAGGCACTTCAGATTCTTAAACCTTGGGTAGAGTGCTGTAGCTATTTATAGAAATCTCACATTAGTACCTTCTTTGCATTTTGTCAAATCTGCAGTGAAAGTGTTCTTAAAATGAACAACATGCTGAGTCATCATCCGAGACTGCTATAACATGAAATATATGGCAGAATGCAGGTAAAACACAGAGAAGGAGACATATAATTCTCCCCCAAGGAATTCAGTTGCAAATTTAATTAACACATTATTCTTTTAATGAGCGTCATCAGCATGGAAGCATGCTGTGGAATGGTGGCCAAAGCATAAAGGGGCTTATGAATGTTTAGCATATCTGTCACGTAAATACCTTGAAATGCTGGCTACAAAAATGCCATGTGAACTCCTGCTCTCACTTTCAGGTGACATTGTAAATAAGAAGAGGGCAGCATTATCTTCCATAAATGTAAATAAACTTGTTTGTTTTAGCCATTGGCTGAACAAGAAGTAGGACTGAGTGGACTTGTAGGCTCTAAAGTTTTACATTGTTTTGTTTTTGAGAGCAGTTATGTAACAAAAAAAAATCTACATTGTAAGTTGCACTTTCATGATAAAGAATGTGTACTACAGTACTTGTATGAGGTGAATTGAAAAATACTGTTTCTTTTGTTTATCATTTTTACAGTGCAAATATTTGTAATAAAATAATATAAAGTGAGCACTGTACACTTTGTATTCTGTGTTGTAATAGAAATCAATATATTTGAAAATGTAGAAAAACATTCAAAATATTTAATACATTTCAATTGGTGTTCTATTTTTTAACAGTGTGATTAAAACTGCAATTAATCGCAATTAATTTTTTTAATCGTGATTAATTTTTTTGAGTTAATCACGTGAGTTAACTGCGATTAATCGACAGCCCTACTTGCAACCTCTCCCAGCTTGGTATTGTCTGCAAACTTTATAAGTGTACTCTCTGTGCCATTATCTAAATCATTGGTGAAGATATTGAACAGAACCGGATCCAGAACTGATCCCCTCAGGACCCACTCAATATGCCCTTTCAGTTTGACTGTGAACCACTGAGAACTACTCTCTGGAAACAGTTTTCCAACCAGTTATGCACCCGCCTTATAGAAGCTCCATCTAGGCTGCATTTCTCTAGTTTGTTAATGAGAAGATCATGTGAGACAGTATAAGAAGCCTTACTAGAGTCAAGATATACCATATCTAATGCTTCTCCCCATCCACAAGGCTTGTTACCCTGTCAAAGAAGGCAATTAGGTTGGTTTGACACGATTTGTTCTTGATAAATCCATGCTGACTGTTAACTTATCTACTTATTATCTTCTAGGTGTTTGAAAATTGATTGCTTGATTATTTGCTGCATTATCTTTCAAGATACTGAAGTTAAATTGACTGGTCTGTAATTCCCTGTGTTATTCTTATTCCCCTTTTTATAGAGTGGCTCTATATATGCCCTCTTCCAGTCCTTTGGAATCTGTCCCGTCTTCCATGACTTTTCGAAGATAATTGTTAATGGCTCAGATATCTCTTCAGTCAGCTCCTTGAATATTTTAGGATGTATTTCCTTAGGCCCTGGTGACTTAAAGACATGTAACTTGTCAAAGTTCTTTTTCTCACCCTATTTTAGACTTAAATCATACCTCATTTTCACTGGCGTATGCTATGTTAGATGTCCGATCACTACTAAACTTTTTGGTGAAAACTGAAACAAAAACATAATTTAGCACTTATCCCATTTCTGTTATTGTCTTTTCCCACCCATTGAGTAATGGGTCTAGACTGTCCTTAGTCTTCCTCTTGTTTCTAATGTATTTGTAGAAAGTTTTCTTGTTACCCTTTATGTCTCTAGGTAGTTTAATCTTGTTTTGTGCTTTGGCCTTTCTAAATTTGTCCCTACATGCTTATGGTGTTTGTTTATATTCATCCTTTGTAATTTGACCTAGTTTGCACTTTTTGTAGGACTTTTATTTGAGTTTCAGATAATTGAAGATCTCCTGGTTAAGCCAACGTGGTCTCTTGCCATACTTCCTATCTTTCCTACACAGTGGGATAGTTTTCTCTTCTGCCTTTAATAATGTGTCTGAAAAACTGCCAACTCTCTTGAACTATTTACCCTTTAGACTTGCTTCGCATGGATTCTTGCCTATCAACTCCCTAGGTTTGCTAAAGTCTGCCTTCTTGAAATCCATTATCTTTATTGTGCTGTTCTCCCTCCTACTATTCCTTAGAATCATGAACTCTATGAGTTCATGATCACTTTCACCAAGTTACCTTCCTCTTTCAAATTCTGAACCAGTTCCTCCCTATTTATCAAAATCAAATCTAAAGCAGCCTGTCCCCTACTTTATTTCAATAGGATAACAAGCTTAGAGGGTAAAGAAAATGTAGTGGATAATAGTATACCTTGATATTAGGAAGGCATTTAATACGCTTCCATATAAATTAAATAAATTAAAAGCATTCTCTGTAATAAATCAGTACTGCATAGCTCCAATATTTCACAAGAATTTATTTTACACATGTATATCTCACACTGGACCCTGGGAAATGGTACTGTCCCAGAAGTTACACAGTCAGGAAGACCTTATTCTGTATCTGAGTAGGAAACTCCTGGACCATGAAACCTGCTATTCAGTCCTCAAGGAGGAGTGTCTAGCAATATAATGGACAGTGAATACCCTGCACTATTATTTGTTTAGAACTCCCTTTCTTCTCATCCCTGACCACACAGAGCTCCAATGGCTTCAGACAAAAGACTTGAATGCATTGGTACCTCGTCTTGCAGCCCTTTTTTTTTCGTATAGAGCATTGTCCCAGCAAGAACCACCACAATGTGGACTTTCTGTCCAGGAAGGATGAAGATGGCGAGCCACTCAGTGAGTGCCCTGACTGGCCCACTCAAAGCTGCAGGGGGCAGCAGAGGGTATCTGAGAAAGCAGAGGGAGCTGCCTTTAGGAGACTTGAAGTGTGGAGCAGGCTTGCTAAATGAGCTAACTGGAGACACCTGGTGACGGGAGGGAACCTCAAGCTGCTGGTTCCTTATAAGAGAGCTGAAGCAGTTGTTTGAAAGGGCTGACTCTGGGAGGGCTACCGGGGAATCAGCTCTGAGCAGGACAGCTGCAAGCTGAACCCCAGAGCAGGTCACCCCTAAGAACTCATAGAAAAGGACTCAATGAACGAAACTTTTTGCTCCGCCAGGCTCTGAAGTAAGAGCCATGCCTCGGGACAGACTTTTGGGATCTAGCCCTTGTCTACACTAAAGGGAAAAGTCAATCTAAGCTAAGCAATTTGAGTTGCGTGAATAGCGTAACTCAAATTGACGTAGTTTAGATCTACTTACTGCGGGGTTCACACTATGTGACGTCAATGGGAGACGCTCTTCTGTTGACTCCCCTTACTCTTCTCGATCAGGTGGAGTACAGGAGTCAATGGGAGAGCAATCGGCGGTTGATTTAGCGGGTCTTCACTAGACCCACTAAATCGACTGCCAATGAATCGATCGCTGCAGCGTCGATCCTCCAGTAAGTGTAGACAAGCCCTTAGAGTTTTACTTTTGAGTTATTTGTCTGAATAAATTCAGACCCCAAGAAGGGTGGTGATTGGACAAGCAAGTGTGTGATGTCTCTGTAAAAGGGCCTGGAAGAGGGAGAATACAGGTCGGGGTGGCGCAGAGGCACCCTGGCAAGGAGAGAGCTCATGGGGGCAGTCAACTCATTTACAAATGTTCACAAATTTGTTTCATGTTCTTGTGCTTTGGTTAACTGAATTTCATAATGGGCACAGGAGGGGTATTTGAAAACTGTGTTGGAATTGTAGGCTACCATTTCAATTTGTAAGGGGTTTCATGGTCCTGCTTGTAGGCTAGGTGGCTCTGTAGGATAGTGTGCAGCCAGCCAGCCTTGAGTAAGGTAGGCTGCATTGGTCCTTTCTGTTTTAGGAACCATCCTGCTTTGTCTCTGTATTTTTTAGGTTCTTGCATGTTATCGTTCTGAATTTAAGAAATAAAGTAGTGCTACATTGCAAGTAGTGCTTCCGGCAAGACTATTTATGTTTTTATCTAGCTTCTCTGTGTGTATGCCACAAACATAACAGCATCCTCCACGATTCCTTCATTTATTACACTAATATGAAAACCAACAAAGAACAAATCCTTCTTGTAGCTCTGCTCTGAGCTCTCTGCAATTTTTCAACATCCTTTTATAAGTGGGACACCAGAGCTGGACACAATATTTCAGTAGTGGGCTCACCAGTGTCTTATAGAGATGGTATGTTACCTTCCTACTCCTACTTGGTATTCTCCTATTTATACATCCTAGGACTGCAGTAGTCCTTTTGGGTAGTTCAGGGTGGTATTTGTAGGAGTTAGTAGATAATGTTGAGTCAAGGAAAATTTAGCCTGCATATCAATTTTTTTTCCTAGTGATACATTTCCAGAAGAACCTTACCAAGGGGAGTGGTGGGAGCCTCATAATGGGAGTCTTTTAAAACCAGACTGCATTTTAAACAATACTCTAGAGAAAGATCCTACATCAACAGAGGGACAGACCAAGTGAAGTCATTCTTTTCATTTATAATATAGATGGGTAAATATATTCTGCTACAGAGTTAGGATTTTAAACATTTTAAAAAATTAAAAAGCTTTTCAGTTTACTCATAAAACATGCAAAGCCACTTGATGCCAAACTGACTGATTTTTTCAGCTACTTTTCCCTTTGAAATTTTAAGGGAAAATGCATCAGATCAAAACACTGCCCTCTTTCCACCATAGAACACTGAAATAATTATATTTATATATATCAACCTGTTTTACCATAAACATTCTGGATAGAACTCTTATAATGTGTAATGTAGATCTGAAACGTGGCCTCTTTTTTAACCCTCACTGGTAAACTGCAGATGCTACAGTTTCAACTGATTAGCCCTGTGTAGGATTCCATCTATGGTAATTGTGCCTTGCTATTAAAAAGAAACAGGGATCTATTCTGAGTATATTTTTCCATAGGGCTGATGAGGATTTTATGAATAACAGGTGACTTTTTTCCAGTAGTTTTTATGAATTGTTTTGCATTGCTAAGTGTGGCCAGACGGTGTCCATAATAACTTCTTTTGCAGCTTCCCAGACTGCTGTTATCCTCAGACTTCTGTCATTTAACCTCTCACTGGTAAATGACTTTTTAGCATTCTTGGTACTATATATTCAAACACAGGTAGTTCATATCCTCCTTATTTGAGTTGAGATTTTTTTACCCCATGCTATTGTTGGTGCTTTAGGGCCCTGATTCAGGAAAGCACTTGGGCCTGGTCTACACTACGAGTTTAGGTCGACTTTAGCTGCGTTAAGTCGACTTAAGCCTGGACACGTTTACACGACGAAGCCCTTTCTTTCGACTTAAAGGGCCCTTTAAACCGGTTTCTTTACACCACCTCGACGAGGGGATTAGCGATAAAATCGGCCTTAGGGGGGTCGGAATTGGTTAGTGAGGACGGAATTCGACATTAGTGGCCTCCGGGAGCTATCCCACAGTGCTTCATTGTGACCGCTCTGGACAGCACTCTCATCTCAGATGCACTGGCCAGGTAGACAGGAAAAGCCCCGCGAACGTTTGAATTTCATTTCCTGTTTGCTCAGCGTGGAGAGCACAGGTGACCATGCAGAGCTCATCAGCACAGGTAACCGTGATGGAGTCCCAGTCCCAGTCCCAGGATCGCAAAAGAGCTCCAGCCTGGACCGAACGGGAGGTACAGGATCTGATCGCCATCTGGGGAGATGAAGCAGTGCTGGCCGAACTCCGAAACAGTAAAAGAAATGGCAAAACATTAGAAAAGATCTCCAAGGCCATGAAGGACAGAGGCCATAACAGGGACGCACAGCAGTGCCGCGTGAAAATTAAGGAGCTAAGGCAAGCCTACCACAAAGCCAGAGACGCAAACGGAAGGTCCGGGGCTGAGCCGCAAACATGCCGCTACTACGAGGAGCTGCATGCCATTCTAGGGGGTGCAGCCACCAGTAGCCCAAGCGTGTGCTATCAGTCCCTCTCTGGAGACAGGGAAACGGGTTCGGCGGACGAGGAAGATGAGGATGGAGAGAACATCATAGATAGCTCACAGCAGCAAGGAAGCGGAGAAACCAGTTTCCCCAACAGCCAGGATATGTTTGTCACCCTGGACCTGGAACCAGTAACCCCCGAACTCACCCAAGACCCTGTGGGCACACAGGGGACCTCTGGTGAGTGTACCTTTGTAAATATTACACATGGTTTAAAAACAAGCGTGTTTAATGATTAATGATTAATTTGCCCTGGCAATCGCGGCCAGTACAGCTACTGGAAAAGTCTGTTAACGTGTATGGGGATGGAGCGGAAATCCTCCAGGGACATCTCCAGAAAGCTCTCCTTCATGTACTCCCAAAGCCTTTGCAAAAGGTTTCTGGGGAGGGCTGCCTTATCCCGTCCGCCATGGTAGGACACTTTACCACGCCAGGCCAGTAGCACGTAGTCTGGAATCATTGCATAACAAAGCATGGCAGCGTATGGTCCCGGTGTTTGCTGGCATGCAGACAACATCCATTCCTTATCGCTCTTTGTTATCCTCAGGAGAGTGATATCATTCACGGTCACCTGGTTGAAATGGGGCGATTTTATTAAGGGGACATTCAGAGGTGCCCCTTCCTGCTCTGCTGAACAGAAATATTCCCCGCTGTTAACCACGCGGTGGGGGGGAGGGGTGAAGTGACCAACCCAGAGAATTGGGTGTGTGGGGGAGGGGAGTTAGTTGGGTTTGTGCTGCATGTTAAACCTGAAACCTCAGCCCCTCCTTTTACATTGCAAACCCATTTTAAATGGCCAACCCAACGGGTGCTTGGTATGGTTAATGAGAGCAGTACTGTTTTAAACCATCCCCACTTGTTAACAAGGTTAAAAAAGCCAAAAGACTGTGTCTTACCATGGCTGCCTGCAAGCTGAAATCTGTGGCCTGGCACTGCGTGAGTGATCTCTCACACCAAACCGGCAGGCCCTCAATATAAGAGGAAAAATGCGACCTTGTAACGAAAGCACATGTGCTGTGTGATGTGAACAGCAAAATCTAACGTGAAAGAGTGTACCCATTGTTCTCAAAAATGTATCTTTTTTAAACAACTCTCCCTTCTCCTCCACCAGCTGCAAATGTTTCACCTTCACAGAGGCTAGTGAATATTTGAAGAAGGAAGCGAAGGACGCGTGACGAAATGTTCACTGAACTACAGACTGCCTCCCACGCTGACAGAGCACAGCAGAATGCGTGGAGGCAGTCAATGACTGATTTTAAAAAAGCCCAATATGAGCGAGAGGAGAGGTGGCGGGCTGAAACGCGGGCTGAAGAGGAGAAGTGGCGTGAGCTTGTACTCAGAAAGCAAGAGTCGATGCTCCGGCTGCTGGAGCATCAAAGTGATATGCTCCTGCGTATGGTTGAGCTGCAGGAAAGGCAGCAGGAGCAGAGACCGCCGCTACAGCCCCTCTGTAACCAACAGCAGGAGCAGAGACCGCCGCTACAGCCCCTCTGTAACCAACAGCAGGAGCAGAGACCGCCGCTACAGCCCCTCTGTAACCACCAGCCCTCCTCCCCAAGTCCCATTGCCTCCTCACCCAGACGCCCAAGAACACGGTGGGGGGGCCTCCGGCCACCCAATCACTCCACCCTAGATGATTTCCACAGCAATAAGTTTTAAAGATTTAAAGTGCAGTGTGTCCTTTTCCTTCCCTCCTCCCCCACCCATCCCGGGCTACCTTTGCAATTATCCCCCTAGTTGTGTGCTCAATTAATAAAGAATGCATGAATGTGAAGTAACAATGACTTTATTGCCTCTGCAAGTGGTGCTTGAAGAGGGGAGGGTAGGGGAGGTTGGGGTGCTTGGTTTACAGGGTAGTAGAGTTAACCGGGTGCGTGGGGGGGCTGCGATTTCATCAAGGAGAAACAAACAGAAGTTTCACACCGTATCCTGGCCAGTCACAAAACTAGTTTTCAAAGCCTCTCTGATGCGCACCGCGCCCTGCTGTGCTGCTCTAACCGACCTGGTGTCTGGCTGCGCGTAATCAGCGGCCAGGCGATTTGCCTCTACCTCCCACCCCGCCATAAATGTCTCCCCCTTACTCTCACAGATATTGTGGAGCGCACAGCAAGCAGCAATAACAATGGGGATATTCTTTTCGCTGAGGTCACAGCGAGTCAGTAAGCTGCGCCAGCGCGCTTTTAAATGCCCAAATGCACATTCCACCACCATTTGGCACTTGCTCAGCCTGTAGTTGAACAGGTCCTGACTCCTGTCCAGGCTGCCTGTGTATGGCTTCATGAGCCATGGCATTAAGGGGTAGGCTGGGTCCCCAAGGATCACGATAGGCATTTCAACATCCCCAATGGTTATTTTCTGGTCCGGGAAGAAAGTCCCTTCCTCCAGCTTTCGAAACAGAAGAGAGTGCCTGAAGACGCGAGCATCATGTACCCTTCCCGGCCAGCCCACGTTGATGTCGGTGAAACGTCCCTTGTGATCCACCAGGGCTTGCAGCAGCATTGAAAAGTACCCCTTGCGGTTTATGTACTCGGTGGCTTGGTGCGCCGGTGCCAAGATAGGGATATGGGTTCCGTCTATCGCCCCACCACAGTTTGGGAATCCCATTGCAGCAAAGCCATCCACTATGTCCTGCACGTTTCCCAGAGTCACTACCCTTGATATCACCAGGTCTCTCATTGCCCTGGCAACTTGGATCACAGCAGCCCCCACAGTAGATTTGCCCACTCCAAATTGATTCCCGACTGACCGGTAGCTGTCTGGTGTTGCAAGCTTCCACAGGGCTATCGCCACTCGCTTCTCAACTGTGAGGGCTGCTCTCATCCTGGTATTCTGGCGCTTCAGGGCAGGGGAAAGCAAGTCACAAAGTTCCATGAAAGTGCCCTTACGCATGCGAAAGTTTCGCAGCCACTGGGAATCGTCCCAGACCTGCAACACGATGCGGTCCCACCAGTCTGTGCTTGTTTCCCGGGCCCAGAATCGGCGTTCCATGGCATGAACCTGCCCCAGTAACACCATGATTTCCACATTGCTGGGGCCTGTGCCTTGTGAGAGGTCCATGTCAATTTCCTCATCACTATCGTCGCCGCGCTGCAATCGCCTCCTCCTCAGCTGGTCCTTCTGGTTTTGCTTTGGCATGTCCAGGCTCTACATATACTCCAGGACAATGCGCGTGGTGTTCATAGTGCTCATAATTGCCGCGGTGATCTGAGCGGGATCCATGATCCCAGTGATAGCTATGGCGTCTGGTCTGAAAAAAGGCGCGAAACTAGTATCTAAAGACCAGGGGAAGAAGGGAGGGAGGGAGGGAGGGAGGGAGGGGCGGGCGACTGACGACATGGCGTACAGGTACAGGGAATTAAAATCAAGAAAGGTGGCTGTGTATCAGGGAGAAATACAAACAACTGTCACACAGAATGCCCCCCCCCCCAGAGATTGAACTTCTAAGCCTGGGTTTAGCGGGCCGTTGATTTGACGGAGGGAGGGGGGAAGGAAATGAATACAGAACAAATCTATTTTTTACATCTTAAGACGACAGTGCAGCATGACTGATAGCCCTCGGCATTTTCTGGGTGCTTGGTAGCAATGTAACCCTACGTGAGCCAGCCATATGTCTGCCAGCACCCAGATCGCCCTCGGCCTTTTCTGGGTGCTTAGCAGACAATACTTGGCAGAAAATAGTATATTACGACTGGAAGCCATCATCGTCCAACGAGGACGGTTAAAGGCAAGGGGTTGCTGCTGTGTAGCAATATATGCTGTACAGTAGCCAGAAGGATTGGTAAAGGTGCTCAGGCTACAATTATATATGAGCATTTCAGGCAACCTGTAAATTAGGTCCGACGAGGACGGTTACCAGTTGTAATAAACCATCTACTGCCAAAAGGCAAGGGGCTGGTGCAATGCAGCCCTACGGCTGCCAGCCCCACAGCTACCAGCATCCCGAGCGCCGATGAAGGCTACTACTCATGCTGCACCGTCTACCGCCAAAAGGCAGTAAGCTGCTGCTGCTGTTTAGCAATGCAGTCCCATGTTTGCCGGCACCCGGAAGACATATGGTGACGTTGAGCTGAGCTGAGCGGGCTCCATGCTTGGCGTGGTATGTTGTCTGCACAGGTAACCCAGGTAAAAAGGCGCGAATCTATTGTCTGCCGTTGCTGTGACGGCGGGGGAGGGGCGTGACGCAATGTACCCAGAACCCCCCGCGGCACTGCTTTGCATCATTCGGGCATTGCGATCTCAACCCATAATTCCAATGGGCGCCGGAGACTCCGGGAACTGTGGGATAGGTACCCATAGGCACCCATAGTGCAATGCGCCGGAAGTCGACGCTAGCCTCGGTACTGTGGACGCGGTCCGCCGACTTCATGCACTTAGAGCATTTTATGTGGGGACACACACAGTCGGCTGCATAAAACCGGTTTCTATAAAACCGGCTTCTATAAATCCGACCTAATTTTGTAGTGTAGACAAGCCCTTGGGCTCATGCTTAAGTCCCATTGAATTCAAAGTGACTGAAACACATGCTTTACGCACCTTTCCTGCATAGATATGCTTTCTGAAATCATGCTATTAAAGCTCTTCTGCCAGATGGGCATGGCTTGAATGATCCTGTCCTTTTGCTATGGTAAGCAGGTACAATGGGTCAAATTCAAGTCTCAGTTGCACCTGTGTGATCCTCTTTACTTTAACACAGGGCATGAGGTTCCGATTCTAGGAATAGGGATGGAATTAAACGGGTGCTTAAAGGTGAGCATGTGTTTAAGTGTTGTGTTGAATCAGGGTCTGAGGTGCTTAACGTTGGGCATGAGTGGTCCTAAATTTGGGATCACTCATGTGCTTAAAGATAAGCACGCGTTGAGTAGTTTGCTGGATTGGAATCTAAATGAGGGGGGGAAATGGCCTATTGTGTCCTGTGAGTATTGTAATGTTCCCAGTGCAGTGTGTTTTCGCCATTT
This sequence comes from Emys orbicularis, assembly GCF_028017835.1. Classification (NCBI taxonomy): domain Eukaryota; kingdom Metazoa; phylum Chordata; order Testudines; family Emydidae; genus Emys; species Emys orbicularis. The sequence goes on along the minus strand of NC_088685.1, from coordinate 123,480,369 downwards.
TGGCCAACATTTTGATAAGAGTTGTGTTGATTTGTTTTTATAACTGACATGGCTTATTAAAAACATTGATGGGGGGGGGGGGGACAGCAAGCATAAATCTAAGACTGTAGTCTGTGTGAAGCTGCTAACTCTGCTAACTTGTCTGCAGTAATAAGATTTGTATGAATAGATAAAGTTTCATTATGGATCTGCCAGTGGACTTCATCATATTTGGAAGAAAAATCGTCCATCATAAATGGCTGAGCTAAAGCCATATAGCTGCATTTATTTTATTAGCTTGCTGACCTTTTCCTTCCCTAGTGAGTTTTTTTCCCTATTAGCCCTCTGAGAATGTCTACTGAGATGGCAGCAAAACATTGTTGTTATTAGCTATTTCTTTTTTCCTTTCTGTCTTTTTAAACATGGGACACCAATGCAGAATCCATGGAACAAATGGTTCCCTGTGCATATGTGTGAATAATATCATATCTGTGATACATGATATCAACAGTAGGACGTCATCATGGGCACAATCCTGCAAGGTGCTGAGAATTATTGCTCTGATCTTGCAAAGCAATTAAAAATGGGCTTAACTTTAAGCATCTGAGTAATCACAAGATTGTAGAAAAGCTTGTTTTGTTTAGTACTGTACATACATTATACTCCTGTACATATATTATTCTTTTTATTATGACATTTTTCTTTTAACTTCTGTACCACACTCCTTTCACTGGAGACAACTTATGTTGCAACAAGCTGGCCTGTGTTGTCACCTCCTGTTGCTGCTGATTCTGAATGAGGCCAATCTGAAATACATTCTTCCTTTTTTAGGACAAATGATGACAAACAACTGTAGAATTTAAGGAGAGGCAGGACATTTGTATCACTTGCCATTGTACACATGCATCCTTAATAATAATAATAATTAATAATAATTAATAATTAATAGCCTAGGTAACCCAGTCATGGACCAGGACCCCTTGTGCTAGGGCTTTTTACAAACATAGAACAAAAAGATGGTCCCTACTCCTCACCATGTTTATCTAGGCATTATAAAGGAACCTTACAACAGCATTAATTAGTGTTGCACCTATAGTGTTCTATGTACAATTTTTATTTCAGCAATATCATGTCTTGCAAAGGGGCATTTGAAAGGTGCTGTGTCTGGAAATACCATGCATCATGCACACCCAGAGAATGGGATGGGGAAATCATTGATCTGGGCATGGTGTTGGTGTGCCTAAAGCAGAAGTGATTAACAGCTTTAGAATTATAATAGGCATTATAAAGCAGAGGTACGGTAGGCAGGCCGGAGAATGACACATGACAAGATGAATGGGATAGGCGCCATCTGATGCCCGGCGTATTGGGTGGATAAACTTTTTTTTTTTTAAGTTAAAAATGGGCTTTTTAAAGTTAAATCAGATTTTTTTAAAATTTAAATTAAATACAGGTTTATTTTAAAAAAATAAAGCCTATTTAAAATTAAATATGAAATTGACAACCTATGTTAAAGCTAAACTCATTATAATTTTGTCACGGAGTGTGGAGGAGTCAGGGCCCTGCACCCTCACTTTCTGCGATTCACCATGACTCTCAGCCAGCCAGTAACTCAGAAGGTTTATTAGATGACAGGAACACAGTTCCAAGCAGGGCTTATAAGTACAACCAGGACCCCTCAGCCCGGTCCCTCGGGGGGCAAGGAGCTTAGACCCCAGACTTGGGGTTCCCTGCGTCTTCCCAGCCAGCCCAAAACTGAAACTCCACTGCGGCAGTCTCACTCCTCCTCCCCCCCGGCTCCTCCCCCCACCTTTGTCCAGTTTCCTGGGCAAAGGTGTCACCTGGGTCCAACCCCCTCCCAGCTCAGGTTACAGGCTCAGGTATCCTCACTCAAGTGGCGTCATCCCCTGCTCTCCCATCCCCCATGCAGACAGTCCCAGCAGAACTAGACAGCATTCCCAGGTCAATCCGCCCCACTCCCTATTGTGTCACAAATTTATCAAAATCATTTAAATTATATACACAATAATATTAAGTACTACATATTTGCTGCCAAGTTTTAAAGAAAGTCCAACTGGTGGAAGTCACTGGCTCAGCAGCTGGAACCAGTTTATTGAAATACTAAACCAGCTTTTGACAGCAGAAACTTTTTTTGCAGGTGCAGAGAATATTTTCTTCATTTCAGTCTATTCAATGAGTTCAGTTCAATGACTAGTTCATTCACAGGTAAGAAACCAGTTGGGAGTTCAAAAAGCAGAAAAGCTTGTTTTTCTCTTCTAATCTATGAATATAAACTAGGTGTGAGAGGTTGAGTTCTCCTAGTTCTAAAACCTTGAAGAAACAATTAGTTCAGTTCACTAATGACAGATAATTCCTTTGATTAATTCAATCAGTAAGTTTTAAATGCAAACATGTATTTTGATAACCTTTTTTTCCCTTATGTATCCAGCACATTTAAGGTAGTTTTATATCATAAAATTAAATGCTGATTTGTGCATTTTAATTCAATTTGAATTTCCATCCAAATAGAGCTTGATGCAAATTACGAGTAAAAAATGAATCACCTAGTAAATAAGAAATGCATAATTCACTGTTCTATAAAATACTTAATTTTCACATTTGTTATTATCTCACTAATGTAAGTTAAGCTATATAATTGCTGAACAAATGTGTATAGATGTAGTGTATCCTCCTGGTTAGCCAAAAGAAGCATCACATTTAGTACAAAGGCTGTATTTAGATGAAAATTAACATATTTTAATGCAACAAGGTGGGCGAGCTAATATCTTTTATTGGACCAACTTCTGTTGGTGAGAGAGACAAGCTTTCAAACTTACACAGAGCTGAAGAAGAGCTCTGTGTAAGCTTAAAAGCTTGTCTCTCTCACCAACAGAAGTTGGTCCAATAATAGATATTAGCTCGCCCACCTTGTGTCTCTGATGTCTTGGAACCGATGCAGCTTCAACAGCACTGCGTACAACATATTTTAATGGTTACCAACCAGTGAGAATCAATCATTTTTTAGGAAAATAACTAAAAAATACAAATGCAAAACATGATTAAAATAAATGATGGTGCCAGGAATACATATTTAATTTTACAGTGGAATGAAATGTGATTCCTAAACTTCGGGGCCTGGAGTGGTTCAGTGTAAATATTTTGAAATTAAACCGACAACTCATTTTATGTTGTTACAATGGCTACTGGTTCTCTTCATTTTGTAAAGTGGGAATATTCAGGCAAGCGAAAGAAATCCAGCCCACAGGATTTGTGGCGTCACATATAGTAACCGTGTAACAAGTAATACAAACTGCCTGAATGATCACGTCCAGCTTAACAGTTGCACGACATCTATATTTTTCCCAGAACTGGGGTTGTAAAGTTTCCTATTTTTCAACTTGATTGTTTTTAGTGTCTGTTAATGTTATACTTTATTGAGCCAATGTGGTGAGTGTCCTGCCAGTTTTATTTCACTTTCAACAGTCAAGTCATCTATAGGGGGAACTGTAATAAAACATTTTCCCCTGCTTCATGGCCATTTCAAAGCATAAGCAGTCTCTCCTATATGTGTCAATTATATTAATTTATCTCTTCCCTGAAACTTCTATCCAGCCTTAGGGAGGGAAATGATGCACAGCTGGAAAGGAGAATGGCACAGTATCCAAAGCAGGAATGGTGCGGTGGAGGAGAACAGTATGACTCTCAACCTGGAAACCCTGAGTGTGGAGGCCATGTCTCTTTTCTGCTCTGCAAGGCTGCAAACCCCTCTCCGCCATTGCAGGAAGCATGCGGAAGAAACTCCTTGTGAGGTTCCCAGAGTCCTCTGGCTTTTCCTACTAGAGGCAGTGCTTTGGCCATTAGTCTAGAAAGTGCAGACATCTGATGTGTTTTTCATGGAATCCAGCCCTCATTTAATGTGGTCCACTCCATTCCTGGTCAGTGGACAGCAGTGGCCCTGAATTAACATGACTGTGGATAGCAAGATAGGCACAACACTAGTGAGGAGGGCTTTAAACTAGGTTCGACGGGGACAGGTGAGCAAAGTCCGCAGGTAAGTGGGGAACATGGAGACCTGGGAGATGGGTCGGAAACGAGAGGGAGTGTGGGCTATATTGGCAGAGAGAAAGGAGGGTCAGGACAAAACTGGGAGGAAAGATCAAACCAGTATCTTAGATGCCTATATACAAATGCGAGAAGTATGGGTAATAAGCAGGAAGAACTGGAAGTGCTAATAAATAAATACAACTATGACATTGTTGGCATCACTGAAACTTGGTGGGATAATACACATGATTGGAATGTTGGTGTGGATGGATACAGCTTGCTCAGGAAGGATAGACAGGGGAAAAAGGGAGGAGGTGTTGCCTTATATATTAAAAATGTACACACTTGGACTGAGGTAGAGATGGACATAGGAGATGGAAGTGTTGAGAGTCTCTGGGTTAGGCTAAAAGGGGTAAAAAACAAGGGTGATGTCATGCTAGGAGTCTACTACAGGCCACCTAACCAGGTGGAAGAGGTGGATGAGGCTTTTTTTAAACAACTAACAAAATCATCCAAAGCCCAAGATTTGGTGGTGATGGGGGACTTCAACTATCCAGATATATGTTGGGAAAATAACACAGTGGGGCACAGACTATCCAACAAATTCTTGGACTGCATTGCAGACAACTTTTTATTTCAAAAGGTTGAAAAAGCTACTGGGGGGAAGCTGTTCTAGAGTTGATTTTAACAAATAGGGAGGAACTCGTTGAGAATTTGAAAGTAGAAGGCAGCTTGGGTGAAAGTGATCATGAAATCATAGAGTTTGCAATTCTAAGGAAGGGTAGAAGGGAGAACAGCAAAATAGAGACAATGGATTTCAGGAAGGCGGATTTTGGTAAGCTCAGAGATCTGATAGGTAAGGTCCCATGGGAATCAAGACTGAGGGGAAAAACAACTGAGGAGAGTTGGCAGTTTTTCAAAGGGACACTATTAAGGGCCCAAAAGCAAGCTATTCCGCTGGTTAGGAAAGATAGAAAATGTGGCAAAAGACCACCTTGGTTTAACCACGAGATCTTGCATGATCTAAAAAATAAAAAGGAGTCATATAAAAAATGGAAACTAGGACAGATTACAAAGGATGAATATAGGCAAACAACACAGGAATGCAGGGGTAAGATTAGAAAGGCAAAGGCACAAAATGAGCTCAAACTAGCTACAGGAATAAAGGGAAACAAGAAGACTTTTTATCAATACAGTAGAAGCAAGAGGAAGACCAAAGACAGGGTAGGCCCACTGCTTAGTGAAGAGGGAGAAACAGTAACAGGAAACTTGGAAATGGCAGAGATGCTTAATGACTTCTTTGTTTCGGTCTTCACCGAGAAGTCTGAAGGAATGCCTAACATAGTGAATGCTAATGGGAAGGGGGTAGGTTTAGCAGATAAAATAAAAAAAGAACAAGTTAAAAATCACTTAGAAAAGTTAGATGCCTGCAAGTCACCAGGGCCTTATGAAATGCATCCTAGAATACTCAAGGAGCTAATAGAGAAGGTATCTGAGCCTCTAGCTATTATCTTTGGAAAATCATGGGAGACGGGAGAGATTCCAGAAGACTGGAAAAGGGCAAATATAGTGCCCATCTATAAAAAGGGAAATAAAAACAACCCAGGAAACTACAGACCAGTTAGTTTAACTTCTGTGCCAGGGAAGATAATGGAGCAAGTAATTAAGGAAATCATCTGCAAACACTTGGAAGGTGGTAAGGTGATAAGGAACAGCCAGCATGTATTTGTAAAGAACAAATCATGTCAAACCAATCTGATAGCTTTCTTCGATAGGATAAAGAGTCTTGTGGATAAGGGAGAAGCTGTGGATGTGGTATACCTAGACTTTAGTAAGGCATTTGATACGGTCTCGCATGATATTTTTATCGATAAACTAGGCAAATACAATTTAGATGGGGCTACTATAAGGTGGGTGCATAACTGGCTGGATAACCGTACTCAGAGAGTTGTTATTAATGGTTCCCAATCCTGCTGGAAAGGCATAACGAGTGGGGTTCCGCAGGGGTCTGTTTTGGGACCGGCTCTGTTCAATATCTTCATTAACGACTTAGATATTGGCATAGAAAGTACGCTTATTAAGTTTGCGGATGATACCAAACTGGGAGGGATTGCAACTGCTTTGGAGGACAGGGTCATAATTCAAAATGATCTGGACAAATTGGAGAAATGGTCTGAGTTAAACAGGATGAAGTTTAACAAAGACAAATGCAAAGTGCTCCACTTAGGAAGAAAAAATCAGTTTCACACATACAGAATGGGAAGAGACTGTCTAGGAAGGAGTACGGCAGAAAGGGATCTAGTGGTTATAGTGGACCACAAGCTAAATATGAGTCAACAGTGTGATGCTGTTGCAAAAAAAGCAAACATGATTCTGGGATGTATTAACAGGTGTGCTGTGAGCAAGACACGAGAAGTCATTCTTCCGCTCTACTCTGCTCTGGTTAGGCCTCAGCTGGAGTATTGTGTCCAGTTTTGGGCACCGCATTTCAAGAAAGATGTGGAGAAATTGGAAAGGGTCCAGAGAAGAGCAACAAGAATGATTAAAGGTCTTGAGAACATGACCTATGAAGGAAGGCTGAAAGAATTGGGTTTGTTTAGTTTGGAAAAGAGAAGACTGAGAGGGGACATGATAGCAGTTTTCAGGTATCTAAAAGGGTGTCATAAGGAGGAGGGAGAAAACTTGTTCACCTTAGCCTCTAAGGATAGAACAAGAAGCAATGGGCTTAAACTGCAGCAAGGGAGGTTTAGGTTGGACATTAGGAAAAAGTTCCTATCTGTCAGGGTGGTTAAACACTGGAATAAATTGCCTAGGGAGGTTGTGGAATCTCCATCTCTGGAGATATTTAAGAGTAGGTTAGATAAATGTCTATCAGGGATGGTCTAGACAGTATTTGGTCCTGCCATGCGGGCAGGGGACTGGACTCGATGACCTCTCGAGGTCCCTTCCAGTCCTAGAATCTATGAATCTATGAATCTATGAACACCCTTTCTGACTTAGGCCTTGTCGACATTACACATCTTTGTCGACAAAAGTCAGGTTTCGTTGACAAAACAGTGGAGGTGTACACACAACAACGCTTCTCCTGCTGATTTAACTCTCCTGCTATGCCGACAAAATAAAACCACCTCGACTAGCCGCATAGAGCTTTTTGCGACAAAGTGATGCAGTGTCAGTGTAGACAGTGCACTTGCTTATGGCACCCTAAGTGGCCTCCAGGAGGTGTCCCAAAATGTCCATCCTGACCGCTCTGGTAAGCAGTTTCTACTCCGCTGCCCTGCAGCCAGGTTCACAGGCTTGCACCCCTCCCCATGTAAAGTACCAGGAATTTTTGAAATTCCACTTCCTGTTTGCTCGGTGTGGAGAACTCACATAGCATCTTCCCAGTTGACCATGCTGACTCCCTGCAGCAAACGCGTTCCCACCTGGAGTACACAGAAGTTGCTGGATCGGTTGGGTCTGTGGGGAGAGGAAGCTGTGCAATTGCAGCTCCGATCCAGCCATAGGAACTTTGACACCTAGAGAAGATTGCTCGTGGCATGGAAGAGAAGGGGCACAAAAAGTACATGCAGCAGTGCCGTGCTAAGATCCAGGAGCTGAGGCAGGAGTACCAGAAGGCAAGGGAGGACAACCATCACTGTGGTGCGGGGCTGAAAACATGCTGCTTCTACAAGCAACTGCACGCTATCCTTGGTGGCAACCCCACCTCCACTGCCAAGAACCCTGTGGATACTTTGGGGGGACTGGAGGCAGCAGCCAGCAGAGTCAATCTCAAGGACAAAGTGGTGTACAAGGAGGTCGAGTTGGAGGAGAATGTGGGACAGGTGACAGGCTCATCCAGTGGTGTGGTGAGCTAGGCCCTCTTTTTGACTCTGGAGGGGTATAGCTAGTCCCAGCAGTCCAGCTCTGGTGTGCCTGAAGCAGGAGAGGGGAGCTCCAATAAGTACTCATTTGGCTTGGATACTGCACGGTTACATGATGTAGAGTGTCCTTTATTTTGTTACATGGTGCACGTGAGAAGGGATTGAAATTAACAACATTAGGTACTGTTTGCGTCTGCTTCTCATTCCCCTGCGCAGCTATGCAGTGACTGCCCTGCGGAAAAGTTTGTTAATGCACACAGAGATCTCCCAAGAATCCTCCATAGAGATCTCTAGGAACCTTTCCTGCAGATACTCTGCAATCCTCTGCCGAAGGTTCCTTGGCAGAGCTGCTTTGTTTCTTCTCCCCATTGTAGGAAACTTAGCTGCGCCAATTGGCAATTACTTCTGCAGGAACCAAAGCAGCACACAGACGAGCAGCATAGGGACCCAGTTTGAAGCTGCATGCATGCAGGAGATGCACCCTTGCATCTTCAGTTACCCTCAGTAGTGTGAGTTCAGTTTCAATTGTCCCTGACTGTGGAAAACGGTGCCAGTATTCAGAATAATGTCCCTAGGTGCTTGTACTGATCCCCTTCTGAAACCACCCAGACCCTTTGTCCCATCTTGCCCCTTCCCCACCATCCCAGGCCAAAGTCACCATGTTTAGTGCTCTGGCCATACTGCGTGCTTGCCAAGGGAAAGTGAGAAAGAGGAGTGTGCAACTTTTATGATTAAAGACTGTGAGTGCACTCACAATACTGCCTCTGTTCATTGTTTCTTTTGCTTCTGCAGATGTGCCATTGAGGATCAGCTCCTACACACTGGCAGAGCACCTCTGTCAAATAAGGAGGCTAATGAGGAGTAAGGAGGACATTTTTTGTGAAGTGCTGCAATTGTCAGATCAGGCCAATAGTGAGCACAGAGGGTGGAGAGAGACAATAAACAAATATCTAGAAATGGCTAGCCAGGAGAGGAGACAAAGCCAGAAGCAGATAATAGAGGGTCAGGAGCAGATGATAAAGTTCATGGAGGACCAATCAGAGATGCTTAGATCCCTGATTGCGCTGCAGTAAAGAGACATGCATGCTCTACTCCCACTGAAGTCCATACACAACTGCCTTCCATGCCCTCCCCAAACTCCCTTCTCCCCCCCCCCCACATTCCTCACATGTTCCCGGCCCATTGCAGTTCCCCTTGCACTTCACCCCTAGGGACATTTTCCATAATGATAGCTAAAGTTAGACACAGCTGTGAGATCCTTATTTCAGAGAGTGCTGCTAACTGTTATGTCCCTTGTAAGAAATGGAAATCTGTGTATTGCTGTTTAATAAAAATTTAGTCGTACAAAGACAATGTTTTTTTATTTGTAACCTACAAATGGTTGCAGCAGAAATTCATACACAGTGATAATTGACACATTTGCAGACTCAATTAGCGCTCAGGCAGGAATCATTACTGGGTCATTCAAGGTGGCAAGTAAACAATGCCTGGCTGAATGCACTACAGAAAGACACATTCCTGGGGCTCATTGTGAAAATGTTGTTTCAAATTCTCCCTGATTTGAATAGCTCCCTGTTGAGCCCCTCTAATAGTCCTGATATTTGGCTGCTTGAAATCAGCTGCCAGGCAATCCACCTCAATGCTCCACCTCCGGGGAAATGTTCCCCCTTGGGTTCACAAATGTTATGCATATCACAGCAGGCTGCTATGACCATGGGAATATTTTCCTCATTGAGGTCTAACCTGCCAAAAAGGCAGCACCAGCGACCCTTTAATCTGCTAAACACACATTCTGTGGTCATGCTGAGCCTGTTGTTGAAGTACTTGCTGCTGTCAAGGTTTCCGGTGTAAGACTTCATGCGCCACAGGAGTAAGGGTTACGCTGGGTCTCCCAGGATCATTATGGGCATTTTCATATCCCCTGTTGGAATCTTCTGGTCTGGAAAGAAAGCTTTCTGTATAGGCCAGTGTTCCTGAAGATGCGTGTGTCATACACCTTCCCTGGTCATCCCATGGTGATGTCAGTGAAACGACCCCTGTGATCCACCAGCACCTTCAATACTATAGAGAAGTAGCCCTTTCTGTTGGTGTACTCCATTGCAAGATGGTCTGGTGCTAAAATTGTGATATGCGTGCCATCTATCGCCCTGCCAAAGTTAGGGAATCCCATTGCCACAAAGTCATCCACTATTTCTTGCACATTGCCCAGGGTCACAGTCCTTTGTAGCAGAAGGCAATTAATGGCCCTGCAGCTTACATCACTGCAACCCCCACGGTGGATTTCCTAAGTCCAAACTGATTTGTGACTGACCAGTAGCAGTCTAGAGTTGCCAGCTTCCACAAAGCGATCACCACATGCTTTCCCACCATTATAGCACCTCTCATTTTGGTGTCCTTGTGCCGCAGGGCAGGGTGAGCTCCACACACAGTTCAAAGAAGGTGGCTTTGATGATGGACTGTGATCCATTCCCAGAACTCTTAGTGGGAGAAGGTGGTGATTTGCACACGGTGCAATGCTCTCTGTCTTGATGCTAGAGCACCAACTGTGGATGCACTCCACCGACACAAGGAGCGTTTTGTGAACATGCACAAGTGATATACTTACAGCAGTTTACAATTGTCGACATAACTTAAGTCGACCTTCCTCTGCAGTGTAGACATGGCTGTAGTCTGGATGTGCCTTGCTGATGGTTTTCTTTTTCACTGTTTTTCATCCTGATCCCTGATGTCTTTTTCCTGCTGGGAAAGATTCTCAACTTTAGAAAGTCTGCAGCCTGACACCTGCCTTTCTGCTGTAATAGTGTTGTGCGTTGGGCTGTCAAGCAGTTGACTGTAGTTGGAACGATCTATCTATGCTGTTCCTGGGGACAGAGGAAGTACTCGATGTGTTTTTGCCCTGGTCACAAGCGCGAGATGCACTGAGCAGCTCCCCATCTGTGGCCTGTTCAGCTGTTGATCTCATTAGGCCTGTTTTTTGTTTTAGGTACCTAAAATTGGAAATGCTCCCAAGGCCAGATAACTTGTGGAAGCATAGACATAGTCACAGACAACAAGGAGAATGGACTATGTGTACAGTGTATGGCCAGATAAGAGGGACAAGAAAATGAGACTGTGACCGGTGCCCCAAGGGGCCACATTGAGATTGTTCAATCAGGGCAAACTGCAAAGAATGGGGCAGACAATCCCCGAAACTGGTGGCTATTCTAATACTTAGATTCACTAAGCCATCAACAAAACAGCTTCTATGATACCTTACTGGTTATCCAAAAGCCAGAAATACAGTTCCCTTAAAGCAACCCAGCCTTCGGCTCCCACCCAGACAGCCAAGTCAAATATGATAGGATTACTGAAAATCTTGTTCATCATATAAAAAGTTCTACCAATCCCAAAGGATCAGACACATTACCTACCAGGTCAGTGAATATTTCAGATCCTACCCTAATACACACTTACAGCCAATTCTTATTAACTAAACTGAGATTTATTAAAAAAGAAAAGTGAGAGAGAGTATAGGTTAAAAGATCATCGTACACACAGATATGAATAGAGTTCTTTGGTCAGTTTCATAGTAGAGATGGTGAGCTTTAGAGTTGCAAAGAGTTCTTTCAGAATTAGTTCCATAGGTTATAGTCCAATGTCCAATATCAGGGTGACCCAGACTGGAGCTGGATACCTCAGTCTTGGGACCCAAACATCCCCTGATGAAGCTTAAGCAGATCTGAGATAACAGGATCATGGCTCAAGAGTTCTTTTTACAGTTCTCTAGCAGGCCATTGATAGCCTCTTGACAGCAGGCATTCCTTGGGTGAAGAATAGTGGCTTTGAAGTAACCCCCTGTTTCCTAAGCTCCACCAGTAATTAGCTGCATGAATTAGCATAAGGCAACTGCCCATCTGCTGCCATTTATAGGCAGTGTGACAAAGTTCCTCCTCTACCTTGGTGGGTCCTGCGCTTATTGGCGGATTTTCTTGTCTCAGAGATTCACCATGTGGGTTGGGGAACAGCCCAGAGACCTTCCCCTCTGGAAGAACCCACAGTCCAGGTCAATTGGGAGGTTTGGGGGGAACCCGGGCCCGCCCTCTACTCCAGGTTCCAGCCCAGGGCCCTGTGGACTGCAGCTGTCTATAGTGCCTCCTGTAACAGCTGCATGACAGCTACAACTCCCTGGGCTACTTCCCCATGGCCTCCTCCAAACACCTTCCTTATTCTCACCACAGGACCTTCCTCCTGGTGTCTGATAACACTTGTGCTCCTCAGTCCTTCCGCAGCACACCCTCTCACTCTCAGCTCCTTCTGCCTCTTGCTCCCAGCTCCTCACACTCGCACCACAAACTGAAGTGAGCTCCTTTTTAAAACCCAGGTGCCCTGATTAGCCTGCCTTAATTGATTCGAGCAGCTTTTTCTTAATTGGCTCCAGGTGTCCTAATTAGCCTGCCTGCCTTAACTGGTTCTAGCAGGTTCCTGATTACTCTAGTGCAGCCCCTGCTCTGGTCACTCAGGGAACAGAAAACTACTCATCCAGTGACCAGTATATTTGCCCTCTACCAGACTCCTGTACCCCACTGGTCTGGGTCTGTCACAGCAGTTTATTACAAACTTCAAAGAGAAATAAAGACAATGATATTACTCCATTCACAATTCATCAAAATGTTAATATTCCCTTTTGATTTTTGAATCAATATAACATAGTAACAGACAGGAAGTGTCTGTTTAAACGGTTAAGATCTACCACGATATGAGTAACCACATACAATCAGTATTACCTCTAATTCTCTAACAATACAGGTTTGCAGTTCAAAGCTCTAGTCTATCTAACATGGCTTTGTTAGCTATTTATAAGGAGTAGCCCTAATTAACATTTATATACTTCTCTAATATGTCTTTAAAGGTAGAATTTGGGTCATTTAGCCTGCAAGTGGCTTAACCCTTTCTGGCTTAATGGCACAGAGACAAATCAGACAACAAGGTTTAAAAGGGAGGAATATACATTATGGGCCAGATCCTCAGCTGGTGTAAATCATCATAGCTCCACTGACCTCACTGGAGCTTCATTGATTGACAGCAGTGGAGGACCTGGCCTGATTTCTGTTGGGTTCTATTATGAAATGAGAAGAAATGCTGACTGGGACTGTGTCAAGGGAGAGGCAGTCACTCAGCTAGTATGTCCCAAGCCACTTAGTACTTTATAGGTCAAACCCATCATTTTAAACTCCATCTGGGAACCAAAAGGCAGCCAGAGCAGCTCCTGGAATATCGGTGTCATGTGCTTCTGGCACGATACGTGGCTTGCCAAGCCTGCTGCCTCATTCTGCACCAGCTTCCGTTTCTGGCGGCCTTTAAGATTTAGCTCCGTAAAGGGGCATTGTATTAGTCTAGTCTTAGTGTTACAAAGAGATGGATTGTGACAGGAAGGTCTGTCTCTGAAAGAAGTACATTAAATAGGAAAAAAGTTTTCCCCGATACTGCTGCTAGGGGATGGTCCAGAGGTTTCCTAAGACTGTGTTTGAGATGGCTACATATGAATGTTTTCCTCTCTCAAACAAGTGCCAACAAAACCTGCATGCCACTCTGCACTTTTTAAAAAATGACATAAACTGGCATCTTTTGCTCTTTGGAATCAGCCCACTAATCCTTTTAATACTTTCATTTCTAAAGTGCAATTCTGGAGGTAGCAAGACTGACCAAAGAAAGTCAGTTACATTCATAAATAATTCTGGTCTTCGAAGGTAAAGTACATAGTGATGGACGGCTGGTTGGCATCATACTGTGGGGACTGTCTTTGATTCAGAGTTTAATCTGGGACAAGATGGGTTCTGACCAATTTCTAATTCATTCTCCTTTAATAGGGAACATCTGCTATACATATTCTCTTTCCCTGAGGTTCAAAATTCCCAGTGTATTTCTTTATAATATACTTTCCATACGATTTTGATTTAAAGGCAGAGAATGCTGAGCTTGTGGCCAAAGGACTCTCACATATATATATGTGTATGTGTGTGTGTATAAAAAAAGATATTGTGCGAGGTAAAAACTTTGAATCATGTGCGAGTCCGAATCATAATGTTGGAAAGAGGGACATACGAATGGAAAGAACAATTTAAAGCACATTCTGTCACTGCAAGGTACAAACTATGTGTTCTTCATAACTATTATTTATGGTTTTATTCCAAAACATTCCCAAACCCTACAGCATTAGAAGAGGTCTCCAGCCTGAACTTGCTGTTCTCAGTGCAGTAGAATAAAAAGATCAGACTGCATCGAGCCTGGATGTCTCCAAGGTTCACTATACAGACACCGACAGTGATGAGATCACTGTAGAACTCTTTTAGGGCTTGATCCTCTGCTCTCTGAAATCAATGGCAAAGCTCCCATTGACTTCAGTGGTGCGTAGGGTTGTCAGTTTTCGTTGGACGTATTCCTGCAGGTTTCGTCACATGACATAAACTTTAATTAAAGATTCATCTTTAATTCCTGGAGACTCCAGGGCAATCCTGGAGGGCTGGCAACCCTAGTTAGCTGTTCCAGGAAAGTACCATCGAAACCTTAGAGTGTCCATGCATTAATTTTTTGGGAAGGTGGGGAGAGGTGAAGTCTGGGGAAGGGAAGAGAACAAAATACTTATCTAGTCCTTACTGTTGAAAATATAACCTTCTAAACACAAAATAAGCATAAAACAATTTGGTACTGGCTTCCGAAGCCTGTAGGCAACACCAGTGCCTCTGCTCACAGCTTGGTACAGGATGTGGGCCCTAATAGGTAGTGAGTATCCAAGTGAGTTCCATAGGCTGGAGAGGAGTCCTCCAGTGCCATTGATTTCTCATATGCACAATAATCCATTGTATAGTTTGTGCACTTTCTTCCACCTTCTCATTTACATCAGAACCTGACATTTTTATTTATGATGAAAACTAAGTCACAGGCATGTTATCTTCCCTTTGTTCACTCCATTACTTAGGAGCATAGAGAGATTTAATAGCAATATTTTGAAATGGAAGTGTTCTGATAGGGTATTATCGAGGTTGATAGGGCTAAGCTGTACATTAACTTGACAAAGCGGTCACATACTGAAGGTCTTTTCTTTAGGATTCCAACTGTTTCCAGCCTCCCCACCACCTATCAATTTCTGCTGCAGCAGTGGAGGGAAAAATCCCGAGACAAGCACTGCGAAGTTGTGAAAGAGCTTGTGTAGACATCCCCAAGCTAGCTTTGATCTAGCAAGCTTGAATAACAGTAGCAGTGAAACTGTGACAGCACAGGCTACTTGCTCTAGAATAGTGGTTCTCAACTTACGTACCATTGTGGCCCACAATGTGTTACATGGGCCGCGTCCAATACTACCTCTCTGGCCCTGAGGATGTCACATGGGCCGCAGCTCAGTGCTGATTGGGCTGTAAGCTGCCTGCAGGCCACAGGTTGCAAACCACTGCTTTAGAGTAAGTATCCGGGTTCCCAGGCAGGTTTGCACATCCCATGCTGCTGCAGCTTCACTGCAATTGTTATCCAGGCAAGCTAGATCAAAGGTAGCTAGGGGATGTCTACAGTTGCTGCTGTCACCCTTTGACCGCAGCGTAGACATACCTTCAGTGTTAGACCCAAAACAGTGCTCATACTCAGGGATAATGGAGAGGCTTGCAGTCAAACTGGCATACAGTGCTAACAGTAAGTCTCATACATATGTTTTTGAAATGTATTTCTTGCTGCCGCAGTTTGTTGGTGGAGGAAACGCATACCTAGAATTCTGACAGTGAGGCCTGGTCTGCACACAGGGTTGCACTGGTTTAGCTAAAGGTTTGGTTTTAAATTGATTTATTTAAACCAGTTCAAGTTTGTGTGTAGACACTTTTATTTGGGTTTGAGCATTTTATTATCATTTATCTTAATCTGTTAAAAAAACAGATTAATCTTAACCAAAATAAACCATAATATTACGCCAGAATACGCAGTAAAGCTGTGGGGACTGACATTAATGCTATTTTTTCTTACCATGAGCCTGCTTAAAAGGAGAACCAGTTTTTGGAACAGGTCCCAATCTACTTGATACTGAGATGATGACGATATGCTGAGAACATAGAAAGTATAGAAAGTACGCTTATTAAGTTTGCGGATGATACCAAACTGGGAGGGATTGCAACTGCTTTGGAGGACAGGGTCATAATTCAAAATGATCTGGACAAATTGGAGAAATGGTCTGAGTTAAACAGGATGAAGTTTAACAAAGACAAATGCAAAGTGCTCCACTTAGGAAGAAAAAATCAGTTTCACACATACAGAATGGGAAGAGACTGTCTAGGAAGGAGTACGGCAGAAAGGGATCTAGGGGTTATAGTGGACCACAAGCTAAATATGAGTCAACAGTGTGATGCTGTTGTGATGCTGTTGCAAAAAAAGCAAACATGATTCTGGGATGTATTAACAGGTGTGTTGTGAGCAAGACACGAGAAGTCATTCTTCCGCTCTACTCTGCTCTGGTTAGGCCTCAGCTGGAGTATTGTGTCCAGTTTTGGGCACCGCATTTCAAGAAAGATGTGGAGAAATTGGAAAGGGTCCAGAGAAGAGCAACAAGAATGATTAAAGATCTTGAGAACATGACCTATGAAGGAAGACTCAAAGAATTGGGTTTGTTTAGTTTGGAAAAGAGAAGACTGAGAGGGGACATGATAGCAGTTTTCAGGTATCTAAAAGGGTGTCATAAGGAGGAGGGAGAAAACTTGTTCACCTTAGCCTCTAAGGATAGAACAAGAAGCAATGGGCTTAAACTGCAGCAAGGGAGGTCTAGGTTGGACATTAGGAAAAAGTTCCTAACTGTCAGGGTGGTTAAACACTGGAATAAATTGCCTAGGGAGGTTGTGGAATCTCCATCTCTGGAGATATTTAAGAGTAGGTTAGATAAATGTCTATCAGGGATGGTCTAGACAGTATTTGGTCCTGCCATGCGGGCAGGGGACTGGACTGGATGACCTCTCGAGGTCCCTTCCAGTCCTAGAATCTATGAATCTATGAACCGGGGTGAGCATGAGTGGTTGCAGAACTTCCAGACAATGGACCCTTTAAATTATCTTTGTGGAGCTTAGCCCAACAGTCCAGTGCTGATGTCAGGTAAGCAAAGTGATAAGGAGTGATCACTGCCAATACTTTGCTGCTACAGCAGAAGAGGATGAAAACATTTAACCAATATCTGCTGTGAGCAAGAAATTATGTAGCGTATTAATGGATTTTTAATTGCTAGCATCCTGGCAATGCATCATGCTTGATGGTTGTATCATACTTAAATGAAGATGGTAACGTGGGAATGCTTTTAAGCTATTATAATTATCACTTCTTTTGTTGCACCTTTCTTCTTACCCATTTTCCAAAACAGTTTCAACTTTATGCAATATATTTATGAAGTTATATGTGGCTGTTGTGACACAGAGGCTCCTTGGCAAAGGGTCCCATGTACTTTGAAAACAAGTCTCACCTCAGACCTGATAAACTCACTAAACCCAACACATCTTGCAGGATATTTAGCCATAAAAAAGTAGCAAGTAAGGTGTCTACAGAAAGCCTGCAACTTGGCAAGATTCATAATTATGGTGAGATGTATATATGGGTAATATTTATGAAATAATGAAATTATATTTAAAGTATGCTTCATGGATTTGGAGTAAGAATTAATCACCAGGGGATAATATATCTCAGTGATGGCCCATTCAGGTAGGAGGGAGCTGTCACCCTGCCCTGATTAGCCAATGATGTAGTGCAAGGTTGGCCTTGACCCCTCCCAAGACTTTCAATGGAAAACCATCAGATCACAACTGCAAACAGCTGAAACCACTTGGAGGTAAAAAAGGAACATTACAACAGACAGAATCACCCTGCCAATGAATAAAGACAACAGACTGTTTCAGTGTAACAGAGAAGGGGGAAGGGAATTCTGTAGCTGAGGAGACATCTTGAGGAGTGAGGGAGTTCTCATGAAAGATTGGATCCTGGTTTCTGTGAAGCCAGCCAGCTCTACAACAGACTGAACTTTTGGCAGGGGTTGGGATGGGAAACCTACTTTATTAGCCAGGAAAGGTAACTAAAACTGGTAAGCTGGGGTACACTTGGGGCTTTTGTGAGTAGTCAATGTCAGGGGCTGGATATCACAGGGGAATGCTGCAAGGGGACTCGGGTGCACCTATTGTTAATCTGCAAGGCAAAGTCTGGGCAGGCATAGACCAGAGGAGAGTGCTTGAGTGGCTAACAGGCTGGAGATGTTAGGGACCTACACCCAGCTACCACAAGCAAGGCTCCCTCGTGCTGGAGGCAGGGGGTAATAAGGTGACTCGCAGTCCTGGTACCCTGAGAACCATCACAGGTGCTATCACAGTATTTATCTAGTGGATGAGTACTTATCATGTTGCTAGAAAACCAGACCCTCCCCCCCCCCCCAAAAAAAGAAAAGAGACAAATTGATAAGCTGATCTCAACAACTATCTATGTTGACTGGACTTGCTATAAAAATGTATCTTAAGAAACTCTTGAAGGTATAATGGTGGAGATAGTGGAAGGATATTAATTATGGAGCTGTTCTGACATGGAAAAAATTGCAAATATGTCGTGGTTTAAATGTAGAGAAGTCTCTGTGCTAGGGCAAGTCCAGCTCTGTAATGTACCTATCATTGTCATTTCCCCTTTGATTTCAGTGTAGTTGTAGTTCTTTTTTGTTTTCCTTCATATACTAAAAACATATAATCAAAATTGGGGTCCAAAATTCATCTCTTGTGGAAGCAGATGCAACTCCACTAAGTCAGTGGAGTTGCCCCAGCTTTGATCAGGCCTGCTCTGGTCCAGGATGCACCTACACGCTAGAAATTAAGGGAGAAGGGGACAGCAGGAGAGGGAACTGCGTGTGTTCATTCCTAAATGTAGTATAGAGAATCTTAGGGCTAGATTCTGCAAAAAGATCATTGACCTGGGAGCCTGAGTGGGGACAGGGATGTGTCCAGGCAGATCCATTGCCAGGATCTAGCCCTTCAACTCTCTTCTCAGTCGCTCACATGTTGACATGAGTGCAGTTGTGCTCTGCAGTAGGTTGTTATTCAGTAGGGTTACCATATTTCAGCAAGCAAAAAAGAGGACGGGAGGAGCCCCGCCCTAGCCCCGCCCCCGTCCTGCCCTAGCCCCGCCCCTTCCCCTTCCACTCCCTCCCACTTCCCGCCCCCGTCAGAACCCCCAACCCTCCCCCCGCTCCTTGTCCCCTGACTGCCCCCTCCTGGGACCCCTGCCCCTAACTGCCCCCCAGGACTCCACCCCCTACCTAAGCCTCCCTGCCTCTTGTCCCCTGACTGCCCCCTCCTGGGACCCTCCCCCCATCCTAACTGGCCCCCTAGGATCCTACCCCCTACCTGTACCCTGACTGCCCCAACCCTTATCCACACCCCCACCCCCAGACAGACCCCTGGGACTCCCACGCCCCATCCAACCACTCCCCACCCCCTGACAGCCCCCCCCAGAACTCCTGACCCATCTAAACCCCTCTGCTCCCTGTCCCCTGACTGCTCCGATCCTTCTCCCCACCCCTGCCCCCTGATAGCCCCGCCCCCAGAACTCCCAACCCCCCCCCCAATCCTTGTCCCCTGACTGCCCCCTCCTGGGACCCCTGCTCCTAATTGCCCTCCAGAACCCCACCCCCTACCTAAGCCTCCTTGTTCCTTGTCCCCTAACTGCCCCCCCCTAAAACCCTCCCCACCCTAACTGCCCCCCAGGACCCTACCTCCACCTGTACCCTGACTGCCCAAAACCTTATCCACCCCCCAGAAAGCCCCCCCCGAACTCCCGACCCCCCCCGTCTCTTGACTGCCCCCTCCAGAACCTCCCTGCCCCTTCTCCGACCCCCTGGCACCCTTACCCTGCTGCTCGTCCCGGCACGCTGGGCAGCAGGGGAGGAGGAGCGGGGGAGGAGCTCCAGACTGCCCGAGGCGATCTGCGAATGCAGGGAGGGAGGGAGGGAGTGATCTCAGCTGCAGGGGAAGCGGAGGAGGGGCTCTCTCTGGCTGTCGGAGCCCCATGTAAGTGGCACCATCCGGCCTGCTGCCCTGTTAGCCGCGCGTGCTCTGCATGGGGGGGGAAGTCCGGACATTTACAAATTCCCCCCAGACGCTATTTTTAGGTCAAAAAGCCGGACATGTCCGGGGGAATCCGGACGAATGGTAACCCTATATTCAGCAAGAAAATATTTCAAGTTTTGGAGGGTAAACTCTTTACATTCTTTCCCCAAATTCATCCCCGTTTATATTTTTGAGGGTGCTTCTGTATGTTGCATCTGGTCTGTGCCTAGGCCTTATAAATTACACACAATTAAATATTGTGACAGACCCAGACCAGTGGGGTACAGGAGTCTGGTAGAGGGCAAATATACTGGTCACTGGATGAGTAGTTTTCTGTTCCCTGAGTGACCAGGGCAGGGGCTGCACTAGAGTTATCAGGAACCTGCTAGAACCAGTTAAGGCAGGCAGGCTAATTAGGACACCTGGAGCCAATTAAGAAGAAGCTTCTAGAATCAATTAAGGCAGGCTAATCAGGGCACCTGGGTTTTAAAAGGAGCTCACTTCAGTTTGTGGTGTGAGTGTGAGGCGCTGGGAGCAAGAGGCGCAAGGAGCTGAGAGTGAGAGGGTGAGGGTGTGCTGCGGAAGGACTGAGGAGCACAAGTGTTATCAGACACCAGGAGGAAGGTCCTGTGGTGAGAATAAGGAAGGTGTTTGGAGGAGGCCATGGGGAAGTAGCCCAGGGAATTGTAGCTGTCATGCAGCTGTTACAGGAGGCACTATAGACAGCTGCAGTCCACAGGGCCCTGGGCTGGAACCTGGAGTAGAGGGTGGGCCTGGGTTCCTCCCAAACCTTGCAATTGACCTGGACTGTGGGTTCTTCCAGAGGGGAAGGTCTCTGGGCTATTCCCCAACCCACATGGTGAATCTCTGAGGCAAGAAAATCTGCCAATAAGCGCAGGACCCACCAAGATAGAGGAGGAACTTTGTCACAATATACAAGACAAAATAAGTCTCTACTCAATGTCTGATTCGCCCCCTGTGTCTTCCTCACTTTCCACTGTGAAATAAACAAAAAATGCACAGGAAGACAAGCCTTGTGACTGAGCAGGTCTATTGCTTGCAGTATAAGTCATCGCATTATAACCATAAATAATAAATCTGAGACCATAATTGGACTCCCCTTACTAATCTGTTGCCAATGATTACAGTTGAAATGCCCCAAGCAGTGGTGTCTGCAATCCCGTGCATGTGCAGTTTGGGGAGGAGAAGAAGGGGGAGGGGGGAGTTTTAGCAGTTGCCAGGGTATTTTCCATGAGCAGTTCTATAGCTAGAAACAGATGCTCTGTGCTGTCCCTCAGCCAGTGGATTAATGTAAAAAACATTATAAATATACCCTTCAAAGCATTCTTTACTTTACTTCTTGTCTATCAGTAGCTTCTCTTCTTCACCCACACCCATTTAAAGAGAAGAAGGTGGCATATTCCATCTCTTTCTATCCCATCCCTTTGAGAATATGAGACATCCACTAAATCTGAATCTGTTTGGTTACTTGTTACTAAAGACTGGTACCTTTTTTCATTATTTAGTCACCGTCCTGTGCTTTACTACATCTTGGAACTATGGAAGGGACTTTGAATATCCTTGGCACTTTTTCCTTAGCAAATGTGAATAAGTTGCCTGCAGGAATGAAAAGCTTAACTCGTTTTCCAGTTACCTTGCAGTGCTGTGTGAGTGGGTTTTTTCCTTATGAATCAGATATTCCAGAGGAGAGACTAGACGCCAACTTTCAGTGTTGCCAACTCTTGTGATTTTTGTCATGGGTGTCATGATAATTATTGTTTTCCTTAAAGCTCAGCTCCTGGAGTCAAGTGGATATGTGACAGCCTTCATTCTTAAAGAAAAAGTAAGTTTCTAGCCCTTGTGGCTGTGAAGAAAGCTTCAAAATGTGACCCCAGTTCACCCTAATGGCTCAAAAAGCAGAAGGCAAATAAAAAGAACACCAAATCTATTATTTTTACATAATCTCATGATTTAAGGACAATCTCATGATTTTTCATGAGCCTGATTCATGATTTTTGCATATTTGGGGTTGGCACTACTGAACTTTCCTCTGGCCATCTATCCAAATGCCTCTTCTCTTCCATCGCACACATGCATTGGTGGAGTTGTTGGGAATGTCCCATCCCTTCTGGATACTTAGCCCAGGTGTACCACAAATTGAAGGACAAGTGCTGTAGACACTTCAGACAATAAGCCCTATCGGCTACGGCCCTAGTGGGTTTCCAGTAACACACAGATGTCTGATGGGAAAAGTGTCCTTAGCCAGGATAGGGAGTATTCTGAGTGCAAAATCTTAGTCAGCTGGTTAATGAAATGATAAATAATATAGTTATTGGCTAAAGATCCCATAGCTGGGGACGAGAGTAACCTTGTCCTTGGAGCTCCTCAGGGCTAGCACCTGAGTTTTCCCTCGTCAAGAAGACCCACCATCAGCAATGTACTACATCTCCATAAATGCCATTCTATCCCTACTTAGGCAATCTCAGGCACATGAATGACAGCTCTGTTAAAAACAAATTCTTCCCTGTTCATGATTAATGCTATTGTTTGCAATCGACATGTTTCTGCATGATTTCCCCCTTAACTTGACAGTGGCCCCCTACAGGTTTGTGCGCTGTACACAGTGGTTATTTGAGCTGAAAACAAAAATTATCTGTATGGGTATAGGGGTATTTGTTGCTGGCAAGAATATAGCTGAGCCATAAGACTGCTCTGGAATCTGAATTTGTCCCTACGCATGGCTTACTGCCTCTGTTACCCTTCTGTCATTTAATCTAATATGCCCGACATTGTACACTTTGGTGTTAATCATTCACTTCCTAGCCCCCTTTCTGCTTGAACGCTCTCTGCCAGTTTGAAACTTGACTTCACTGTTACTTCCTGAAAAACTGCCAATGGCTGTCATTCTTTCGTGATGAGCTAGTTCCTTCGTCTAATAACACGTAGCTCTTTATGGACATTTCCCAAAGCTCTGGGTTTCCTGGTTAATACCAGGAACAACGGTTCAGTGCTGGTTGTCATAATACCATCAGTCCTTGTGCTTACTGTGAAAATGTGTCCGCTCTTGGCTTTGGAAGGAGGGGTTGTTCAAAGAATCCATCCTAGTTCTCATTGACAACTTCACTTTCTCTAACACCGATACTGAAAGCCACTCCAATTCTCCGTCCATTTGCTGGGAAGTTTTTTATGAGACAATTTGTTACTCGCTCCTGAGTGCCAGCACTTGCACGGTGTTTAGTGCTGGCAATGACTGTTTCAGTGGGAAGTCTAGCTTTAGCCAAGAAAGGATTAAAGCTGCTGACCTAACCTGGATGAACTAACCAGACAGATCATACAGTCTCTCATTCTAATTTCCAGTAGTTCAGCTCATTATTTCCCAGTTATTGATTCCAGTTTCTTCATTTTCACATTTGCTTTTCTATTTTCTCTCTCAGTCCGATGTGACCCAAGTGCAAGATAAGATGATATAGTATATATTTGCCAGTGAGCCCTTCCCAGCATCCATGCTGGTCCAACTGTTGTAAGTTTTCTTCTCCACCTTTATAATGTACCTGCCTGATACTCCTCAGATTGTTTGCATTCTCTGTGCCTGGTACTTGCTGGCTATGAATGACACCTTCTATTCAATTCTCGGTAGGTTTTCATGCTGCCCTCATTACTATAGTATCTGAGCGATTTCCAGTAGTGTGTTAAGCAACATGACTCACATCTGTCAAATGTGATTTGTTCTTTCTCTCGTCCTGTTTCCATCATGTGTGCAATGTAAGGTTTTGTTTCGAGGGATTTTTTCCCCCATGTACCTTTAATATGGTACCGTTTCCCCCTCCTCTCTCCAGTTTCCCACAGGGCATAGTTAAGTTCCCTCTGAACCAGACCGTTATTACTCCAGATAAGCCAGATACCCAATTCAGTTTATTTATTGCTACCATAGTCCCTAAGTGCCCCAATCATGGACCAGGACCCCACTGTGCTAGGTGCTGTACAAACACAGAACAAAAAGACAGTCCCTGCCCCCAAAGAGCTCACAGGAAAGGAAAGTTGTAAGGAGGGACTTGGAGGCTAATGAGTGAGTTTTGTGGAGGTTTATAGGGAGCTCCTCCCAGGCCGGACAGGCAGCATGGGGAAAAACACAAAAGTGTTTGATTGAAAATTTAACATGTGGGTGATGGAGCCTGGCATCACTGAAGAGACATGAGAGATGTTAGGTAGGGTGGGGAGGTGAGTATGCCATGAAGGACATTGAAAGTGAAGGCAAGTCGCTTATGTTTGAAGTGGTAGAAGAGGGGGAGCCAGTGGAGGGATGAAAGAGAGGAGTGACATCATCAACGTGATGGGCTAGGAAAATGATCTTTGCAGCAGCATTCTGAATGGATCCAAGCAAGGCAAGTTGGCATTTGACAGGGCTAGAGAGAAAGATGGTGCAGTAATGGAGGAGCAAGCTGCTGAAAGCCTGGATGAGAGTTCTGTCTGTGTGGATGGATAGGAAAGGCCATATCTTAGCCCTGGTCTACACTACGAGTTTAGGTCGAATTTAGCAGCATTAGATCAATTTAACCCTGCACCCGTCTACACGATGAAGCCATTTTTGTCGACTTAAAGGGCTCTTAAAATGGATTTCTGTACTTCTCCCCGATGAGGGATTAGCGCTGAAATCGACCCTGCTGGGTCGAATTTGGGGTAGTGTGGACGCAATTCGATGGTATTGGCCTCCGGGAGCTATCCCAGAGTGCTCCATTGTGACCGCTCTGGACAGCACCCTCAACTCAGATGCACTGGCCGGGTAGACAGGAAAAGCCCCATGAACTTTTGAATTTCATTTCCTGCTTGGCCAGCGTGGTGAGCTGATCAGCACAGGTGACCATGGAGTCCCAGAATTGCAAAAGAGCTCCAGCATGGACCGAACGGGAGGTACTGCATCTGATCGCTGTATGGGGAGATGAATCTGTGTTATCCGAACTCCGTTCCAAAAGACAAAATGCGGGAATATTTGAAAAAAATCTCCAAGGGCATGAAGGACAGAGGTTATAACAGGGACCCACAGCGGTGCCGCGAGAAGCCTACCAAAGAACCAGAGAGACAAATGGCTGCTCCGGGTCAGAGCCCCACACATGCCACTTCTATGATGAGCTGCATGCCATTCTAGGGGGTGCCCCTACAACTACCCCACCCCTGTGCTTCCCTCCTCCCCCAGCCCTCCCGGGCTACCTTGGCAGTTATCCCCCCATTTGTGTGATGAATTAATAAAGAATGCATGAATTTGAAACAACAGTGACTTTATTGCCCCTGCAAGTGGAGATCAAAGGGAGGAGGGGAGGGCGATTGGCTTACAGGGAAGTAGAGTGAACCAAGGGGGCGGGTTTTCATCAAGGAGAAACAAACAGAACTTTCACACAGTAGCCTGGCCAGTCATGAAACTGGTTTTCAAAGCTTCTCTGATGCACAGCGCACCCTGCTATGCTCTTCTAACCGTCCTGGTGTCTGGCTGCGTGTAATCAGCGGCCAGGCGATTTGCCTCAACCTCCCACCCCACCATAAACGTCTCCCCCTTACTTACACAGATATTGTGGAGTACACAGCAAGCAGTAATAACGATGGGAATATTGGTTTTGCTGAGGTCTAACCAAGTCAGTAAACTGCGCCAGCGAGCTTTTAAACATCCAAAGGCACATTCTACCACCATTATGCACTTGCTCAGCCTATAGTTGAACCGCTCCTTACTACTGTCCAGGCTTCATGAGCCATGGGAGCAAGGGGTAGGCTGGGGTAGGTGCGACCGCACGGTGCTGCCTAGTGGGAGAGCAGCCTGAGGCAGAAGCCTCCAGCTGGCATGATATTCCAGGCAGGACTGAATCTCCATTAGACGAAACTTAAACCTGGAATCATTCCCATTTTTGTCCAGGCACCCCCGACCGACCTCACCGAGGCCGGCCAGGAGCACCCATGTCTGCCCAGGCGCCCCCCACCAACCTAACCGAGGTCGGCCAGGAGCACCCACGGGACAATGACGATGGTTAGCAGTCGTATTGCACCGTCTGCCGTCCGCAAGGCAAGGGGATGCTGCTGTGTAGCACTGCAGTACCGTGTCTGCCAGCAGCACCAAGGAGACATACGGTGACAATGAGCTGAGCGGGCTCCATTCTTGCCGTGGTATGTCGTCTGCACGGGTAACCCAGGAAAAAAGGCAAGAAACAATTTTTTGCCGTTGCTTTCACGGAGGGAGGGAGGGGGGCCTGATGACATGTACCCAGAACCACCTGCGACAATGTTTTTGCCCCATCAGGCATTGGGAGCTCAACCCAGAATTCCAATGGGCGGTGGAGACTGTGGGAACTGTGGGATAGCTACCACAGTGCAACGCTCCGAAAGTCGACGCTAGCCTCGGTACTGTGGACACACACTGCCGACTTAATGCACTTAGTGGGAACATACACAATCGACTGTATAAAATCGATTTCTAAAAAATTGACTTCTATTAAATCGACCTATTTTCGTAGTGTAGACATACCCTTAGAGAGAGATGTTATGCAGAAAGAATCAGCAAGATTTAGACAGACTGGCTGTCAGGACCTAGACTAGGGGTCGGCAACCTACGGCACACGTGCCAAACACGGCACGCGAGCTGATTTTGAGTGGCACGCAGCTCCCTGCCGCGGTCCCGGCCCCCAGCCCCACTCAGCCCCCCCGCCCACCGCTCTCCCCTGCGTGGGCAGGAGGCAGAAGCTTGGTTCTGCAGCAGCCAAGCTTCCTCCCTCCCCTGCTTCTTCCCCCAGTGTGGTGCTTTCCGGTCCCTCCTCCTCTCCGTCTCTGTGCCAATCCGCTGATGGCCCTAGTGAGGGGGAGGGGGAAGAGCAGCAGCGTGCACACAGCTCCGTAGAGGAGGCAGAGAGAGGTAGGGACGGAGCCTGGGGGAAGGGGGTGGAACAGGGCATATCCCTTCCAGCCCCCTGCCATGAGCCGCTCAGGGCAGGGGGCTGGGAGCACCCCCACGAGCCAAGCACCCCGGCCTTCTGCCCTGAACCCCCCCACCCCAACACACACCCAGCCTTCTGCCCTGCACCCCCCACAACCCCCAGCCCTCTGCCCTGAACCCCCCATCCCAACACACACCCAGCCTTCTGCCCTGCACCCCCACAGCCCCATCCCTCTGCCCTGAACCCCCCCATACCCCCAGCCTTCTGCCCTGCACCCCCCATACCCCCAGCCTTCTGCCCTGAACCCCCACATATCAACACACACTTAGCCTTCTTCCCTGCATGCCCCACACTCCCCAGCCCTCTGCCCTGAACCCCCCCATGCCCCAAAACACACCCAGCCTTCTGCCCTGCACCCCCACACACCCCCAGCCCTCTGCCCTGAACCTCCCACACCCCAACACATACCCAGCCTTCTGCCTTGCACCCCCACAGCCCCATCCCTCTGCCCTGAACCCCCCCACACCCCAACACACACCCAGCCTTCTGCCTTGCACCCCCCCAGCCCTCTGACCTGACCTTTGAACCCCCCACACACCCAGCCTTCTGCCCTGCATCCCCCCAGCCCTCTGCCCTGATCTCTGAACCCCCCCCCCACACCCCAGCCTTCTGCCCTGAACCCCCTCCCTCTGCCCTGACCCCTGAAACACCCCCCCGCCCCCCCCAGGTCTGGGGTCCCGGCCGCAGGCCCTGATCAGCCCGCTGCTGGCCTAGGTGAACAGAACCCCAGGCTGGTGGGGTAAGATCAGCATTTTAATTTAATTTTAAATGATGCTTCTTAAACATTTTGAAAACCTTGTTCACTTTACATACAATAGTTTAGTTATATAATATAGACTTATAGAAAGAGACCTTCTAAAAACGTTAAAATGTATTACCGGCACGCGAAACCTTAAATTAGAGTGAATAAATGAAGACTCGGCCCACCACTTCTGAAAGGTTGCCGACCCCTGACCTAGACAGATGCTCATGTCAGGTTAGGGGCCAGAGTGACAGGTAGAATGCTGGTGGTGTTCACAGTGATCGAGAAAGGAGGGAGCAGGGATGGCTTTTGGGGGAAGATTAACAGCTCTGTGTCAGCCAGGCTGAGCTTGAGCTGATGGATAGACATCCACAAGGTTGCATTTAGTTCCCTGGAATGTGTTAGCTTGAATTCTCAAACAGTTATTTGGGGGGTATTAGAAACTTGAGAACAATGGTCCCAAGTGCAGGGTGTAGTGACCCATCCACTCCCAGTCTTTATTCAGGCCTAATTTGTTTGTCTCCAGTTTGCAAATTAATTCCAGTTCTGCAGTTTCTGGTTGGAGTCTGTTTTTGAAGTTTTGTTGTTGTTGAAGAATTGCCACTTTTAAGTCTGTTATTGAGTGTCCAGGCATTCTGTTACTTTCTTTGTTGGGCCTGTCCTGTAGTAGGTGACTTCTGGGTACCCTTCGGGCTCTGTCAATCTGTTTCTTCACTTCAGCAGGTGGGTATTGTAGTTTTAAGAAGGCAATATTCAGGTTACTCCCAGTCCCAAAGGCACTTACCCCAGGTCAACTGCACCTTAGATCCCATACCAAAGACAACACTTGTAGCCAATCTTATAATAAACTGTCTAAAGATTTATTAACTAGAAAAAGGAAATAATGGTTATTTAGAAGGTTAAAGCAAGTGAACATTATATATATATATATATATATATATATATATATATATATATATATATATATGCACAAATGAGTTAAGATCTTAAACTTCAAAAGGTAATAGAAGCTTCTATAATAAGCAAGCTCTACATGTCCTTTAGGGCTAACGCAGACTAAGTACCTGGGACCTCTTGCTTATGCCTAGCAAGGATTTCCCCCCGAGTCCAAGCAGAATAGAGATAATCAGTTACTTTTTGTTTGGGGTTTTTATTTCCTCCTGCCACGTGCTCTGAGCTGCAAACTCAGCTGATGAGAGGAATTCACTTGCATGACTCATTTTCATGTGGTGGTGGTGGGGAGAGTAGGACAACTGAGTCTTTTCTCTTCTTTAATGTCCCATAATAGTCCATCTGGTGTTGATGGAACATCCTGCCCAACAGGAAAGGAACAACTTCTATTGCAGATTAGCTCTTTACACTAGTTAATGTCTCTCTCCTGTCTGGTGATTTACATAGTCACAGAAGCTCACAATACAAATGCTCAAATATTACCTTACAATATGGGATACAGATGTTATAAGTGAGATTAATGCATGCAGCAATTTACAAACATTCAATAAAGTCTAAACTCTAAACACATTCTTATAATTCTAATACCTATTTTAACAATGCTAACACACAGGTGAGCCAGACTGGTATTCAGCTACGCATTTGTCAGTATTCAGTTGTGGCATGGGGATCTTGGCATAAGCTGGCACCTATTCTGCCAGTGTCGCAGAGAAAATTGCATGTCATATCGAGATTGATTTTCTCTGATTTTTGGCCAAGTTTTGGGGTTCTGAAAAATGTGAGCAATGTAGACAGACATTCAGAACTTAAACCACTAAAACCAAAACTTCTAAATATATAAATGTACGACATAAACCTAATCCCGTTAATAATTTCATCCATCTCCCCAGTTAGCAGCATATCTCTTCACCTACCACTTTTCCCTGTTCCCCTGACAAAAAATCTCTGATTTCTCCCTAGTCAGGCTGCTGTTTTTCATTTTGAATCTTGTCTTAAAAAATCAAACATGTGCCAGAGTTTTTAAAATATCACTTATACATTGTTTCAAAATGATCTCTTTATTCAAAGTCACTTACACCCTGCCCACACTACTGTATTTTTTTGTTTCAAATAGCTTTTTATTGAATCAACCTAACATACAAGAAAAATAATTGCAGGCCATGCCTTTTCCTGTATTAATACAACATTTCCATCTTAACAGAGACACAAACCTCCCCCAGCTCAAGAAGCCTGCTGGGGATATAAAATATTTTTCTTTGGCAGCAGTATATAAATAGCTCTAATCCTATCTATCTAATTTCTGTTACCATTTCAGCTTATTGCTTTGAGTTCCTACCATGAAAAGTGCTCATATTTTAACCAGACTGCCAGTTGTTTTCTTTTGTTTTTTTTAATAAAACCTTGCGAGCATACTGTGCTGTGGTTACAAACTGTATTGCGTGGTTTGCATTCACGTGACGGAGTTCTGAAGCAGCATTACAGCTGTGCTGCAGAACCCTGTTCAACTCTTGCCAAGTCCAGATAAACACTGCAGGCTTATCCTGTGCTCTTAGCTGGTTTTTAGCCCAACTCTCCTGACGGTCCTCAGACAGAACACGTATGTTGATGTTTATATGTGCTTTGAATCCAGGCTTGCTTGTCTGTCTGGGAGACAGCTAGAGTACAGGTTGCTCTTTAAGGTGTGCTCTGACCCGCCCGCTTTGCAGTGAGGATGTAGCTGAAGCCAGGTAACGGAACTTGTGCTTTGATAGCCCTCTAATGCCACCCCACAGTTTTTTTTTCTAGCCCTTTAGCCTGTTCACTGCCTACTTGCCTCCTATGCAGCAGAAGCCACCTGCTGGTTCAGACACACCTGGTTGGCATTGAACTCTTCATTCCATAGGGCCAGCTCCATTTCTGCACTACTCAGCTTGCACTGGCCAAACAGCCAGACAAGATGCCAGCCCAGTGTGCGGCTAGCTGGCCTGAGGAGGGTTGTGGTTAACCTCTGGTGTGACTACAGCAGGGAGCATGATTTGGGCAGAAGTACCTAAAATAGCCATTGGCACGATAACTAGGGCTAAGATTTAGTCACAAGTATTTCTGGTAAAAGTCATGGACAGGTCACGAGCAATAAATAAAAATTCACTGCCCCTGACCTGTCCATGACTTTTATCAGAAATATCCGTGACTAAATCTCTACTTCTGGGGCCCTGCGCCAGTGCTGGGTGTTGACTGTCCCCAGCCGCTGCTCCTGGGACCACGCTCCAGATGGCCTCTGGGCGCCCTTGGGGCTGCTGCTCCAGTGGCCTCAGGACCACTGCTCGGGTGCTCCCCAGAGCCAGCCACACTGGCCACTGTTCTGGAGGTCCCCGGAGACAGCTGCCTGGGGCTGCTCGAGCAGTAGCCAGTGCGGCTGGCCCTGGGACAGCCCCCGGGACTGCTGCTCATATGCTCCCTTGGGCCGCTTCCAGGACCGGTGCTTGGGCAGTCCCCATGACCAGCCACACCGGCTGCTGCTCGCGCGTTCCCAGGAACCAGCTGCTCTGGCGCTCCTGGGGACCGCTGCTCCACCACTGCTAGGGCCCTGGGCTGGGACAAGGTGGAGTCGAGTGGGCCTGTATTTGTCTGCCATCCATCAGAGCTAGGACGCCAGATCCCAAACTTTTGTGTATGCTCTGCCCCTGGCTAAAGGGCCCACAGACTATAGACTGCTGTGTTTGCTCTGTCCCTTGCCTAAGGGTCCAGAACCTATAGACTATTGGCTGCTCTGCCCCTGCTTAAAGGCCAGAGCCTACAGATTCCTGTGAGGCCCTGTTCCTGCCTAAGGGCCGGAGTCTGTTGACTATTTGGTGGGTCAGCCCTGTTAGGCCAGTCGGGATGCTAATGCCTGCTTTGCTAATTCTCTCTGATACTAGGCAGTGATCCTGGTGATGTTGTGAGGCTGTGTGGCCTCCCTCCAGCCCAGAAGGGGAGGGATGACCGCAACACCACTACAATTAGGGAGCGAGAATTTGGTGGTTTTGGCCCTCACTTTTATAGTTCAGTCACCCTTTGAAATGCATTTTCCTGAGAGTGACCCCAGATAAAGTTTTTTTCAGTTGCGAGCAAGAAGATGTCAAACTTGGTGGTGGTGGGGTGGTTCATGCGATTCCCTCTCTACTGCCTGTTTGCTCAGATGCAAATTTTCTTTGTCTTCTTCCTTCTTTCTCTTGCTGTCTGAGGACTCTGTTTACAGCTTATATGCAAATAGCGGCAAACACACAGCCCTTTGTTTAAGACCTGCTTGACTAGTTTTACCTAATTGAGGCTACATGAACATGTTACATTATACAGGGGGGATTTCATAACTTCACACATAATGTTGCTACATACATTTCACTGTGATATTATTGGCCAGCAAGTTATTAGTTTTCAAATGATATCTTACATGGCATATTTTGTACAAAGATCATCACAATAGTGTGTAGGGCCATAGTACCCAAAAATTTTATGTTGTGCCCCCCTTTATCCATACTGTAATCCGTCTGCACCCCCCCAACTGGGGGGGCCACAGCCAGGAGTGAGATCAGGGCTGGGGGACAGAGCGGGCCTGGGTGGCATTCCCTCCCCACTTCCCATAGGGCTTGCCCAGGCTCCACTGTGCCCCCATCGAATGTTCCTCCACATCCCCCTAGGGAGGTGCACCCCACAATTTGGGGATCGCTGGTGTAGGGTGTGAATACAGGGGTGCATTCCATCACACCAAGTAAGTGGTAGCCACCATTTTTGTCATATCATGCAGCATAAGTGGGAGGTATTTCTGGGTTATGACATGGAGAGGGAGAATGCAGAGAGGGAGGAGAGCAAGACTATGTGTAGAAGAAGGACCAGTCTGAGTGGCTGCTCATCCTCACAGCCAACAGGCTGCAGTCCCCAGCTCCTGCACCATCACCACTGTCCACAGACTATTCTACCATATCCCGCAGCCAATGCAGGCACTGGACAATTCAGGGGTCGGATGGGCTATAAACCGCTCCACAAAGTTGAATGGACAGATGTTCCCTGTTCACTCTACCCCTATACAACTGAGGACAGGGAGAACATGTACGCTTCTGACTTCCAGTTCCACTACCCTATTTCCCTCACTCGTCTGCACCCAGCCCCAGTGATGACAGGTGCACTTTCTGGCTACCTGTACTAGGCCTGAAAACCAGAAGTTTCTTGAGACCCATTCCTGGCAAAAATTCTTGCCCTAATCACCAGTTTTTGTGCAGGGCACAGCAGGCCACAATAATACAGTTACAGTTGGCCACGCTGGAATCTAAATGGCTTTGTAGGTAGCACCATCTTACCTTCGGATGGCCAAATGTGCACTCTGCCACCATTCTGCAATTGCTCAGGGTGTAAATAAACCGTCTTCTACCAAGTGGTCTGGGGTCACGGTATAGTTTCATGATAATGGAGGGTAGACTGGGTCCCCTGAAATAACAGTCGGTGCAGAGACCTCATCGATAATCATGTCATTTGACATGAATAAAGTCCTCTCATGTCCAACCACTCCGGGTAAATGCCAGATCTCCTCAGCACCTTGACAGCATGAACCTGCTTCTGTGGTCGACCAAAGCTTGTGGAACAATGGAGTAATATCCTTTGCAGTTGATTCACGTGCTCCTTGTGGCAGGAAAGCTATGGGCACATGTTTGCCATCAATGGCCACAGCATAGTTCAGGAAGCCCATTCTCTCAAAGCCAGCTATTAGTTCAGGCACATTAGCAATGCCCATCACCCAGGGGTAAACCACAGTATTAATCACCTCACAAACCATCACCACCGCCAGCTTTTGACTTGCCAGCTTTGAATTGGTTAGCCACAGACCTGTCTGAGGTAGCCCACTTTCAGATAGCACTAACTTTTTTCTGGATTGGTATGGCCTCCCTCCCGCACATGTCCTGGAAGGTTGGGGCAAGCTCCTCACATCGCTTCCTCATGCAGAAATTCTGGAGCCATTGCTTGTCATCTCATGTCTGCATGATAATGTGATCCCATCACTCTGTACTAGTTGTCCTGCACCAGAAGCAATGGTCTATGTATGAGGATTCTGTAGTGATTGCAGTATGCAACTGGTGTCTCCGCTCTGCCATGCATGAGCTCCCCTCCGAGACTGCCACTGCCTGTTGAGGGTCAGACAGAAGCCACTGCTGAAATGCCCTCCACCAACAGCTTATCCACCTGTGCTGGATCCATGGCTTGACGCTGTCTGGAATGGATAGAAGTGAGGAAAGTGCAGAGCCACAGGTGCCTCAGCTGTATTTGTTAGAGGACTAAGAACACCTCTGCACAGTGGCTGCGAAGGACAGACAAGTTCTCCCATCTTACGCCATGAACCAATTTCTAGAATTGCTCAAGTTAGAGAGGCACTAAGAACCCTGGGACACCCCCCCCCCCCCCCCAGAAATCCTAGCAGCACACCTGTGTAACTGCAACCCCAGTGTGGATGTGATTACATGATGTGCATGCTGGGGAACCCAGATCCAAGTAGAATCTGCAGTGTAGACATACCCCAAGACAGTGTTTCCTCAACCTTGGTGACATGAGCATGTTACTCTGGGAGGCTGGGGATGGAGGGTGGGTCTATGAGGATGAGAAAAACAGTATGAGTCTGGATCCAACTCACACCTTGCAAACATACAGCTCCAGGTGAAGTGCCAGGCTGCTCTTTGAAAAGCACCTGTCTTCCCTCCTTACTCTGGTGGTGACCCCTATTGCACTGAGCTGCTGGAGGAATTTGTGGTTGCAGGATGCAGGGCAAGGCCAGCATCTTGTCAGTTTGTGGCTCATCAATTTCATTGTTCTATTGACAGTGCAATCCCTTCCCCATGCCCTGAAGGCCGCAAACAGCAGGCATCTGTGCTTGCAGAAAGGGACAGACAGGGTGGAGTTGGAACTGTTTAGTGGTGTTACTCTGCAGACCTGCCCCGAACATTAACAGAGAGCAGAAAAGCCATTAGCAAATTCTAAAGGACTCTTTTTAAATGTTGGACATATTATTTAAAGGGTGTCTCAGAAAATGAAAAAGTTAGACAATACTAAAAAAGTTCAAGTCACGTGTCCCTTTAAATTGTCTTCATTGACCTTTAGAGTTATCCTTCCTTCCAATAAATAGGGCAGTTCACATCTCTCAGAACTAGTGTTTCATTCTGTGCAGCGTCAGGAGGACAGCACGTCAGTTACCCACAAGTCATCTTTTGAGGCTTTTCTTCATAACCATACAGACTAGAATCAGAGCTCAGGTTCCATAGAAACTCATGAAGCCAGCAATCTGGGGTGGGGTGTTTGTCTAACCTGCTCTTAAAAATCTCCAATGGTGGAGATTGCACAACCTCCCTAGGCAATTTTTTCCAGTGCTTAACCACCCTGACAGTTAGGAAGTTTTTCCTAATGTCCAACCTAAACTGCCCTTGCTGCAATTTAAGTCCATTGCTTCTTGCCCTATCCTCAGAGGTTAAGGAAAACATTTTGTTCTCCCTCTACTTTGTAAGAACCTTTTATGTACTTGAAAACTGTATGATGTGCCCCCTCAGTCTTCCCGTCTCCAGACTAAACAAACCCAATTTTTTTTCAATCTTCCCTCATAGGTCATGTTTTCTAGACCTTTAATCATTTTTGTTGCTCTTCTCTGGACTTTCTCCAATTTGTCCAGATCTTTCTTGAAATGTGGCACCCAGAACTAGACACAATACTCCAGTTGAGGCCTTATCAGCACGGAGTAGAGCAGAAGAATTACTTCTTATGTCTTGCTTACAACACTCCTGCTAATACATTCCAGAATTATGTTTGCTTTTTTTGCAACAGTGTTACACTGTTGACTCATATTTAGCTTGTGATCCACTATGGTCCCCAGATCCTTTTCTGCAGTACTCCTTCCTAGGCAGTCATTTCCCATTTTGAATGTGTGCAACTGATTGTTCCTTCCTAAGTGGAGTACTTCATATTTGTCCTTATTTAATTTCATCCTACTTACTTCAGACCATTTCTCCAATTCACCCAGATCATTTTGAATGTACCTTTCCCACTGCACAATGCTGTTCAGTATCATTACTGTACTGTGGCTTTTCTTCCCAGTACCCCCTGGTGATTAGTTTAGTCCTCTGAGCATGTGAATTTATAGCCACTGTAATTTTTGGACCTAGCTAATATGACTGCAGATGTTATTCCTTTAGATGCCTGATCCTGTTTTCACTTCTGAGGCCTGGTCTACACTACAGAGTTAGGTTGATGTAAGGCAGATTATGTAAGCATCTAACTCTGAAAGCATCTACACTAAAAGGTAGCTCCCACCGATGCATCTCCTCCACTACATCAACTTAATAACTCCACCTCTGCGAGGGATGTGGTGCTTAGGTCCATGTAGTTAGGTCAACGTAGTATCAGTGTAGACACTGCCTTGCTTACATCGACTGTTGCTGCCTTTCAGAAGCCGTCCCACAATGCCCCACACTGACAAATTGGTGCACCACTCCTGGTGAGGATGTGCACCGCCAGCACAAGGAGTGTAGTGTGGTCATGCAAAAGTAATTTAATTACTTCAGTGGCTGTACGTTGACATAACATAGGTCGACTTAATTTTGTAGTCGAGACTTGCCCTTAGAAAACTATTTTCCTCAGTATGATAAGTTTTTGTTATCATACTGAGGAAAATAGTCTAAGGGACACCCTGTCTGTCCCTTTCTGCAAGCACAGATGCCTGCTGTTTGTGGCCTTCAGGGCATGGGGAAGGGATTGCACTGTCCATGTTCTTTTTGGTTCACTACTTCAGGCTCTTCTGAATATTCCCCAGCATTGTCAACATCATGAGTTCAAAAATCTTGAGTCAGTCCATCCCTCAAAATCATGAGATTTTTAAAAAATAAGAAATTTCCATTCTTTTGATTGGCCTTCTGGTTTCTGAGCCTTTAGGGCACACTGGAGTCACTTTTTCACACTTTTGTCTGCAACCATGAGGGTTAAACTTACTTATATTTTACGAATGAAAGCTGAGGCCATGTCTACACTACAAAAGTATGTGGACCTAATTTATGTTGGCATAGAGCCACAGCAGTTCTTAAATCACTTGTGTGTGTGTGCACACTGGTCTCCTGGTGTTGGCAGTGCGCATCCTCATCACCAGCGCTTGTATCGATTGTACTGTCAGCGTGGGGCATTGTGGGTCAGCTTCTGAAAGTCAGTAACAGTTGATGTAAGCAGTGCAGTGTCTATACGGACTGCATCATCCTAACTACATCAACTGTGACTCTATGCTGCTCTGGGAAGTGGTGTTACTAAATCGGCATAGAGAGGCACTTATGTCAGCGGGAGCCAAATTTAAGTGAAGACAATTCCACAGCTAGGTCAATGCAAGGCAGCTTATGTCAACCTAACCATGTAGTGTAGACCAGACCTGAGAATCTCACATACTCCAGATGCCTCCAGGAGCTGGGGTTTTATGAAAAACACCAAATATTGTGAGACTCAAGGTTAAAAATCACAAAAGTTGGCAACACTGCACCCCGAAGTGATGAGTAGTAGAAGAGCAACATTTGCCTCCATTATAGAAATTGCTGTGACCCTCCTGTGGATGTATTGGGACCAATTACCAGATTCTGTCAACAAAATCTTCTGTTTGATTGGTTTACCCAAGCATTTAATTTCCCTTCCTGGAGGGATGCTAGTTCTTTGACAAACTCAGAGCAGAAAGCAAGGATCAATGCCTTCAGTAGAGAATAAAAGAAGCCAAATAATATGCAAATGATAATGAGATAAGTTGTTTAGCAGGCATTAAAAGCTTCCAGCATGTTAGTGGTGGGAGACAGTGGATGTTAGATTAAACTGAATTCAGAAAAGTGATGAGGAATAGCACATCTGGAAGATTTCTATTGAACCTGCAGGTAAGATTCACAAATATTTCAATGAATTTAATATAGGCAATAATCTACTTTCATTTTTTCCTCTCACGTCAATGATTTCAATTTCAGATTTTCACAATCGATCAGCTAATGTACTAGTCAGATTGCATTCAAATAGCACTTTGACCATCAAGCTTGGCCTACACTCAGCAAAAATTCTTGTTCTTGGTTCATCTACTGCACAACTAGACTAATTCAGAGTCTAAATGCTGTGGAACTTGGAATCTGTGATTTGGTAACTCTGGCTGACTCCTGTATAGTAGGATTTATATCTCCTTATATGCCCCTATATAACAGAGTATGCTCCTAGAGATCTTGATTTAGGAATCATCCCTATTCAGGACGGCACTTACTTAAATTTAAGCATATGCTGTCCTGAAAAGGGATGACTTAAGCATGTACTTAAGTGCTTTCCTTATTCGGGGTGCGATGGGGTCGACTCACCAGAGCGGCGCCTCCTGTTGACTGTCACAGGGATTAGCTCTGCCAGCTGGTGCACTCTCTCCAGGTGGTGCCTCTCCCATTGTGGTCTCTGCTTGCAGACCTGCCTCAGTTCAAGTACCGCAGCATCCTTTTCATGACTCAGTCCTCCATCTGTGCCACTGTCTGAATTTCCCAGGGTGGGGACAGCGTGAACTATCTCCCAGTTCTATAGTCCAACCACTGTCACAGTGGCGAGTGGGGGGAGGGAAGCAGGCTTACCCATTACTCTGGGTCTTGACCCAGGGACCTTGTAGATAGCAGCCTCCTGCTGCCTCTCCTTAACTTCTCCACCAGAGCAGCTTCAGTTTCCTGGGCCACTTCCCTGCAGCCCCAGCATTTTCTTCACCCTCTTCTCAGGGCTTTTAGATAGCAAGTCCCAGCAGCAAGCCAGGAGCTCCCTCCTGTTCCTCCTATCCCTGCCAGCAACTGCTGTGCCCAAGGTACTACCTTCCTGCAGCCCGCTAGGAACACAATCCTCTCTCCTTGGGCTCCCTGCAGCAACTGAATGTCTCGGGCCCTGCAGTTCCTTTTATGTAAGCCTGCAGGGCCCTGATTGGCTGCTTTGTGCAGCCTCTCTCCCATTGAGTGCTCCCTGCACAGTCTCCCTAGGCTGCTTTTAACCCCTTCCTTTCCGGTGTGTGGTGAAAACCCCATCACACGGGGTCAGAAAGCACATAGAGTGGGGCTTTCAGAGACAAAGTGAAAATTCTCCCAGAGCTGATCATCCTTTAAACTTTTGTTGCTGCTGCTGCTGCTAATGTGGCTGTGCACACACACAAGCTGTCTGAGCAGAGTACTGTACAAAATTATAATTTGGAATCCAAAGTGTTTTCTTTGTTTGGTGCCTCCACCAGAGATTCCCCATGGAACAAACATTTGGGGACATGTCAGATGGCCTTGTTGGCAGGATGAAGAAATCTGTTGCACACACAGAAACCCATGGAAGGTTGCCAAAGAGCTGTGGAACATTAGCAATAATTAAGGATTGCATCACACTTTCGCAGGTGTTAGAAAAGACTGTTGAGGAAGGGTTACTTGAAGGGAATCTTGATGAGTGATTATTATCGTTATTATTTAAGTATCCATGTCTTTGTTTCCGTTCATACTCACAATGTGCTAGGTGCTTTCCAAACAGAAAAGAAGAAACTGTCCTTGCCCTGAGGAGACAAAGGGTATGTCTACACTGCAATTAAAAACCCGGTGAGATGGGAGGGTCCCAGAGGTCAGGCTGGAGCCCAAGCCCGAACGTTTACACCAAAATTGAACAGTCCCTTGCCCCGAGCTCCATGAGCCTGAGTCAGCTTGCACGGGCCAGATGCAGGTGTCTAATTGCAGTGTAGACACACCCAAAGACAGACACACACAAAAGTCTTTGGAAAGCGTTATGAGCTCTATGAATGAAAAGCACTGTATATAAGATTAACAATAGCATTCATAATGTAATATTAGCAGAGTGGACAAGGTGATGTTTGGCCACTTCTTGATAATATAAGGTTAACATGGCCGTTTAAGATTGTAAGCGGACATATAAACTATTCTCAATGAATTGTCAGTAACAGTCAGAACGTTTCCTGTAGGCGTTGGGGGCCATAGTACACAGGGAACCTTGAATACACAGCTTCATAGGCGCCGACTCCATGGGTGCTCCAGGGTAGTGCCTCTCCCCTCACCCCCCAGCACCTCCTGCCCGCCGGTGGCCCCGCCAATCAGCACCTCCCCCTCTCCCCCCAGTGCCTCCCGCCTGCTGTGATCAGCTGTTCTGCGGCATGCAGGAGGGGCTGAGGGGGGAGGGAGGAGGAGTGGGGAGGGGAAGAGCGGAGACGGGACGAGGCGGGGTGGGGTCTTGGGGGACGGGGTGGAGTGGGGGTGGGGCCTGGGGCAGAGCACTGCCCGGCACATTAGAAAGTCGGCACCTATGCACAGCATAGCAGCTTTTCAGATGAACTCAGGAAGGGTATTGTGGGACTGACGTCAGTGCGAGTTTTTAGACTGACTTTAATGGACTTTTGGTCAAGCCCTCTGGCTGGGCTTTTTATTGGAGCCTAAGGGAATTGGACATCTAAATCGTGCTGAAATTCAATAGGATTTAGGCTCCTAATTCCACTATGTAGGCTCTTTTGAAATTCCCAGTCTCAGTGTACAGGAAGCTGTCTGGAGGGAAGCACAGGGATGTTTATCTGACAAATGAGTGGATGGCACTGGGGTAATTGCCAGAGTGGAAGGGACGAGAGGTGCTGGAGAAGACAAGTGAGGCTAGGTAAAGGAGGGCTGAAGCTGTGTAGGGCTTGGAAGGCAATGAAATAAAACTTGGACTTGATGCAGTAAACAAGCAATGAGTGATCTCTTTGGGGTATGCCCACCAAGCAACTAGACACCTGCAGCTGGCCCGTGCTAGCTGACTCAGGCTCCTGGGGCTCGGGCTGTGGGGCTGTTTCCATCGCTGCGTAGATTTCTGGACACAGGCTTCAGCCTGAGCTCTGGGACCCTCCCACTGCTCAGGGTCCTAGAGCCCAGGCTCCAGCCTGAGCCTGCAAGTCTACACAGCAATGAAACAGCCCCGCAGCCCGAGCCCCATGAGCCCGAGTCAGCTAGCACGGGCCTGCCGTGGGTGTCCAGTTGCTGGGTAGACCTATCCTCAGTGCAGCTAGAAACGGACAGATGATACTTAACCTGAGGTGACAGGGAGTGAATTCAATCAACTCTATCTTTGAATTATAAACAATTTTTTATGTATGCAGTGTTGTTGTAGCTGTGTTGTCCCCAGGATATTAGAGAGACAAGGGGGTAGGGGGTGAGGTAGTATCTTTGATTGGACCCACTTCTGTTGATGAGAGAGATGAGCTTACACAAAGCTTGAAAGCTTGTTTCTCTCACCAATAAGAAGTTGGTCCAGTAAAGTACAGTATCTCACCCACTTTGTCTCTCTAAACAATTTTTTCCCTCATACTTTCTACTATTGAATGGTCTAACAGATACTATGTCATCTAAATTTCCAGATAGCATAAAACTTTTATGTTTCTTCCCTTTATTGTATGGAGCTAGTTGATTCCTTTGTATACGGTTTTGTCAGCCCATTCATTGCTCAGCTGCTGTCACACTCCTCATGATTCCAGTAGCAGGATATAGGCATTATAGAGAGTGGCCTTCCAGAAAGCCTGATACTAAACCATAAGAACAGACAAACCGGGGAACATTATCACCCGGAGATAATCTTGTTTCTTTGACTTCATTAGCATAGAACTGGGGCCTTGATTCAGCAAGGTGCTTACACATGTGCCTAATTTTCAGCATAGATACTTAGATTCTAAAGGCCAGAAAGGACCACTGTGATCACTGTGACTGCCTAGGAAGGAGTACTGCAGAAAGGGATCTGGGGGTCATAGTGGACCAGAAGCTAAATATGAGTCAACAGTGTAACACTGTTGCAAAAAAAGCAAACATTTTCAAGTACATAAAAGGTTGTTACAAGGAAGAGGGAGAAGAATTGTTCTTTTTAACCTCTGAGGATAGAACAAGAAGCAATGGGCTTAAACTGCAGCAAGGGAGGTTTAGGTTGGACATTAGGAAAAACTTCCTAACTGTCAGAGTGGTTAAGCGTTGGAATAAATTTCCTAGGGAGATTGTGGAAGCTCCATCATTGGAGTTTTTTAAGAGAAGGTTGGACAAACACCTGTCAAGGATTGTCTAGATAATATTTAGTCCTGCCATGAGAGCAGGGGACTGGACTAGATGACCTCTCAAAGTCCCTTCCAGTCCTATGATTCTGTGATTGATGACCATCTTCTCTGACCTTTTGTATAACACATGCCATAAAACTTCCACAAAATAATTCTTGGAGTCTATTTTTTAGATAAACATTTTATCTTGGTTTACAAATAATCAGCAATGGATAATGTTAATGTCCGCTGTCAAACTGGGAGAATTTATGTAGTGGAATCCTACAGAGGCCAGTCCTGGGGTAGGTACTAGTTAATATTTTTATTAATGACTTGGATAATGGAGTGGAAAGTTTGCTTATAAAATCTGCAGATGACACCAAGCTGGGGGAGGTTGCAAGCACTTTGGAGGAGAAGATTAGAATTCAAAATGACCGTGACATATTGTAGAACTGGTGTGAAATCAACAAGATGAAATTCGTTAAAGACAAGTGCAAAATACTACTCTTAGGAAGGAAAAATCAAATGCACAACTATAAAATGGGGATGTGAAGGAGCAGAGAAACTGCCACCTGGCACAGCAGGGGTTAAAGAAAACCTGTGGGCTCAGCTAGCCCCGCCCCACTATGCCTGCAGCCAATGCCAGGCCTGGAGGGGGGAGAAAAGAAGGGAGCCTGGCTTAGTGGGGGTGGACTGGCAAGGAGGCAGGAGCTCTCTGTTTGCCTGCCTGAAGGGACGGATCAGTGACCTGCCAGCCAGCGCAGCCACTGGAGGCAAGTAAGCCCTCCCCTGCCAAGGGGAGCCTGCAGCTAAGCCCCAACTGTGGGGTAATTGAACTAGAGGGTCCATGCCCCCAGATTAAAGAGACTTTAATAGAAAGTAGCCCATGGAAATGGGTCTTGAACACACCCACCGCCCCTGGCAGAGAAGCAGACCCATCAACCTCTATTTAGGGGTTGAACTACACAGGGGCATGGGGAAGGTCCAGGTCCCCCTCTGATCTAGCCACGAGGCTGCCTGGCTGCTGAAGGCTCTACCACAGGGGACTACCTGGCTAGGAGGCAGTACTGCTGAAAAGGATTTGGGGGTCGGATCACAAATTGAATACGAGTCAACAATGTGATGCAGTTGTGAAAAAGGCAAATATCATTCTGGGGGTGTATTTACAGGAGAGTGATATGTAAGATACTGGAGGTAATTGTCTCACTCTACTCAGCCCTGGTGAGGCCTCAGCTGGAGTAGTGTGTCCAAGTCCAGGCGCCACACTTTAAGAAAGATGTGGACAAATTGGAGACAATCCCAAAGGAGAGCAACAAAAATGCTAAAAGTTTTAGAAAACCTGATCTACGAAGAAAGATTAAAAAAACTGGACACATTTAATCTGGAGAAAAGAAGGCTGAGGTGGGACTGAGAAGTCTTCAAATATGTTAATGTCTGTTATAAAGAGGACAGTGAACAATTGTTTTCCATGTCCACTGAAGGTGGGACAAGAAGCAATCAGCTTAATCTTCAGCAAAGGAGATGTAGGTTAGATATTAGGAAAAACTTTTTAACTGCAAGGATAATTAAATACTGCAATAGGTTACCAAGAGAGGTTGTGGAATGACAGTCATTGGGGGTTTTTAAGAATAGGTTAGACAAGCACCTGCCAGGGATGGTCTAGGTGTACTTGGTCCTTCCTCAGAGTGGGGGAATGGATTAGATGACCTCTCAAGGTCCCTTCCAGCCCTACATGTCTATGATTCTGTGTGAGTAGTCCCACTGAAGTATAAGAATGTATTGGCAGATGCTGAAGGATGTTTATTCACTGGCTTCAATGGGACTACTCCCATTCTTAAAGTTAGGCACACACTTTCCTTGCTGAACTGGGGCCCAGGTTGCAACCGCACTGGTGATTGATACATGATGATCTCCTGTTTTTCCCTGTGGCATTTTATCTTTACGATTCCACGTGCAAAGCAGTCACAGGCTGCCAGGAGAGAGCTTTATGTCTTGATAGCCACGAATGAAGAATTTGTGCACAGAATGGAGAAGAGGTTCTAGTTCTAGGTAATATAAACAGGCTACATCCTGCTTGTTAAATTGTTGCAGTGTAAATGTGGTGACTGAAGCAAATTAAGAGCCTATTTGACTTTCTTTTATGAGAATAATATATTGTCCAGTCTGAAAATGCAGACAAAGCCTATGAAATACATCACCTCGTTGCACAAAATTGGTATATATGATTTAAACTAATAGTGTCTTTCATTGAGCTCAGCCCTCAATAGTTCATGAAGAACAATTGGTTTTGATAAATAATGCATTAACTGAAGAGAGCTATGCCTTTAAAAGGTCTCTAGCTAGCTAAATTCTTGTATTGCACCATCAACATCTGGATGCATATTACTGGCTGGTTCTCTGGTAAGTGTCACTTGCTCAGTATTAATGTTTATATCCTGTTAGGCTCAAGCCACTAGAGGGAGACATGACCACACTGGCTTTAAGGATGCAAGTACTGCAGCTTGTACAGTAATTTAACCACTAGAGGAAGTATCTAGAAGCAGGCGTGATCACACTCACCTGAGCAAGTCTGACATTCAATCCAGCAAAGGGCAGATGCATAAAGGTGGCATAATGTTCTAGCAAGTGCATAGAGTGCTTAAGCTTTTGGTGCACTGGGAGTGTATTTTCTTTAAATTAATTGCTTTATTATATTCAAAGGACCACTTTGTATTCAAGAATCTATTTGGTGCCCAGTTAAATTTATTCTTTTGTAGTTCTGGTCCTTCAAGTTG
The DNA here is from genome assembly GCF_028017835.1 of Emys orbicularis. Classification (NCBI taxonomy): domain Eukaryota; kingdom Metazoa; phylum Chordata; order Testudines; family Emydidae; genus Emys; species Emys orbicularis. Next base: position 123,435,932 of record NC_088685.1, on the reverse strand, counting down.
CAATAGATGAAAGCACATCAAATGTAAATTCTTTATTTAAACAAATCACAAGCTTTCGTTGTGAATCCCGCTCCTCTTTGCACACGAGGCATGTCTTTTGAATTATAATGTTTTGACAGACGTTGACAGATGTTTATTCATATTTCCCCCCTTAGAGGGCAGAGGGCCAGATTTTATTTCTCTAATATAGCCAGAGCACGTGGTTCTGTGTCTTTATTTTGGCAATACAGTTCCAAATGCAGCAAAAACGTTAACACTTTTTGTCAGCAATCTTGAGGGTATTGGTGGATTTCTTCAGGAGATAGATAAGAAAGTCCTGGCACAAAACTGAAATGTAGGACACTAAATAGGGAACAATGATCTTTATTTTCAAGCTGAAGATTCTTTGATAAACACAAAGCAGGTCCTATTCCTGAAACGATCTCCTCTCTTCTGATGCTGAGCACAGGGATTGCACGTATCTGTAACTGGATCATCCGTAATGGTGAAGTATAGTTTAGTTGGGAGTAACTTTTGGCCTGTCACAATGTACTTTGACATTTTTCAGGGGGCTAACTTCTACTTTTATTAACATGTGCAGTTATTATGGGTGTAGTATCCCCAGGAGCATACAAAGCTCTGGCCACATTGTAAAATAGTCAATACAGATATGTATGGGAAATGTCAACTTATTTATTTGCCATTGGTCTGGATGGATGTACATGGCATGGGGAATCACTAGGTCCTCAGTTCTAATCTTTGGTCTGCCAATCAGTCAGTGTATGGTCTTGACCGCTTACTTCACCTATCTGCCCCTTTTTCTCTATATGTGGATAATAGCACTATACTTAATAGGAATGTTGTGAGGCTTAGTTAACATCTATAAAGCACCATATAATGCTATGTATCAGTTATAGTTACATGTTATTCTTAGCGCAGATGCAACAATGCCCCTTTGGGTCATGTACAAGGTTTGAACTCTGGAACTTCCATACTAACAACATGAGCCTCCTCAAGGGGAATCTCGGCTAGGGGCAGAGAGATTACTTCACCTCTGTATTCAGCACTGGTGCGGCCGCTTCTGGAATACTGGGTCCAGTTTTGGTGCCCACAACCTGAGAAGGATGTTGATAAAGTGGAGAGGGTTCAGAGAAGAGCCACAAGAATGATTAAAAGATTAGAAAACATGCCTTATAGTGATAGACTGAAGGCATTCAATCTATTTACAAAGGGGCTTACCCACAGGCACAAAGGGGACAGCTCCTTATCATTAGAGAGATTCCATCCACAACACTGAGCATCTGGAATTACCAACAGTATCGGTTCACTGTTTGCACATGATGATGATGATGATAACATTGCAAGCTGCTAGTAATACAACGGTCAGTTCCCTTATTCCCCATTACACAATTTATGTAATTTGAAGCAAAGCAACATTGTGCCCTTTTTGGATAGCTTTAATGGTCTCTTGTCGGCTGGAGATGTGTTCCAGCTTGAAATAAGAGTTTCCTTTGGTTCCAGGGAAGTTTCCTTCTGCGAGAGAGTCCAAAGAAAACAAGTCAGGGCATTTTCTGTTGAAATGGACTTGGGACACTTGAAGTTCTCAGCTGCCAGAACTATACATCCATCCCTCCCCCCAGTCTCCTTAAATCAACAGCAAATTACTAAATAAGCTGAGTGTGCCAAGAGAGTAGTGATCAGGATTCCATTTCCAAAGGAAGCATCATCAGCTCAGTATGCCAAAGAGAAATTCATCTGGAATCTTACATGGGTAAATCTGAAGTTCTGCTGATGATTCTTCCTAAGGGCTGGATGTCCAAAAATTGAATGTGTTTAATTAGTTCCAAACTGATTCAAAAATGACTCAGTGTCGTGTGTTAGGATTAGAGCTCTACAGATAGCCGATTTATTTGGTTCACTGGTTGAACCGAAACATTGCAAAAAATTGTTTGGCCTCAACCCAAAATGAAACATGTATTTCATTTTCAAGTATTTTTTTTTACCTTTTAATAAAATAAAGTTGAAGTTAAATTAGAAAAAAAAGTTATTTCAAATAAAAGTGTTTTGATTTTTTTAAAGCTCTTTCATTCAATGAAAACAATTTGATGAATTCAGCATGAATTCACAAAATATTTCAGTCAACGTGAAACTTCAGTTTTTGGTGGAAAAAAAAGTTTTGTCCAAAAAAATGTTGCTAAGCTCTAGGTAGGATATGGATGATCCTTATGACGGTAACATTTAGTAAGATACATAGTGTGGCAAACCCAGGACAAACAGCTACAAAGGGGGTAGTAATCAGTCCCAGGGGGTTAAAAAGGCCTCTCCCAAGCCACTGAGGAGAGAGAACCATGGGGAAATAAGGTTCAGCTGGGCAAGGGGTTACTAGGGAACTAATTAGGTTCAGCTGGCTCCAACTGCTTGGGACCTTTTTAAACCCTCCCCGGCGTGGAAGGGGGGGGGAGAGAGAGTGAGAGAACCAGGGAAGCTGCCAGTAAGTTAGGAGCAGCAAGGCTCTGAACCCTTCCTGCAAGGAAGGCTGCACTCTGTCCCCAGAAGGGAAGATAAACAAGCACAAGGGGCTGACTGAGAACAGGACTAGCCAAACCCTGTGCTACCTGCAAGGATTTGCCTTGCCCAAGCCTGTGTCTCCAAGGCTAAAAGGGACTGAGCCTGCTGAGGAGAAGAAGGTACTTTGCCACAATAGGAATAAATAACCCCTTTTGGTCAGGACAAACCCTAAGCATAGAAAGAAGAGAGGAACAGGTTAAGATGTGGGATCCCATTAACGTGGGAGATTTTCAGCATGTTGGTAGCTGTATTCTGCTGTTAAAGAAAAAGCTACTTAGCCTGAATCAAAGCACAGAAGTGAAATTTATCATTAAATGACTTTTGAAGCAAATAATTCATCACATCATGTGCATATTGTCACTATCCAAAACTACTGAGTACTGAAATAAATCACTGTATGACCACTACAAATGATTTACTTACAAATATAATTTTCAGTTCTGATTTCCATTCACATGGGAATGTGAGAGTTGATAGTTTTATTAATCTCTGTTGCCCAACTCACTGCTTTAAACCCAAATTGATTTTCAAAGAGAGAATCTGCTCTGTAGTAATGAATCAGCGTCTTAGAAAGTTTGCACCAAATTAGAATAGGAGCAGTTCTTACCCATTTCCTTGATAATATCTTTGGAACTGTAGATCTATTTTTCAATGCAATAAGGTACTTGCTGTCAAATATTTAGAGCTATCTGACATCCAGATTGATGTAAGGCAAGAGAGGTGGTAATTCAATAAATAACAGAGCGCTGACACAATTGATACAATACAGCTTACCTTTGACTAGAATATTTTATACAAACTTTATTCCAAAACAAGTTAAATTATACAATTACACCTCTACCCCGATATAACGCTGTCTTCGGGAGCCAAAAAATCTTACCGCGTTATAGGTGAAACCGCGTTATATCGAATTTGCTTTGATCCGCCGGCGCGCGCAGCCCCGCCCCCCCAGAGCGCAGCTTTACTGTATTATATCTGAATTCGTGTTATATCGGGTTGCGTTATATCGGGGTAGAGGTGTATATGGTTAAAAAGACAACAAAGAGAGAGAGAGAAAGAAATCAAGCTGTACAACGAGTAAGAAGAAAAATGTTTTCAGATGAGATGTGAAAATGGTTGGGGACCTCCTAAGGCGGAGAAATACAGACAGACTCATCTGGCAGGGGCTACTGGAGAAAATGCTTTCATCCCAATGGTGATGAAACTGTGACAAAAGAGAGGCGACTGGTACTAGATAAGAACAAGGGGATTAGATACAAGAACAGTGAAGTCAGATGTAGTAAATCCATGGATGGTTTAAAAAACAAATCCATTTAAATCCGTCTCCTGAAATGAATGTGAGCCAGTGGAGTTATCTGAGGATGGCGTTCACAGGACCTGTGAGTCCATTAGAACACTGCTGACTCTTTCTTAAGAAACCTCAAATCTCACAAAACTCATCTAGTTTGTTAAACTTGAAACTTAACACCTGCTCAACTGTGTTAAAAGGAGGCCTGTGAACCTGTAGAGTGAACCCAGGCCCAGTTCTGAGAGAACTGGGCCCATTTATGGTTTCATGATGAAACTATAAGAAACTTGTGGTTTCACCTGCCTCATGAAAACAGATGCAACTTAGCACTTTTGGCATATGATACTCAATATGAGGAACGGTCAAACTTTTAACTCGCTCCATGCCAGAATAGGGTCCGGATCAGAGACTTCTGCCCTCTGCAGTAGTGCTGGAAAGTGTCTAAGTGCAGTAGCTTTTACTGTAGAGATGACTGAAATTATAAGACCATCAGGATGGGGAAGCTATATGCAATCTGAGAGGGAAATAAAGACATATCAGCTTCTGGAGGGCAGAGACTCACTGGAGCAGTCAGTAGTGGAGACAATGGCACAGAACTGGATTTGAGAGTGTTTTATATAAGGAGACATCAAAGACATTTGAGAAGACAGTGGAGAGGAAAAGGAATTGTTAGGACAGGGTGTGTTAGAGATTTTCAATATGAAAATGGAGGTACATGTATCGTGCCCCTGTCTACCTGGTTATCTCCTTTATCACCAATTTCCTTTTGGGTTTTCATGGATGGGACTGGATTCATCTGGATCCCCCCTGTGAGACAAAGCCACTCCCAAACCAGGGCTGCTCACTCATCTGCCCCTCCAACAGCCCCTGACACCTGCTCCTTCTGCGGCGAGAGGGAGACCCTGGTGCACATCTACATCCAATGCGCCAGGTTGCAGCCCCTTTTCCAGCTCCTCCAAAACTTTCTCCTTAAGTCCTGGCTACACTTTTCCCCGCACCTCCTTATCTGTGCACACCCCCTCCTCGTCAACCTCCTCCTGGCGCTGGCCAAGGTAGACCATCCATCATACCAGGCAGAGGAAGCTGGACGGGGAGGTGCTCTGTGACTGTGGGGCCTATTTCCAAACCTCCCTTAAGTCACGTCTCCAGGCAGAGTTCCTCTGTACTGTGTCCACTGGCTCACTGGACACCTTCAAGTAGGGTGACCAGATGTTCCGATTTTATAGGGACAGTCCTGATTTTGGGGTCTTTTTCTTATATAGGCTCCTATTACCCCCCACACCCTGTCCCGATTTTTCACACTTGCTGTCTGGTCACCCTACCTTCAAGGAGCAGCGGGTGCTGTTGGGAGTTCTCTGCTCAGTGTTCCCCTCTGGCTGCCTGCTTATGATCCTGAGACCCTCACTCCCATCCCCGATTTTCATTTGTTGTCCCCTGTAATCTTTTTGATGCCTGGGCTCAGTGGCTCTTCCCCTTAGCCTGGGTGGGGGAGCAATTTAGAAGTGTATGGGCTTGTGCTTGCCATCCCCAGAGCCTCAATAAGTGGCCCTCCAACAGAGCAGCAGTGAGTCACTGCTCAGGTATGCGGCAACAACTCAGCTGCACTAACTTACTTTTCGCACAGAGCCTGCAGTGACTCAGCCTTCAGGCATGCAGCAGTAACCTATCCCTGTGTAGATCCTGGGTCAGATGACCTCCAGGCTCAGGTATTTCCTCAATCCCATCAGAGCTGCAGCTCAGTCTTTGCAACAGCACTACCCGGCCAGGAACCTTGCAGGGTATCAGGCTCTCTCCATGCTGATAATATCAGTGAATTTCCCCAAAGTCCCATTCATGTGACCTGATACAGCAGGAGAAAAATGTGGTCTCCTGTTGGTATGCGTACTCCTTGGTATGTGTACCCTTGCGGACCTGCAAAAATGATATCTTCTGTAGCAGCAATAAGCCATTTGGCTGACTTGGTTCAGTACAGCCTTGAAGACTCACATGTGGGATGAAATGGCAAGTTCCTCCAGTAGGCTTAATAGATGGTAAAATCCCCAAATCCTTTCCCAACAGCTTGAAGTCACAATTTGGAGAATAGGGGGTCTCTCAAACAATTTCCCTATCTAACAAAAAGATGGTGCACTCAGCTCCTCAGATGATCCCCAGGTTCAGAGCTGAATCTGGACTCCTCAGGAACTGCAGAGGGGCTGACAATTGCAGTTGGAGGCATTCTCTTCGTACAAGAATCAGGCCGCTTCTGTTCCCAAGATTTCCCCTCACCACAAAGGGATGCAGGGATCAGGTGCAGATCACAATAACCATACTAAAAATCCTAACTCCTACCCTAGAGCTCCAATACAGTCACAGAGGGTGAGCAACCCAGAACTAGTAGCCAGAGTAATACATGACATGGGGTAACTGGTTTATCTAAGTAGCTGAAGGACTAACTCAGCCTGGTTGGGAAGGGAGTTTTTCCAACAAAATTCTAGGCACTGGGAGTAACCTGGGACAGGGAAAGGAGCAAGCTTAGGGATATTGGTTCCAGGTACCTGGAGGCCAGTTCTCAGGGGGATCACATATGCAGGCCTGGAACTCATGAGCTCACCAAACAGCAAGTTCTAGCCTTTCAATGGCTAGCTCCAGAACCTCCCAAAATGACTTCTTTCCTCCCATAGTGATCTCGGAGGCAGGCATCTCACTCAGGCCCTTCCTTATTGGTCAGGGTAGCTGTGCTTTCCCAGGATTTTTCCTATCAATAATTTGAACTCTTCCCCCCCTAGCCCCTTTCTCTCATGCACTGCTCCTCCTCTGAGCAGGCATGCTGGTGGCCAGCCAGGCAAGCCTTCTATGCCTCTCCTGAACTGACAGGGGCTCCTATTGCTCCAAATAACATTTCTCCTCTCCCTTGCCTAGCATCCAGGACTCTGATCTGCCCTTGGCCCTTCTTCCTCCCAGGGACAGTGTGCTTCTCCCCGAGTTACTAGCAGAGAGACACCCCAGAACCAAGGTAAGTTCCATGGGGGTTACACATACATTTCCTTTGGCGTGTCTTTGGGTGTTAGGTTGAGGAACATGATGAAATATTGGAGATTTGGGGGGCAAATCTTCTGCACATTGACAATTCTGAATATGGACTGGGATCTCTGCAGGGGGCAGAGGAAAGAATTCCCCCTCTCCCCCTCCCCCGGCTGGGGAGTGACATCTGAACCATTCTTCAGCTGCTAGTCAGGGCTGGAGTAGGCTCTGTGGTTCTAGCACCACTGGTTCACAGGTGGCAATGGCCAGTTGGGGTTCTCCTGGCTCCTCCCCATACAATCCCCACGTGCATGACATGTGCCTGGAGCCTCCATGAAGTTAGGCTGTGCTGTGCAATAGTGCATCCCCTTTAAACAGGCTCTTGAAATCTTGCTCGCTCAGGCAGTAGAACTGGTTTCAGTGCATCTGAGACTGTACGTATCTGTGGAGGGTCTGGGGGAGATAGGATTTGCCTTTTAGTAAACAGGCCAGTCACTGTCTTCAAGGCATCTCTCAATATGCTGATGGCACAATTTACTACAACTTGAATGTGATGAGTGGGGTTTTAGCCACGTGATTTCCACTGAAGTCCATGGAAGGCCTAAAGCTGAAGTTTTGATAATGTAGCGATTGCATGTGAAGTGCAAACATTACTCCTGTGGGCATTCTGTGCCAAAAAATTAAAAATTCTGCGCACAATATTTTAAAATTCTGCAAGTTTTATTTGTCAATAAATAAATGCAGGGGCTCTAGCATGGCAATGGGGAGCATAGGCCACTGGCTGCACGAAGGTGGGAGATCACCCTGCAGCCTCCCCACCCTCCCACCCCGGGGACATGGACTCACTGGTGAGCCTGCACCCAACCCTGACACAGCACAAGGCCTGGGGATGCCCCAGAAACACTCTGGGGCCCTACCCCTCTGTGCGAGGCACACCAGGTGTGGGGCAGGCAGGCTCAATCAGTCAGGATCCAAGTGTGGAGGGACTCAGTGTGGGGGGATCCAGGTGTGGGATGAGGGGATTCTGTGTGGGACAATCTGGATGCAGGCAGCTCAGTGGGGGGTCTAGGTGTGGGGGGATCTGCATGCACAGAGGCTCATGGGGGGGGGGGTTCCAGGTGCAGAGCAAATGGGACTGTGCAGGGGCTTCCAGGTGAAAGTGGTTGGGGCTCAGCCAGATGGGGCAGAGGGTCTGGGTGCTGCGTGAGTGGGGCTTGGTGGGGTGGGAGTCTGGGTGCAGCTAATTGGGGGTCAGTGGTGTGGGGGTCTGGATGTGGGGGCTCAGGGTGGTGCAGGGGGTGGGGCTCATCAGGGTGGAGGTTTCAGTGAAGGGAGCTCAGTGGGGGGTGGTCTGGGTGCAGGGGTAGGGGTCCAGAAGCAGGGGGTCTGAGTGCAGGGGGCTCCAGATGCAGGGGTTGAGGTTCAGTAGGCTGGGGTTCGGGTATGGAGGGCTAGGGGGGTTCTGGGTGTACCAGGATGAGGCTTGGGGGGGGGTGTCTGGGTATGGGAGGTCTGGATGTACTGGGGTTGGGCGGATGGGGGAGCAGCTTCCCGTACAGTGACAACCTCCCTGCATAGGTGAGGAGTGATGGGGGCAGGAAGCAGGGGAGGATGCTGAGCTTCCCGCAGCTGGGGGTGGTTTATGGGGGTGGTCTTACACATCCCCAGCCACTCCTTGCAGGGGAAGAGGAAGTCCCATCCTCTCCTGCCTCCGTCCCAGCCGGTACTAGCAGCTGATCCCAGCTCAGGAGCCACTGGCTAAGGTGTCCCCAGCCCTGAGGTGATTTATGCTCTGCCGGCTGCTCCGGGTGCCTGAAATAATGTACCTGCACAGTTAGCGAATGGTGCATGACTTCTCTTGCAGCTTCCCTTTGCCTCTCTGTCAGAAAGTAATTTTTCTGCAGGGAAGCAAAGAAATCTGCAGGGGACATGAATTCTGCACACATGCAGTGGCATAGAATTCCCCCAGGAGTAAAACATATCTCAGAGTGCAAATCTGTTGGAGGACATAATGCTGCTGCCTTAGTCATACACCTTCATCTCCCCAGCAACCATTCCTATGCTTCTCTTTTGGAGTGGCAATTGTTATGGTTACTATGCCTGCCCAGGGTGGAAGTCCCAGTGGGATCACCAGATTTTCAGTTTTGCAGTTCAGGATTTTGTCATGTGGTTTGAGGACCATCATCCTGTGGTTTGGGCAGTTGGGGTTGAAGCTGGGCAGATTCCTGAAGAGAGTTATAAACATTAAGCGTGGCTCTTTTCATCTTTGTGTGTTTTATTAGTTTTATTCTTGGTACACTGCAATTTGTATGGATCTTTTTTAACGTATAGAAAATGTCAGAACATTTTGGAGAAGATACTTGTCTTCCCCCTCCCCAACCCCCAAAAAGTTCTGGTCCCTCAGATAATGTCATTCAAAAAACCCATAGTTTCCTTAGCTCCAGTGCCTCCAGTGCTTAAAATGTGGCACTTCTGACCAAATGATTATCCTCTGCCGAAAGTTTTTTGGGCACAATAGTGATTGGGAGGGGGGGAGAAGCAATGATATTAGCAAGCACCTGCAGTCTTTCTAGGAGATTCTCTTTGAAAGACAATACATTGAATCTGCTTTGTCTGAAATTAGCTTAAGATAATAGGTGTTCCATTATTAATGTTTTGGCAATGGCACAGTTTTTTACAGAGCTGGCTAAAGACAAGATAAAAGTTTGAATCCTATCCTGGACTCAGAATGTATTTCTAGAGCAAGAAAATAATTCAATAAGGAAGTTTTAAAACAATTTACACTTTAATCCATGTATGAGATAATAAATTTACATTTAGATCAAATAAAATATTTTATATTAACTACATGCCAATTCCATAATTCAGAGTTATGAGTCACCATACAGCTCTTGTAATGAGACATATCTTTAGATTTAATTGAACAATTATTATATTTTTTAATCAAAAGATAGTTTGCACATAAACTGAGATCTAAATGCATATAGTAGAGATGTATTTATTACACAGTTGTTAAACCTCAACATGTTCTTTATATCTATGCATATTTATTTCCTACACAGAAACTGTTCTAATGGTCTTTATTTAATTTTGTCAGACTTTTTATAGGGTGATACTTAACAGTAAGTCTGTCTGGACTTGGCAACTTGTTTTAACATAGTATTTTCTATCTCTCCATCTCACTATCTGTTTAGGCATTTATACTTAAGTGATTGCCATGGTAACTTAGTTCCTCAACATAGTATCTGCAAATATCTCATTGATGAGATTTTTCTTGGGGACATTTTGTTCCCATTATCACATTTAAAAGGAGTCTTGATTTAAGATTTGGAACTCCAAGTCCCACATGGGGACTAAAAGTCACAGATGAAATGCACCATAAGGTAGGACCACATCATACTGAATTAACCATAAATAAAATATGTCTTTGGTATGTTCCATTGTTACCAACAACAAACCCTCCTTTGGCTCTGAAAGCGCTATCTGTATGAAAAAAACATTCTACCTCACTTGGATTAGCTACAGGAGATGGATATTTTTTAAAAAGAAAAATTGAGGTCATAGTACTGAGTCAGAAAAATGGGATTCAGAAAAAAGAGTTTAGCAGTCTCTGCTCAGAGTCTAAGTTCAAAGAGTTAGCTTTCTGTGATCTCCCCCCAAGCCAGCCTGACAGTGGTTTGCAGAAACAAGCAACAGCCACATTAGCATGACTCAAAGATAACACATTAAATGGTAACAGTAGGACTGAGATCTTTGAACAAGAAGTAATTCTTTCTAAGATGTTTTTCCAGTTTTATCTCTGGCAGGATTGTGCTCAATTAGTGTCAGCTGAAATAGCAAGCTGGGCTTGGCTCAGCCAGGGCTCCTGTCCGTCGCAGAGAACCCTTAACATTTATCATCAGCCTCTTTTGAAGACATGGCAGTCCAAAATGCATGGCCGCCCAGTCTCTTGCAGCATCTGAGGAAGCCGCCTTCACTAGGCGGCAAAGGCAAACCCTTTACAGACATTTCTATTTGTTCAGTTAGAGAAAACTCTCTGGACAAATGTGTTTTCAGGAGCATGCTGTGGTAATGATAAAGAGCATTTGTGGCATATTTACAAGTCAGGTGGATCCTCTAAATATGTAATTGATCTCTGCTGAAGGAGAAAAAGCCAGCCAGTAACTTCATACTGCAGGTTGAAAAAGCAACAGTCTGTCTTCATCAATATTGTGGTCTAAGCCAAGGTCCTAGCATGCTCATCCTTAAATGACTTTATGTAGGAGAGAGCAAATGGTTTAATAATAACTGCTGCTCTGTAAAGGGTAAAGAGTAACGCTCTCAGTAAGGGGTCCTAAAGAAGATCACTTTAACTGGTGATGTTAAGACTGCATACGGACTACCACTCTCCTTGTCTCATCCTGCTCACACGCTACTCATTCTGTCAGAAAAAGTCTTGGACAATAAACAGGCCTACCAAAAGCAAATAGCATGGCTCACTGAATAAGATACTGAGCTAAGACTCAGGAGATCTGTCTTCTATTCCTGATTCTCCCACCTACCAGCTGTGTGACTTTGGACCAGTCCTTTATCTCAGTTTCCTCACCTATACCTTCTACAAACACTGTCCACTGCAATGTGGTTGTGCTAGGGAAGAAGGAAACGCTGAGAGGGATGTTTTGGTAAATCAAAGTGATTCTCCCAATAAGAATCTAACATCCACCGTTGCAAACTAAGCATGCACTAGCATGTGGTGAGGGGAACCACAGCAAAGTACCAGGATACCACTCCAGTCTCCTAAAAGATTGTTTCTGTAATATCCAAGCTAATGTTTTATAATTGTATGACCATATACTTTGGTCCAAGACAAAGGGTTCCAATGACTCATAGCAGCTCTGGTCAGGAGTCACATTTTTCTCTTGAAATTCTGGAACGCAGAGACATGTGATTCACTATGTCGTCCCAATCAGACCATTGATCCAGAAATCCTGTGATTCTGCCTATGGCAGAGCTCGACCTGATGCTTCAGGGGAAGGGGAAAACCCTCCATAATGCACCTAACCAATTGTGAGATGCAAAATATTGAGGGGGGTAGTAGGGGGAATTCCTTCTTGATTTTTGCAGGAAATCATCTTATTTCCTGGAGCATGTGATTGCATTTATCTTATCATTATCATAGCTAGCTATGTAATTAGTGGTTCTCCAATTTACCAAGCCTTTTAATATTTCAGCAACAAGTATTTGAGGCATCAGCCCTCTTAGAATTTGGTAGCAGTTATATGGTCTTTATCAAACCGAGAAATGAAACTAGTCAGTCCTTGAGCCAAATGCTTTTTGGAAGAATTCCTTCAGCAGCTTCTCCTCTGACTAGGTGCTCAGACCTAGAGAAAGAGGAATTGCTATTGTTATACAAATTGCTGTTGCCATTTATGAGCAGGGTCCAGAGTCACATCATCCCAGGAGGATCCTGGGAGAGATTATATCTTTGGGAGGTATCATCTGCCAGAGAATCACCTCTAAGAATCAGCTGAATACTAAGACATGCCTATATCCTGGGAAGCCAATGAAAGACCAGACCCTACGTTGGGGGAGAACTTCCTTGGAAGTGCTGCTGTGAATACACTATGTAGTGTTGATTCTCCTGGTAATTATTATTACTGTCATTATTTATGATTTGTACTGTGGTAGCACCTACAAGTTCCAGTCCAGGATAGGATCCCTTTGTGCTGGGTGTGGAGTTTACAGAGACCCAGGACACCGTGCGGGCAGATTCAAAGGTCAGAGCATGGTTGGCAAATATGCAGCATGAGGCCCAATGGTCATGTGACCGTTACCTTTTTAAAACTTAAAAAGAAACCCCAAACATAAAGCATAAATCACAGGCCTAAACTAAAGTGGAATCTCACTCAAAACGTGTTGGCTTGAGTATTTCCATTTATTGGAACCTCCCACCATGAAGACACTTTTCCTTGGCAAAGTGTTCTGTGATGCTGTCCAGCTTCAACATCTCCGTCTTGTCTTTCTCAATTGCAAGGAGAGCTAGGTCACTCAGCTGAGTCTGAGATAGTATTGAATGCACGTAGTTTTTGACACATCTTTAATCTGCTCACTGAGCATTCGGCACTAGCCACTCCAGTTGGTATGGTGAGAGAGAGTTGATACAACATTTTTCATTTCTGGTACAACATCATCAAGAGAACTTGACACTGTGAAATTCAAGTAGCTCTGGACTCCAAATGACGAACTGAACACCTCTGTGTCCTTTGTAAAACAGTACATCTTGAAAGACATAATCTCATGAACCATGTCTAAAGAAAATGAGTATTTTCCCATGAGTTTAAGAACTTCCTCCTTTGACTCTTCTAACATTATATTTTGAAGTTGCTTGGCATGCAAAAACTCAGTAGAGTAGCTACCTCTTGATATGCCTCACATTGAGATTTTAATTCTCCGATCATCTTATCTAAGACCTTAAAATGTTTCCTTCAATGGTTATCCTCTGCTTCTAACACAGAATCATGTGCAAAGCCATCATCTCTGTGGCGTACATGTCACTTCCTGGATAGTTTATGTTTTTAAAATCTATTGCTTCCCACATATTCTGAGATTCTTTTACAATTTCCTTATAATTTTCTTCAGATCTGAGATTGCTGAGCTCATTCACTATGCTCTCAAGTGTCTGAAGGACCTGGAACGGGTCAATTTTCTTTGATTGAAGGATTTCTGAGGCTACATCCATGCTAAGTAAGAACCTATACCACCACAGATTGAGGTAAAACATCCAATCCATCAAAAACAGGTTGCTTTTTGCTCGCCATATGTCCTCACTACTCATGCATTCAGCGACAGTTTCATCTTCTAGGCATTCAATTATACTTTGAAAATTTTCAATCATTGACTGAGTGGCTTTCATTCAAGCTGTCCATCTAGTCTTGCAGAGTGCCTTTAGATATAAAGGTCTCTTTCATTCTTCAGAAACCTGTTCGATTTCATCTGCTGTATCAATTCTGTCAACTTCTTCGGGGTTCTGAAGTGTATCATCAAGTTCCGCTTCTCTTTGCAAAACTGTACGTTCTTGAGCAAGTATTTGAAGATAAAGATTATTTTTAGACGTAACCATTAGTTTTTCCCATTGACGGTTAGAGTCTGTGAAATATTTATATATTTCCTCCAGAGTTGCAAAGAAAAACCTTCAGGTCAAGACTTCAGCAACATGCAGCAAAACTAGGTTAATTTGATGTGCCGGGCAGTGGATATATGGTACATACACTTCTTTTCCTTTGTCTGAAAGATAGTCTCTCATTTTTGCTTGCAACCCTCCATGAGCTCTGGCCAAAACACTGGCCCCATCATATCCCTGTCCAGACTTGTATTTGGGGTCTAATCCATACTTGCAAAATAAAACATTAGTTAACTGGTCATACAAGGATGCAACATGTGTCTCACTTACAGCCACAAAGGTCAAAAATGCTCTTTTAGATCTACTTTTCCTTCAAGATGATCAATATTAACAAAACAAAGCAAAGCAAAATAGCTATTTGAGCAACATGGCTAATATCCATGGTTGCACGCCCATTAAATTTAAAAAAACGTAGCTTCTTTGCAGCTATTATGTATGTGTCTCCCAGTTTCTGATTCCAAAAACTTATATTCATCAGTAATTGTCTTGCTCAAATATTTGTCTCTCATGGTGTCACTGATATATAGGGCAAAAGTTGTACTAAGTGTGGCAAGTAGCTTAATGATGCTCAAGTAAATACCACAATTGTTGCATTCCAACACTTCACAGTGACCATGGAAGAGGAGTCCTAAACTAGCAAAATTTGTGATTGTGTCAAGCAATGTTTCCTCTAATTTTTTCCATTCATGTGCAGAATGAATTTTGTTATGTGCACCAATATCGAGGTAATATGTGGATGTCTGCCACCAGTAGAAACAAAAAACCTAGATAGAATATATATTTTTAAAAAGTTACCAGAGGTATAATTACTCCAGCCGGGACAGGTTAGGCATTTTAGAACTCACTAATCAAAGAACTAAATTTAAGCATAAAAGAGAAATAAAATTATGAAATGCATAGACCAGTCAAAAACTAAAACAACAGCACTTTGAAAGAATAAAATTACAGAGAATATATGTACATTGCAGGAAGTACCAAGAAGTAATAACAACAACAAAAGTATGTGTTGGGAGGTGAGCGTGAAAGAGACTGTGTGTGTGTGTGAGAGACAGAGACAGAGTGTGTGTGTGCTGGCTGCTGGGGAAGTGTATGAGAGACTGTGCACTGTCTCTTTAAGAAGAGAGGCACTCACCAGAAGGCTTGTTCAGACTTCAGCAGCTGCCAGCAGCTCTGTCCTGCTCCTCAGCCCTTTTCCCCTCCCCCCTCTCTGTGGAGATGGGGTACATGGGTGGAGGGTGAGGCAAGGGGAAGGGGACACCCTGACTTCAGGAAGCAGAAGAGTCCTGGGATCAGCTGGCCAGGGGCTCCAAGGCAGAGGGCAGGACAGGAGCAATGCAGCTGCAGAGCAATGGGGGGAGGAGTACCTGAACACACGTTGCCAGATGTGCGCGGCTCTGCTAATCAAGTGCACGGTGCTTGATTGACTCTTGGGCGGCTGCATGGCTGTGCAGCTTAGAGGGAACACTGGTGTCAAGCAATATTTTTAGTACTTCTTGCTATTTCCTCATATTTTCAGATGTTTGTTTATCAACACATGCATTGTTACTATGACTCTTTGTGAAGTGTAGAGCTGCCACATGTGACTGCATATGTTGTTTCTTCCTCCCATGAACAGACATTGATTTTTAGCATATTCTTCCAGTCACTGAAACCTATTACCATGTTGCTTTTTGAATTTCTGTATCCCTGAAAAACCAACAAATATGACAGGTTTCAGAGTGGTAGTCGTGTTAATCTGTATCAGCAAAAACAATGAGGAGTACTTGTGGCACCTTAGAGACTAACAAATTTATTTGGGCATAAGCTTTCGTTGGCTAGAACCCACTTCATCAGATGCATGGAGTGGAAAATACAGTAGGAAGATATATATACATAGTACATGAAAAGATGGGGGTTGCCTTATCAAGTCTAACGAGACAATTCAATTAAAGTGGGCTATTATCAACAGGAGGAAAAAATCACTTTTGTAGTGGT
The DNA here is from genome assembly GCF_028017835.1 of Emys orbicularis. Taxonomy (NCBI): domain Eukaryota; kingdom Metazoa; phylum Chordata; order Testudines; family Emydidae; genus Emys; species Emys orbicularis. The sequence goes on along the minus strand of NC_088685.1, from coordinate 123,419,964 downwards.
AGTCAGGGTGGCCAATTTCAAACAGTTGACAAGAAGGTGTGAGTAACAGTAGGGGAAAATTAGCATGGGGAAATTAGTTTTTAGTTCTTGTAATGACCCAAATATGAGCGTGTGCATAATCTGAAAGATATGTGTATGTTGGCTACTTAATATGCACATCTTCATGCGGTGTATTTTTCATTCTGCATAATGAAGATGAAAAATTCAGGTTTGTAGGAAAAAAGGAAACTCTCCATTTGGCATATCACATTCAGTGTACTGGCAAGGACCAATCTATATAAGCATATGCAATGGCTCAGGTGATAAAACTGAATGTTGAAGTGACCTTTATCAGATGGGAACTTCAAACCTATTTAAGCAGGAAGACTGCTTTGACTTGCTTTATTGTTGACCTGCTCATCTCCAGGGTCTTTGGTTTTGCTCCTTTCAAATTCATCTACAGGATCTTTGGTTTTTTGGGTTTTAAGAATATCTCTGGGATCTCTAGCTTTTTTGGTTTGTAGCTCATCTACAGTTGTGCTGGTCTCAAGCAAAGTTTTTCTGGACATATCATCAGCTGCTACTACAGGTGCAACTTCAGTGGTACTGCATGAATCATTCTCCTGACTTAAACCTTGATACAACAGATTCATGCTTGCTGAACTGAGATCTAGGTCTTGACTTTGTACTTCAAACTGAAGGGGTTGATCAGGAAGTTTACAAAAAGATACTTTCTGCTGCTTAGGATCTTTGGAGGCAGTTTGTAATAACAAAATACCTTTGTCTTTTTATTTGCTAAAACCAGATGTGTATTTTTATTTATGTTTTTCATTTTTAGACATCTTCCAGTAGGAAAGTAACTAAGTTGGAAATGTAAGTCTAAATAAAATGTATTTTTGTGCTGCTTAATTTATCTTTCAGTTGTTGGGGTAATCCTGATTTTTCTATGCAGAATCTAGCAGATAGGCAGACCTAGAGTGGGGCTGGCTGGGAAGAGTGAAGTGGGGCTGGGACAAGGCGAGAGCTGGCAGATACATACTTCTTAGTGTCCCACAGCAAGAGGAGGATATGGATCGAGGTTATGGAAACAAGCTACATTTCCCAACAGCAGCCCCTTCAGCACTGAAGCATGCTTAGGGGTTGTGACCTCTTCAGGATGGGGTAGGAAACTTCTACTACTACCCACTGGCCACTGCTGGGCATGCTCAGTGCTGTGGGATTTTGCAAAGGCATTGCAGGACAGGTGGATTTGTGTTCCCTAGAACCCTTTTAAAAATGGGGGTTGATGGATGGGGGTGGTGTTAGATATAGAACTCATGCATTTGCTTCAGCCCTGAGGCAGTAAGGGGGCCCCTTGTCAGGGTGACTGACTCAGTTACTTGTGAGGGAGGGGGCCCAAAATCAAATGGAGGCTGAGTGCGGGGTAGGGGGGTGGGGGTGCAGATAGCAGTGGCAGAGAAATAGCAGGTGCAGCTAGGGTGGCCAATCCTGGAATACCAGACATTTCAGTATTTCCAGGAGCAGGCTTGCCCACACTGGTGTGACCTCTCACGCTGCACAGAAGGTGCCATTTTGAAGAGCGTGCCCTCCTGCCCCCACCAGTGTGACTGTACACACAGTCCATGCGAGGTCACGCCGGTGGGGGCGGAGCAGCATGTTGTTCAAAATGGTATCCCCCATCTGACACCAGACAAACCCATGTCTGGTTTTGCTCAGAACTGGACAGGGGGAAGGACTGGATGATACAAAACCAGATGAGTAGCCTCTCCAGGTGCAGCTGCTGAGGGGCCCATGCACTTAGAGGGCCCCTGAAGGCTCAGGGCTGCTCGGATGTGCACCATTGTTTGCAGCCTGCTGGAACTTCTAGGAAGAACAATGAACTGGTCCCCACTGCCTACATTCGAATATGCCCGGGGAGGGAGCCTCTAAAATGGTGGCTCTGCCATGAATTCTGATTAGTGGGACCACCGATGGCAGATCCTCCATTTTGGTCAGAGGCCCCTCCTCCTGAGCAAATTCAAATGTGGGCAGCAGGAACCAGCCTGCTGCTCTTCCTTGAGGTCTCTGGCTCTAGCTCTGGTGGTAGCAGCAGTGGTGGTTCATGACAGCAGTTCTGGATTTGGCAGGAGCAGCGGTGATGGCGCTAGAAGCAGCAGCACAGGTGCATGGGGTGGTTCCGGGGGAGCAGGTGGCATGGCATGGAGCTGGGTGGAGAGGGGGACAACGTGGGAGCAGAGTGGGGTCGGAGAGCAGGGACAAGTGTGGGGGAAGTGAGAGTTTATTTGAATATGGGGCAGGTGGGGGCTGACAATGAAATCCTGCACCAGGGCTCATCTTTGAGTAGATGGGAGATGGCAATAGGGCCTCCCGGACCAGGTGGGACGTGGTCAGCATTTACGGACTTTGCTGACCGTTAAATCTGCCAGTGGGTGGAAATGAACACAAGACTGACTTTATTTCCTGTTTCCACAGGCTTTAGGCTTATATTTCCCTGCTGCATGCCTCCTAGTGGCTCTATCTTTCCATAACTAACACCACTCTGGGCACTATACAAACAAGCAAAATAAAGACTGAACCTTCCCCCATGAGCTCACAGTCTAGGATTATGACAAAATGTGGCAGTAGCTAAACAAACGGGCAGAGTAAGGGATAAAGTAACAATGAACATGACATATTTGCGTCAGTAAACAGTAAAAGTGGTTGACTACAGCTAGAAAAGAAAAGCCAAATCACTCCCAAACCACAAAAGACTATCAGTGACTGATGCATGTTAACGTAGCTGGTAGTCATGAAGAAAGTTTCATTGAAATGCTTTGGAAATTTAAAACCAACCAACCAACTAACCAACCAACCAACCAACCAACCAACCACTAAAAGGTTTTTAATTGCACAATATCTCTGTGGAGGAAGAAAATGGAATCATGTAAAAATATGAACTGAAGACAGCAGGTGAAATAACTGGGCTAAATCTAAATATTTTTATGTAAGGGACAATACATTAGCCAGACATTAGCTTATTAATAGCTGCTGTCCAAGATGCAATCAGAAAAGAAAAGGCATGATGTAAACTGGGGTGATTCATAACAAACTAGATGGCAGAACAGAAGGCTGCATACTTATGACGATTATAGTGCATAAATTCAAGCATGGAAGACTGAAATAATGCATGTGAGAAGCCAGTATTCTTAGTGTCATGAGAGAACTTAGAAACTGGTGGACCCATGATCAGCTTGTTTGTAGCCTGCAAAACAATAAAAGGAGTAGGTGAGATGAACACCCGGGAAGCTCAGTGACCACATTTGTACATCTAGAAACAATATTTCAGTTTTGTAAATCATATAAAAAGTGAGGCTGGGACTCTCCTCGTATTACATGCCCACATTTCTCTGACCACAGCAACTTCTTTTTGCTGAAGAATTGGTAACGTCCATAATTAGATATACTTTCTCTTCACCTGAGCTTACTATATACTGAACTGGTACTGATTGTGGACAGAAGTGGAAAAAGAGAACACATTAAGTTCCTATCAACAATTACAAAATACTAGGACATTCCTTCCATAACATATAGGAGCAACTTGTTCTCTGTGCTCAGAAACCATGGTGATGGGTGCAGTATAAGAACCTACTTAGATAGATAGGATGTAACTAGTGACCATCAGCCTGCATAAATGGGGTGAAGTAAGATGAGGGCTGGAAGGTTTATAGAGCTTAAACCATAAAGCAGGGCTGAAGTAAACACACCAAGTAGCAGTAGACAGTGACAAGCTGGATGAAAGATCAGCAGGGTCACTTGGAGCTGTCAGTCATGTCTGAGTCCACTTTCTCAGTGATGAGGGACCATTAGTATATGACCTTAACTGGTGGCAAGGAAGAGATGACAAATATTGGGGAAATTTTACAGAAATGGTCTAAGAAAATTTAAATGGCCATAAAAAACATCCAGTTCATTCCCCTTTTAAGCATATGGTATGTAGAAGTGTTTTCTGTCCCATATAACATGTTATGAAGCATCTGGTTCGCATGACTTGGGATCAGAGCAAATGTTATAACTTGTAGTAATATGAAGAATAATTGCACAGGGCACTCTATCAAAATTGAGCAGATGTGATGAAATGTTGGTCCAATGTGTTTTTTCAGCTGAAAAGTTGATCTGCGTCTGAGAGGGCTTTTGAGACTCGTTAAGTCCCCCGCCTCTCCCCCAACCCCGAGATAGTGCACATATGGTGATGATCAGCATAGAAATGACTTGTTATTGTCATTTTGATCAGCCATCACACATTAAGAGCCAAAGGCACACATGAGTTCAGGCATTATGTACCCATTAATATGGGAGAAATTGCCTATAAAATGTGTTTATTTACAACTTCCCTAATGTAAATATGCTAAAGGAACTCGAGCATGTATGGGCAGGGGGTTCAGGGTGAATGTGGTGCCATTTTTCTATGGGAAGAGGTAGCCACTCCTTCTGAGAAAGTGAGATGACCCCTCCCTTCAGAGGGTGGAGAAGTGACTTCTGGAGGAGAAGAGGAGGACGGTGGAGGGCTGAGGCAAGCAGTGGGGCACCTAAGAGGGGGAGGCAGAGAGAAACAGAAAGTCTGCGAGCAAACATAGAGGCAGCAGGAGGGAGAAAGGGCAGCGAGAGGGACAGAGAGGGAGAGGGTAAGGGCAGAAGATGGGCAGAGAGGGATGGAAAGGGCAGCCAGAGGGACGGAGGGAAACAGGGATTGAAAGAAACCAAGAGTAAGTGGAGAGACTGAGGTTGAGCAGGTTTTTGTAAAGGGAAATCATGCCTCACCAGTCTACTAGAATTCTTTGAGGGGGTCACCAAGCATGCGGACAAGGGGGATCCAGTGAATATATGTACTTAGATTTTCAGAAAGTCTTTGACAAGGTCCTTCACCAAAGGCTCTTAAGCAAAGTAAGCTGTCATGAGATAAGAGGGAAGGTTCTCTCATGGATTGGTAACTGGTTAAAAGATAGGAAACAAAGTGAGGTGGCAAAATTTGCAGATGATACAAAACTGCTCAACATAGTTAAGACCCAGGCAGACTGCGAAGAGCTACAAAAGGATCTCTCAAAACCGGGTGACTGAGCAACAAAATGGCAGATGAAATTCAATGTTGATAAATGCAAAGTAACGCACACTGGAAAACATAATCCCAACTATACATATAAAACGATGGGGTCTAAATTAGCTGTTACCACTCAAGAAAGAGATTTTGGAGTCATTGTGGATAGTTCTCTGAAAACATCCACTCAGTGTGCAGTGGAAGTCAAAAAAGCGAACAGAATGTTGGGCATCATTAAGAAAGGGATAGATAATAAGACAGAAAATATCATATTGCCTCTATATAAATCCATGTTACGCCCACTTCTTGAATACTGCGTGCAGATGTGGTCGCCCCATCTCAAAAAAGATATATTGGAATTGGAAAGATTCAGAAAAGGGCAACAAAAATGATTAGGGGTATGGAATGGCTGCCATATGAGGAGAGATTAATGAGACTGAGACTTTTCAGCTTGGAAAAGAGATGACTAAAGGGGGATATGATTGAGGTCTATAAAATCATGATTGGTATGGAGAAAGTAAATAAGGAAGTGTTATTTACTCCTTCTCATAACACAAGAACTAGGGGCCACCAAATGAAATTAATAGGCAGCAGGTTTAAAACAAACAAAAGGAAGCATTTCCTCACACAACGCACAGTCAACCCGTGGAACTCTTTACCAAAGGATGTTGTGAAGGCCAAGACTATAATGGTTCAAAAAAGAACTAGATAAATTCATAGAGGATAGATCCATCAATGGCTCTTAGCCAGGATGGGCAGGGATGGTGTCCCTAGCCTCTGTTTGCCAGAAGCTGGGAATTGGCGACAGGGGATGGATCACTTGATGATTACCTGTTCTGTTCATTCCCTCTGGGGCACCTGGCATTGGCCACTGTCAGAAGACAGCATGCTGGTCTAGATGGAACTTTGGTCATTCTTCTGTTCTTATGACAGACAGATGTGCAGAAGAGGGTCCCTGCATTTTAAGGCTGGTTGATCAAGTTACTTCATGTTTGATGATGTGTTCCTGAGCATATGTTTGCGCCTGATCATTGGCTCAGGTTGTTTCCTATCATTGATTCCTGTGGTCCCAGAGAGCCAGAGGGTCCTTCAGATCCCAGGGGTCTGGTCTAATGTTCACCCCTGCAAGCAAGCACCACTGAAGTTGAGTCCATCCCTTCAGGAAGTCACAAGAGTTGCTTGAGACTCAAAGATTGACTTGGGGGTTAGATAGCACTCACTGAGATATCTGGAGAAAGGGGAACCTTGAAATAATAATAATAATTAATAACCTATAAGATAATCGCCTGTGCATATAGATATATTTATTTAGAGGGTTAAATTTAATTAAATACACTGGCAGTAAATTATAGTGTGTGTGTGTGTGTATATATATATATATATATATATATATATATATATATATTTGAACTGTTAATTTTTTTATTATATATATTCTTCATTGATTTAATGTTATTGTAAGTAGGTGGAATCCAGTTCCATTTGTTCTGGTTTAAATAAAATCCCCATTATGTTACGTTATTGCCAATCAATTGTTTTTTCTTGGCTACCATTAAATAACCATTTATCAAGGAGTAAATTACCTGCTAGGTAAATTATACTGCCACTGTGATGGACCATTACTAAATCTTGCTTGGTCGTTTTGGGACAGAATGACCCTCTGACATATTTAAAATTATAACACAATAACCCTACTCTCAGAGATCTGTTTGCACTAACCTCCACTATTCCTTTCTCAGGGAATGTAGACAGGGAAAGAACAGATACCTCCAGAGATTCAGGCAACAATTACACTATTTGTCTAATCATCATACTTACATGGCCCTCATTACCATAGTGTGAACACCTCACAGTCTTTAAGGGGAGGTGGTGTTGGTAAAGGAGACAACAATATATATAAAATGGATTTCCTTGAATTCATACAGGCACTATCTGAGGATAGCTGACTATTGTGCAAGTAATTTTTAGTTTGGTTATGTTATGGATCTGATCCAAACCCCACTGAAGTGAACAGAAATTCACCTGACTTCACTTGGCTTCGGCTGATGTGGGGAGGGTGGCGGGGGTGGCTGAGATGTCCAATAGATGATTGCTAAAGGACATTTTACATGTGGTAGTGATAGTAATTCAATGGCTTTTCAATGTTTTTCTCTGTGTTTCATTTTTAGTTACCTTTGTCCCTCATTTTCCTGTTATTTCGGTTTATTTTTCCATTGGAATATTTTGAGTTCTTTACCAGGTTGCTTTTTCAGGGTGAAATTCACCCCTGTGCAGAGACCCCCCCAGCTCAAGACTTAAGCACTGCTTAAATCTTTGAAATAGGAATTATCAGAGATTAAAATGGGGCCTTCTGCTGCCCCTCTGCATAGGGGCAAATTGCACCTATGATAAGCAGTGAAAAGCTCATGATGGATTCTAACAAGGGTTTGGCTGTAAACTCTTCAGGTCAGGGAACTGGTCTTATGTGTATTTTGCTGCTGCAAAGCCCTATGGATAGCCACAGCACTGTGCCATTTTAACACATTGCTAGAGGCTGCTACAGTTATATGAATACTCCATGCTGCCTACAGATTGGTGAACAGTACATCTGGTGACTGCCTTTACAGATTTCAATGGCATTAGTGATGAAAAAGCTCTAAGATGTTAACTTGTCCATCCCCTGCCAGTGCAGGCTTGTTCTATGCAGTATATTCATTATTTTATTTTATTTTCTATTTTACACCATCCATCTCACACTCTTGGTGCTTTACAGATTATCAAATAACAATGTACAGTACAAAACTTCTAACTGTAACTCTTCTGCCGGATGGAGTCGCCAGCAACAAGGGCCAGGTTCAATATCTAGGGGTTCCTCTTAAAAATACAAAACAGAACCAGCTCAAGCTCCAACCCAGTAATCTGTGAAAACCTGGGCGCCTCTAAGAGGCAATACTTCCCCACTTGCAAGCACTGAGTCTGTGTATAACAAATGAGAACTTTTATTAAAAGGGAAAGGGAACCAAACATTAGTTTGGGAAAATACCACTATCATACTGACAAGCATGTGACCATAAGCAAACCTGGCCCCACAGTGCAGGCAGTGTCCTTTGCCTCAGTTTCCCACCTGGTGGCACAAAAGTCCAACAAATTTCCCTTTAACTCATCACTCCCCTCTCCTTCTGCACCCCACTCACAGTTGGCTGTCCTTGGTTAGCGAGGACTCCCTGTTCAGAGGGGCATTCACAGAGTTCACCTCCCACCCTTGGGGAGGAGGGGGCATCGAGCAATGCTTCTGCTGCTGCCTCTGCAACTGGCTCCCAGCTGCTGCTGTTTCTCTGCTGCTGCTGGTCACTGTTGTTGTTGCTTCTCTGCTGCCTCTAGCCATAGCTGTCGCTGCTCCCGCAACATCATGTTCTGAGGTTCTGCCACTTAACCCAGCTCTCAGTGATTTCATCAGGGAGTGGGGAACCTCACAGCCAGTGAAGGCTCTGTGACGTCTTTCACTATCCCCACACAAGGTCTAGATCTTAGCTCCTAGACATGCTCAGCAGTGATGTCAGCTCTAGGAATCACCAACTGGAAATAAGGACTCTCAATTGAGTCTATTCAGCTCTGTCATTAAATGCTGGAGGAAGCAGGTCTAATGGTGTATAGAACTCTTTGGGCAGAGTCCACACACCACCAGGTAGGAACACCTGTCCTCACCCACTCCCATCGACACTAGGATTTGGCATCCCTCGACCCTGCCTAGCAAGTGAAGTTCAGTTTAAGGTGAGCCCCTCAATCAGGGCCTGCAAAGCACAGTTCTGCTGCCCAATACTTGCACAATAAGGACAACAACATTTCATTACCCCTGCATTCAAATACTAGAGTGATTTGTAACCCAAAACCATGGTCTGCTCTTGATGCCTTTTCCCCCAGTGCATCACTAGATGTCAGGGAAGAGCTCATTCAGACCCTGCTTACACCACTATTAGCATATTAACTGAATTGCCACATACAATTCTCTTTAGCAACTTCCATGGAACCTGGAGGGAGAACCTTGGGTTGCGGGAGGGAAATGTTTGGACGGGACACCAGCTTTTGGAATTTGGCTAACTGCAGTTGGAGCAGCTCTGTAAATAGCTGATTGAAGAAAGAGCTGGTTCAGTTCAGAGTAGAGCTGATCAGAAATTCCCAAGTGGAACAGTGCTCCATCAGAAAATGCTGTTGTGACACAGCCGAAATGTTGATTCTGTCAAAACTTGTGATAGAAACCAGGCAGGGAGTCAGGCAGAAGGGCTGGCTGGCTCCTAAGCTCCCTAGCTGCTGGCCTGGTGGGCTTCCTGGGCTCCCAGCTCCTTGGTAGTCTGCTTGGCAGGGAGCTTGGGTGCTAAGGCTTCTAGAGCTCCCAGGGTCCACAGCACCCTGAGCAGCTGCCTCCCCAGGCTCCCTGGGCACAGTCAGGTTGTATTTATTGAGGAAAAGGCTGAGTATGGCAGTGGTGGTTCAGTGGCAGAATTCTCATCTGCCATCTAGGAGGCCCAGGTTTGATTCTTGTCCAATACAGCAGCTTGCTGTTTTGCTGTGGGTGTGGCTGGCTTGCAAGTTGCTCTGTCATCCTAAAATGCTAAGCTTCAAGGTGTACTTTACGTGCTGAGCTGCTTGAGGGAACCTCTTGTCAGGGGTGCTGCTGCTCTTTGCCTCTTCCTTCCTTTTTGAGGATGAGTGGCAAGGGGCTGCTTGCTGAGAAGTGTTCTGTTGTGCCTTCATCCCCGTGTGTCTCATTGGTGGAAGCTTCACCTGTGTGGTCCTTTCCTTTAGTGGCCCCTCGAAGAGTGCAATGAACTTGCCTTTGCTTGAAAGAGGAATAAAGGGAGCTCAATCTGTGCTGCCACATAACAGGGCAGGGGCACAGACTCACACCACAAGCCAGGCAGGAGGCAAACCTACAATCTCTTGATCCATAGTTAGATGCATTCTCCATTGTACCACTGGCCCCGTGTCTGGACCTTTCTCCTGTGACAGCCGAGCTGCCTAAGTGAGGCGGAAAGACAGCATGAGGGGAGACCTTCTCTCTCAACCCTGCTTTCCTCTCCCAGAAGATGAGGAGAGAATGCAAGAAGAAAGACAGCGGCAGGCAAAGGTGAGGAACAGGGAAGACACAATTCCACGGCTGGGCAGCGAGTGGCTGGAGAATGCCTGCGCACCTTGTCAAAGCCTGCCTTTATCAGCCTTGTCAGGAGCAAGAGCAGGGCTGTTTCTGCCTGGCTTTAAACTGTGGATCTCTTGTGTGTGAGGTGAATGTGATAACTGCTACATTACAGTAGGGTGACCAGACAGCAAGTGTGAAAAATCAGGACAAGGGTGGGGGGTAATAGGAGCCTATATAAGAAAAAGACCCAAAAATTGGGACTGTCCCTATAAAATCGGGACATCTGGTCACCCTACACTACAGAAACAAAGGGCCACCTGCCTGCTGGTGCCACACTGGAGAGGCCCCCTTTGGCTTCCATGAAGGATAGAGCAGGCCCCAGAAAGAGGCAGAAGGACCTGGCTGGCGTTGTCTGAAGCTATTGGTGGAAAGCGCATGGTCTGGTTGCCGTTGTTAAGGAACAGGCTGAGGAGGGCATTGGTGGTTCAGCAGTAGAATTCTTGTTTGCCATGCTGGAGGCCCAGGTTTAACCTGTAGTCAGAGATGTTATCCATTGCGCCATTGGTCCCTGCATCATGTCCTTACCATGTGCCACCTAAGTGAGGCAGAAAGGCAGCGTGAGGGGAGACCTTCTCTCTCTCAGCCCCACTTCCCTCTCCCAGGAGAGAATGCAAGAAAAAAGGCTTGGACAGCTTGGGGAGGCAGCTGCGTGGAGAAGCAGGGAGCCAGCTAGCTACCCAAGGAGCAAGCCAGAAAAATTCCATTTTGGTTCCTCCAACATGGATTATTTTCATGATTTTTCCTCCTGTAAAATTGTATGAATTTTTTACCTTTTGTCCTGACTTGGGATGGTTTTTTTCCTCCCCAAAAGTCAAATGTTTTGCAGGAGGGAAGTTCCCTTTTCCCACCAGATAACATGGAGTTCTCTCATGTTATTACCCAGCACTCAGTATAGGAAGCATGGTGGCAAGAATTGGTCTAGGAGGGTCTATAACACAGAAGAGTGAGACTAAAAGGACCACAAAGCAGCACCTACAAACATGAACCTGCATGGAGGGACTCTGGCCATGGGGAAAGCTGAATTTTCAGACATGAACTCCGGCACAAGATTAGAAGCAGTGGAAACAAGACATGAGTGTGTGTAGAGAGCTGGCCATAACCCATCAATCCATCTGCTCCCAAATGCCTGTATGAAAACTCAGGCTTTGCACTGTGTCTGGAATCTAGTGAACCAAGGTGGGGAAACAAGTTCTAAAAGTCAAGGGATCTGCATGGAGAGTATGTCCCCTCCCCCAGCCCATTTAAACCAAGGAGACTCCAGCTACCAGTCCAATGATCCCAACTATGACAGTGCTGCACAGGAAGAGAAGTGGTCTCGCTAGTAACCAAGTCTCAAACCACTTCAGGCTTTTTAGGTTAAATCCAACACCTTGAGTTCCATCCAGAAACGTATGGGCAGCCAGTGCAGACCACAGTGCACCCGTGCGATGTGCTGTAGGTGACTCACCACTTCATAAATAGGCAGCCACATTCTGAACTAGCTTCAATTTCCTTTTACTATCATCTTTTTCTGATAATAAACAGTAATTTCCCAGAATGCATAGAGGCCTGCAGCCAAACCATATCAGCCTCCCCTTGAAGACAAAAACAGTACACAGACAGGTGATTCATCTTGGAGTCCTGTGCCTCCTAACCAGACAACCTGCAATCCAGCCAGCTGAGAATAGTTCCACCTAACCCAGATTTTCTTGAAAATGTTCCAGTGAAAATAATGAGAATTCCAGCTTCAGTGGCTTAAAATCCACCTTGGCCTGCCTTTTTTTCCATCTTCTTTTGGGTGCTACATTAGAGTTACTGTCCAGCTTAGCGTGGCCATCTTTTTGCACAGCTTATTTCTTACCTTATTTCCATCCATAACGAAATATCACCTGAGGCGACATGTCATAGGAACTCACAAGGAAATGAGATGTATACTACTGTTGAGCAGAAAGCTATGAAATGATGTGTTTGTTTTAAATGTGTTCCCACTACCCCCCCCCCCCCCCGCCCCATGCCCACACCTAGGCAGGAAGTCAAGCAAACATATTTTTGGCATATGATTGTAGACTCTTCACTGAATTGATTGAGGGCCTTGCTCAAAGCAATAGGAGGGGAGGAAAGATTCGTTGCACGTTGTACAACAATCTGACAGAAGTTCTGGAAAGTGCCTGTCAGTGCTGAGTCCATCTCTGTAGATTGCCAGCCTGCTAATGAGAATCCTTCCCTTTTCATTCAACAAGCTGGTTTATGTCTTTGTCCTCTCCCTCGGAATGGAGGTGTGGGACTTGTACCAGTGGGGTTTGCAGCCTGCCCCGCAGGTCACTATTCTGGCATTCAGTTTTGACAGCTTTCGTGGCCACTGTATGGTGGTTAAGAAGGTGGAACAGTGCTGCTGGGTGCTAGTGCTATGGATGCCATTTAGGGAGGGAGGGGGGTTCAGCTATGAGACTCTGGGTTCCTCAATCCCTGTGATAAGGAGTAGAGGGAGACAAGGCAGCAGGGCATTGTGCATTCAGTGTCAATAAAAATCAAGGATCCAAATCCTCAGCTGCTGTAAATTGGCGTAGTTCTGTTGGCTTTGATGGAGCTATTCCAGTTTACGCCAACTGAGGAACTATCCCAAAATGTGTAATCTGAATACTGCCTTCGCCTATCATTAACTCTCGAAAAGCTGCAATGTTGCTGGACAAAGATCCCAGTCCTGGGATCATAGTATTAAATGCAAGATTGGTAGCTGATAAAGTGTCAGCTGCTCATGATCAAAGTAACAACCAGCTCGCCCCTGCCCCCCCAATCTGGCATGCTGCCAGCGTTATTCAGATCAAAACAGCGTATTATAGCAGTGCGGCGGCAGCACTATGCTTAAGGTTGTGTCACAATTCGTGTTTAAACGTTGACATTTTTAAGTCCTCTAAAATTGACATGCTTAGCTGGATTCCTTTGAAATTTGGTGGGCTTCAGGAAGATGCAGTGTAGGATTAGTGACCCAAATTTGGGGTTCTTTGAACTAGGGGTTGGCAGCGATTTAAGCCCAGAAAAAATAGCCATTTTTCAAAAAGTTTCCAGGTGCTTTTTTTGGTGCCAAACCAGACTACTGATGTGATGCTGGTCAACATGGTCTCAATGCAAAAAAATGGCTAGAGGCTTTCCATTCCCACCCCTTTATGTGCTTTAAAGCTTGACTCTTGTAAAATCCAAATGGTTCATCAGATTGCTTTGAAATATGGCGCGCCTCATGGGGGCATAGGGTAGCATTAGTGATCCAAATTTGGGGTCATTTGACTGAATAGTTCCCAAGTTACAGATCTCCCATAAAAACTGTTTTTCTTCTTCTGCCTTGTACAGGTAAACAGAGAGGTACTAATGACTGGATGAATCACAGACCTCATTGAGATTGATGGCTGTGACCTCTCCCTTCAGTTAACATAACTAAGGATAAGTTAAGGACAAGCCCCCCAACCCTCCCTGCACCCCCAGCTCTGCCAGTGCACACCTATCCAGGCACAAATTCTACACACATCTGCCAATTCACTTGGACTGTGGGCTCTTTGGTGGGGGGGGACTGTGTCTATTATTATAACGGCGTGGCAGCATCACTATATTTAAGGGTATGTCACAACTTCTGTTTAAAGGTTGACCTCTCTAAGTCCTCTAAAGGTTGTGCCAGGCACCCACCAGGGCCGCCCGGGGGGGGGGGGGGGCAAGTGGGGCAATTTGCCCCAGGCCCGGGCCCCACAGGGGCCCCCACGAGAATATAGTATTCTATGGTATTGCAACTTTTTTTTATGGAAGGGGCCCCCGAAATTGCTTTGCCCCAGGCCCCCTGAATCCTCTGGGCGGCCCTGGCACCCACTAAATCTTTGGGGGCCCCAAACTGAGAATGGTATTTAAGAGCATGGTCATTTCTTCACTCGCATAGCTGTGCAGTCCGGAAGGATTCCATCGTGCATGCACCAATAAAGAAAACAAACCATGAAATGGTTTCTTGCAGCCACTTTATGCTGGCCTGGGTAGCTTGAGGGAATGTGCTGATGTCACTGCTCTTGGTGAACACCCTGCCACTGATGTTTCTAGTCTGAACCTTTGTACATCTGTGCAATTAAGATTTAATAGGTCCTGTTGCTTTCTACAAATTGTTTGTTTTATACTACAACATGTTTATTTTATGTGGTGGTTTACTGTGAACACAGCAGAATAGCCAGCAGCTAGTCGAACCAATTTTTTTGTTGTATTGGATGGGGAGGAAGCAGAAACAGAGGACTTGGGCTGGGGGCAGGTGGGATGTGGGGACAGGCAAAGGGAGAGGGGCTGCAACTGCAGAGGAGGCAGGAAATGAGGACAGGTGGTGCGACTACTTCCTGATCTCGAGGCAAATTAATTTGGTGTTTCCAAAGACACATAGTCTGGAGGTTTGGAACAGAAAGTGCAGGTACCTTGACCACTGAGAGAAAAGAAATACATGTGCTACCAGTGTGCGGATTCTGGATTCACAAGGTTGCAAAAGTTTGCAGGAGACCAAGGAGTACCCCATGACATGGGGATTGCTGATGACAGGCTGACTTGGATGGAGAGAGGTGGCCTGCATTGGCATCATGTTTTACCCACTCTACAGTGTCTAACTGGTGACTTAAGAAATTGTGATCTACCAGACATGGTGATGATTCACTCGGGCAGAAATGAGCTGGGCCTTGTCCTGGTATGTAAACTTATACGGTTTATGAGAGCAGATTTGGACCACATCAGAGACTTGTGTCCAAGAGCTGTGATAGTTTTCTCTGATTTGGCTGAGCATCTGAATAAATGCCACAGCGACAATATGAAAGTGATTAATAAGTGTCGGAAGAACATGAATTGGGAAATTGGAGGGTTCATGACTGACTAGAAAATATTTTCTGTATGGCATAGAAACATTACAGAACCCATCAACCCATCCACTCTAATACCTAACTGTTTCTCAGAGATGGGGCACATCTGTTGGACAGGGCTCAGAGGATCTTACTCTCAAACATAAAACTGTCAGTATGTCTCTCACTGGCTCTGCCAAAACCATTCTGAAATGTGCAGGAACACCATTTCATTGTAACCTAGTTTTCCTTCGCTCCAAGCACTGCTGGTAAGTCGGTTATGGGTGGTGGTGGGAGTAATGGCAACAGAAACATCTGTATACCAGAAAGTGAAGACTTCAGCAAGATGCGGTTCCTGCTTGTGATGATAGGGGAGGAGGCCAGGTTGGCGGGGGGAACACAGTGAATGGCTCAGAGGAATGGCTGTTGAGATGTGCTGACGCAGTGCTGGTGGGGCCCAGCTGATGTGTGCGTGTGGGGATGGGGGCCTGGCTGGTACACGAATTGGGGGACATGATATGTACAACTGCCTAAATGACTACTAACTCCTACCAACAATATATGTTTTCCTGTTTAAAAAAAAACTAGGAAATTCAATGGCAGAAAACTACGTTAACGCAGAGTGAAGGTTGCGTGGTGACATGTTGTCCCCTTGCAGAACACTGAGTTGAGCAAAACTCAAACTTCTGAAAGCCAAGAAATGCACAGGTAAATGTGCCCATGCAACCTTAACTCTACTCTCTTTCAGCAATGCCTCAATACTCCCCATTACTCTGCCAACCTTGCAGTTGCTGAAAAGTACAAGCTCTTCACCTCCTTTCACAATCCATTCAGCTTCACCCACAGGATTCCCCATAACACTATTAAAGGCCAAAAAAAAAAAAAAAAAAAAAAAGGAAAGTTCATTCCATCTTTCCTCTATCCTGTACAAGGCAGAAGAAGGAAAACTGTTTTTAGGGGAGATCGGTAACTTGGGAATTATTCAGTCAAATGACCCCAAATTTGGATAACCTCTTTGAGCAATGCCTCAATATGCACATAGCAAACACTCACACTGGCCTTTGGCACTAAGAGCTTCAGGTGGATCCAGATCCTGGTGTACCCTCATACACTTAGGCAACTCTCCGGTTTAAGAACCACTTCAGAGCCTTTTACAACTCCCCTACACTTACAAGATACCGTCTCAACCTACACATTCACTTAACCATCATTAAAGCATTAGAATCCTCTCCTACTCCACCTCACTGATGACGATATCCTGTTACTGACGTAACCTACACAATTCTATATAAAAATGATGCATCCTGAAGGTACACATGCACCTCTTCCCTTTCTCACACACAAGAAAGTGGAAAAGACAGATCTCATATCAGTCACAGCTCTGTCACACATTCCAGGGTAATCCACAGATCTTGTAAACATACCTCTACCAAGCAGAGTTATAAACACCTCGGAAACGGAGGAGGTTGTTTGCAACTCTGAATAAAAGGTTACGGTTGTTCTTTCAAAAGTTTACAACTGAACATTGACTTAATATAGTTTTGAAACCTTACTGTGCAGAAGAAAAATGCTGCTTTCCTTTTTTTTTAATAGTTTACATTTAACACAATACTGTATTGTATTTGCTTTTTTTTTTGGTCTCTGCTGCTGCCCGATTGTATACTTCCGGTTCCAAATGGGGTGTGTGGTTGACCGGTCTGTTCATAACTCTGGTGTCCGTAACTCTGAGGTTCTACTGTAATGCCTCCGCCATTCATTACAACTACCCTTGACACAGGCCACATTCACTTTACCTGGAGTGCATGCAGATAATAAATGCTTAGACTACTCTCATATCCCAGCTTGCTACTGACAGTACCCTTTGCAATAATACCCTATACCCTGCTAATTATATAATGTGCACAAACGTGCATTGAAAAGATGCATACTGGATCCTGAGATACACATGCAGCTCTTCCCTTTGCTCACACCCATCAGAGGATGCAAAACATAGATCTCCTCATATCATAATTGCAGCTCTGTCACACATGGCAAAGTAATCCACACGTCTTCATATCATAAACACACCTTCACCAAGCAGGCCTAACTACTGCCTCCGCCATGTAGTGTAGGTACATCTAACACCTAACACACTCACTGCACCTCAAGTATATGCAAATAATTCCCATTGACTACTGCCAGTCCAGAGGAACAGAAGGGAGGTGACTTGGGCAATATTTTTTCCTTTTCCTTTTTGTCCTTTAATAATAATGTTAGATGGAATCCAGTGGGTGGGAGTGAATGGGTTGTAAAGGGAAGTGAAATGCCAAAGTGTAAGGGAGAGAAGAATTTGGCCTCGTATATCTCACACTGATGATCTTACAGTCTGTTACAGTATTAGTCATAAATGTAGGTGAGTGAAATGGCTTTTCAAATAAGTCATTATTGTGAGCGTCAGATTTTCCTGGATTTTAAAGAGAGGGAACAATATAGTCATTCGGAAGAGGGTCTATTAACCTTTGAATATTGCTTTCTTGATGGGATGGGGGAGGGCAGATTCAGGCAAGGTTAATGGAAAACTGTAAAAAGAAATGAAAATTAGTCTTTGTTCTGAAAAACAAACTAAGGTGCAGGATTAGTATATGTTCTTAATGGCTCCTATATGCCCCCGTCCCTTTTCTGGCTTGCACTCCATGATTAGACCAAACCCAAAGTGCCATTTAGTCTCTTTTCACACCAGAGGCAACTTGGGTTTACACACTTTGCCCAATCCCAGTACTTGGGTGCTTGAGTTACACCCACCTGACTGATAAAGATGTCTCTTACAGCACCACCGGGGATCCAATGCATTGTATACAACTGGATGTGTCAGTTAGCCGACATTAATATGGCCCCGCAGCAGTGGAAAAAGCAACTCTCATGGGGACCTATAGATTACTACCATTGGCTCCGGTGACTGTCCTTTTTGTTAAAGTTTGGACAAAATGCTTTTTCTCTCTTTTTTCTTTCCCTAACTTCATTCTTCTTCCCCAAGTGGGAGCTGCGATCGGCCGAACCTGTGGACGCGGCAGGTAAACAAACCGGCTTGGCCCGCCATGGGCTTTCCCTGAATAAGTAGTGACCCTAGTTTGAGAACCACTGTTCTAGGCCACGCAGGTTGAATACATTGAGTATATTTTTTAAAAAAGAGTCACTGCTCTTTTAACTCCTCATTCAGACTGAGGAGACTAAAGAATGCTAGAGAGGAAAATAAGTGTCAATGTGTATTTTTTCAGGCTGCCCTGGTGGTCATGTCGTGTGTAAAGGCAATTTGTTTTTGATCTAGACCTTGATGGTGTCAGTTATATCACATGGTGATGTGACTGCTTAAATTTTCTCTGGAAACACATAATTTTTCTATTCATATTCACCTACTGTCTGGTTCTATCCAGACTCCCCTCCTCAAACCACTGCAGTTAAATGGATCAAGTGATAAAAATCTGAATGCTAGGATAGGAAACTCCACCTCCACTTTGTTTATCTGGCTACAATGGATAGTCATTTGTTCTTTGATTTAATGAAGTTATAGCCTTGAAAACCAAAACCACACTATGGTGGTAACATGAATGAGCATTATATATTTGGATAAACAACTTTTAATGTCTCTTATGGCAGGCCCTTAGGTTGTTTCGTTTGGGGCCCCTTGTCTTCTGTAGCAGAATGTGATTGATCTGATCATTGAGTTGGATGGAACTGGGAGTACTGAAAGCTAAAGCTTTGGGGGTGCTAAAAAGGATTATATCATGTATTTGGAATAAGCTCTGGACCACTGCTGCCTGAAGATCAACTGGTTTCATGCAAGGTTGTTTTCTCTCCATTTTGATACCATCATAATGTGCAGAGAGATGCTTAGATGGTCCATGATCTAATTTAGGTAAACACTGTGCTTCCTTCTCCCCCACTGCACACATGTACTTCCTGTTAACACTAATAGGAGCTCATGCAGGTACATTGAGAAGAGAATCTACTCTGGTATACTAGTGTACCAGTGTCCTGTGCTCCTTGAGAAGGACATAAATTGGTTAGAGTTTCCATTTTAGCTGGAGAGCTGACAAATATTTATGCAGCTCCTCCAGATGAGCCTGTCTGCAGTGCGTAAATCTTTCCACGTAGTGTTTCCTTCCAGACTCATTGACATCTCCAAGGAAGGACCAGATGCCTTGAGGACACATATTTATCAGGTGGAATGTAAGACTGCCTTGCCCTTGTGGACAAATTTAGACTGGCAAGAGGGACACATCTAACATTATGTAGCCTCACAAGATTGCCCACTTCCCTCTGCTCAGCTAGATCAAATTGGGGCACACAAGGTGTGGGAGCGGAAGGAAATTTGGGTCCTGATCCTAAAAACACTTATGAACCTGCTTAACTTTATGTACGTGAGTTGTCCCATTGGCTTCAATGGAGGTACTCCTGCATTACACTGGTGTAAGTGAAAGAAGAAGCAGGCTAGCTATCTCAGTTAGACAGCCGCATCTGATCAATGTACATTATGAACAATAAATTAGTCCACATTTCTTTATCTTCTTATATTTAAAATGACCAATATCCTGGTTCCCCTCTCACTTATAATGGTGTAAAACGTGAGTAACTATTGAAGTCAATAGAGCAGGATTTTTAAAAGTGCCAAAGAGATTTAGGAGCCCAAATCCCACAGAAAGTCACTTAGGTGCTTTTGAAAATCCCAGCCCCAGGGTAGTAACATTGGGGCATGTGAGAAGAGAATCAAAAGCCCTTGTTATATCTAAGGACTTCCCTATGTTTGAGATGAATATTCGGTCAGCTGCTCATCTTCATGTAAAACTATCCTCATGGTCTCATTGCTGACTATCAGAAACAGTGCACTGTGCCTGTTTTCTAGGTATAGAGGAATTCTTGTCAAGGTCTGAAGTGAGCAGACTTATCAAAGTTCATAAAACCTTACAGTTGGGCTTAACTGGTAGCCATTTTTGCTGGGATTTTCAAAGGAGCCTATGGCAGTTTGGCACTCAAATCCTCTCGACTCTGATTGGCTTCTATCAGAATCCCAGCCTTTGGGAAATGAGGATATTGTTGCCTTACCCTTCCTTACTCTGTTAGCCTTTTCCCTGTCCCAGTGTTTTTTCTACCAGTGCTGCCTGTTTTAAAGTATTTGATGCAGCAAAAAAAAAAAAAAAAAAAATGGATGATGGGAAGTTCATGTAAAAGTTTGGATTTAACACACATAAAAAACCAAATGATAAAATCCTGGGGCTGCAGGATTCCTCAGGAAATGCACAAAGAGTGACAGAAATAGGGTGACCGCTGGCAGGGACTGACTCAGCTTTTTTTTTTTTTTTGCTCTCCCCCCCCAGGTGTCCCGATTTTTTCTTTCCCTCATCTGGTCACCCTAGACAGAAACGGCATTTTCTTCTAAGTCTAAGTTTGCAGTGGTCTATAGAAATCTCCAGCCTGCTCAGTGGACTGTCAGTTACTCTGTGGAATGTCAGTAAGAAGGTTTTCTGTAGAAATTCCAGACATTTCTGAAGGAATGGAATGAAAAGCATCTGCCTGAGCTAATGCATGATCTCGTTTGCTTTGAGTTCAGCGATGAGGTTTTATATTGGTTTATTACAAGAATAGTCAGTGCATGAAGCTACTATAAAATATGAAAACAATTGTAAAACAAACCATACTAATTGTATATACCAAAGCCATCATAGTGTAATAGTCGTATGCTGTTATGCTTTGTCAAGGGGACTTCCCAAATACGTTGGGCATATGTTATGAAAACAGACTACAGGGCAGATTCCGCCTTTGCTGCATATTAATGATTACTTTGATATTTTTAGAGCTAAAATTACAACCTTAATCATTTTTGAAGAAAAATGACAACACTCAGGAAAACAATTTATTAATCCCTGGAAAACATAAAATCATAGATTACTATGTCCTTAAATAGCAACATGAGTTCTAGGGCTAGGCTAGGCTTTCAGGGAAAAAAACATTGGGCCAGCTTCTTAGCTGGCGTAAATCAGTGTCATGGCATAGACTTCACAGTATTCCTGCGACCTCAGTGGAGCTGTGCCAGTTTACACCAGCTGAGGTGCTGGCCTATCCTGGTGATACTCATGAGCCACGCTAGAGTTGGTTTTAAGGTGTACGGTGTCACGTTATTAAGATTCTTACCCGACCTACAGAGTATTAGGGACTGGTAAGAGGATACAGAGTTGAACCCCAGTTCTACAGCCAAATCTGCATAAGCAGAACCCTGTTCCGGAGGGGAGTCCCACTGAAGCAAACAGGGTTCTGAAGGATTGAGACGTTGGTCACCATCCAGATGTTACCCAGAATGGACAATAGCATTGAATGGCTGGTCAATGGCTTATCTTAAACGAATTAGTGGTCTCAGCCCACTTCCTAGTGGACAGGTGCCCACAGAACAAAAGCCACTGTCTCCATCACTGACCATTTTAAAATCAAGGCTGGATATTTTTCTAAAAGATAGACTCTAGGAATTATTTGGGGGGAAGTTCAATGGCCTGTGCTGTATAGGAGGTCAAACTAAATGATCACAATGGTCCCTTCTGGCCTTGGAATCTATGAATTTGGTATCCTTCTCATTAGAAAGTCCCAAGATAGAATGGACAGAGGTTGAACTATGATCACCCATAGTGTTGGCCACACCCGGACAAGATTGACACACATTAGAGGAGCACAGTGAAGCCCCTTCCACTGCTGCTGCCTTTGTTGTAACTGTTCTGTTGGTAGAAGACTTCAATATCCAGTGCCATCAATCTCACACTTTTTAAAATTAGTAATTAATCAGGGAATGAAATACAGATAACTCTCTATGTGCCTTTGATTAGTTTTAATAGGATTTTTCAGGATAAAACAGCTATGAAGTGTGTTACAAGTCAAACATAAGTTTCTATTTCAATATCGCTGGTACTTAAAAAAGCCTCCTTTGTTTTTCCTTTATTCTAGTTAAGAACAAGGAGTCTGTTAGACAGATCCTTGCTTGTTTGATTGCAGATGCCAAATAAATGCTCACACAGTTTAGAGAGAACTGAGATTTAATGTAATTTCTACAAGAAAAGAGTCCTTTAGTACTAACAATAAATAACCTGCACAGTCAGTTGAACAGCACAGAGAGCGCAAATGAAATGCGTCTGAGATACAGAACTTCTCAACGCCAGGCCAGAGAGGCCAGGAAGAGAAGAGACTCAAGATGTTAGTTTCTGGTTTGGGACTGAATTCAACTTGACCTTCAGCAGTGGGGTTATTTTTGGCCTATTCTGCAGGTGACATGAATTCAATTTTTCCGACTATGTGGGAAATCTGCTGAGAAATATGTTTTGTGTAAATACTTCCTTTCTGCAGGCTGCCTTTTGTCAACTTAATTATTTTCTGTCTTCCATAGGAATCACGCTCCTAGACTATTTCTGTAACAACTTATTGTTTATTATTAATAAACAATAATATGTTTATGTCCATGCCCTCCAAGGTTAGGACAAGAAGTAATTGCCTTAGTTTGCAGCAAGGGAGATTTAGGTTAGATATTGGGGAAAAAAACTTGCTATCTATAAGGGTAGCTAAGCACTGGAATAGGCTTCCAAAGGAGGTTGTGGAATCCTCTTCACTGAAGGTTTTAAAGAACAGGTTGGACAAACTTGTCAGGGTTGGTCTAGGTTTACTTGGTCCTTCCTCAGCACAGGGAGCCAGACTAAATGACCTGTCGAGGTCCATACCAGCCCTATATTTCGGTGCTTATTTGTCTTGTTACCCCTAGAGATCCCAATTGAGATTGGTGCCCTCCCTTGTCTAGGCACTGTGCAAACACATAGGGTATGTCTTTTTTAACTTTATTTTTATTATTCGGATATAAAATATAACCATGTAACATAACGAACATATATAAATAAATACACAAAGTGGAAACAGCATATAATGAATAAAGTTCATCGTTCATTATTTGCAAAACCTGAAAAAAACCCAAACCCAACCTGAACCCATAAAGGTCATGCAGGGTTATTAAAGTGGCTAAATAGAAAAATAAGTGAGAACATAGTGTACGAGTATCAGGGACACATTTGGTATGCCTATGCTGGAGCTGGAGGTGTAATTTCCAGCCTGAGGAGAAATACCTGCTCTAGCTCTGATGAAGCTAGCTTACTAAAAATAGAAGTATAGCTGCAGTGGCAGGATTGGTTAGCTGCTCTGAGTACCTGCCTAGGGTTTCAGACAGGATCATACTCGAGGCAGCTAACCCATCCTGCTGCTCACACAGCCACAGTGTTATTTTTAGTGCACCAGTTCAATCACAGTTAGCACAGGAGCTGGAAATTACATCTCCAGCTCCATTGGAGACATACCCTTGGTAACAGGCAGAGCAGGCCCAACTGTTGAGGCAATCTTTCCTGGTCAGTTGGGGAGCTCTGCCTCACCATGGCCATGATGACTGTCCATGGTCCTGAAGTTGGAAACCAACAGAGTGGGGGACTTTAAGGGTGGGGTTTTCAAGTACACTCAGCCCTGCTCTAACTCTGCTGCCACTGAAGTCCATATGAACTGACTTGTGTGGGAGCAGAGTTAGGCCAATGCTGAGTGTTTTTGAAAATCCAACTCTTAGGCCAGGTCTACACCATAAACGTTTGCCAGTATAATAATGCTGGGTGAGCTGTGATTTTTTCTGACATTTCTGTACTGACAAAAGCCCTAGTGTAGACACACATATATTGGCATAGAGCACTTTTGCCAGAATAGTTTATTTTGCTCAGAGAACCAATATAAACTATACTGGCAAAACAAAATTGTTTCCTGTATAGGCTGCATTTTCACTCAGAGGATTTGCTGGTACAGCTATCCCACAGTACCTATACCATCAAAACATTTCTGGGATAGACTTGCATCTAACACCCTCAAATCTGCCTCACAGGAGCATTAATCCTAATGAGGGCCTTCAAACTGCATTTGGAAGACATATAGTGGCTGTGTACCTATAAATGGTCTTCTTTGTTGCTTGCAAGATGGAGGCCTGATGCCTTCAAGAGTTTAGATAGTACCTTAATTTAACCCAACTGCCAGGGAAAATGTCAGAGTACGTCACTGAACTGTTAATCTGTGTGATTGGCACTTGGATTAGCCTATCTTGGGCGTGAGAGTCCTCACAGCAAAGCCCTGTGTTATAGGGCCTTACTGTTTCTGCACTTGCCCATATGTGTCAGGGTGGGGGGAGGTGTATCCCCTGGTTCTTTGTACTCAGATACTCTAAGATTCTTTCCCAGTCAATTGTGGGATAACTTGTCTGCGTTCGGGGGGAATTGTGGGAAGGGCATTGAAGGACTGTCAGTACTTGAATGATTCCTCCTGAGTCCTCACTGCAAAGTGGGTGGGTTCCAGTCTGAGTTAGAGCCTTGGTTATAACCTATACCCCCAACTGGGTAAGCTAGCCTGGGCTTACAGACCCCAGGTTGGAAGTTTTCTATGTGGATGATTGTGGGGGTTGGACTAAATCCCAGCTAAGAGCCCAGGTTAACTGTGCTGTGAAATCATACCATGAGATGTTACTGAGAGGGTATTTTATAAGTTAAATCAAGAGTCAGAAACCTTCAGCACATGGCCCATCAGGGTAATCGACTGGCGTGAGACATTTTGTTTACATTTACCGTCTGCAGGCACGGCCCCCCGCAGCTTCCAATGGCCGCGGTTCACCATTCCTGACCAATGGGAGCTGCGGGAAGCGGCGGGCCGCAGGGATGTGCTGGCTGCTGCTTCCCACATCTCTCATTGGCTGGGAACGATGAACTGCGGCCACTGGGAGCTGTGGGGGGGCCGTGCCTGCAGACAGTCAACTTAAAGAAAATGTCTTGCAGCCCGCCAGTGGATTACCCTGTTGGGCCGCATGCCGAAGGTTGCCCAGCCCTGGCTTAAATCAACCCTTATCTATGCCATTAGTAAAATCTGAGGCTGTTTGGCTGTAGAGATCTGTTCCCCTCTGGCTTTCATTAAGGTTGCAGACTAGCAGGCGTTGACCATGCTGTGCACCATGGTGGAAAGATGTGACACAAAAGGTTAGGACCTCTCATTAGACCAGGCTGCACAGACTTGCCACAAGAGGTTTTCCTCTTGCCTTTCTCTGTATTTTCAACCATTTCCTAAAACACGTGGAGAGGAAGGCCTAAGTGAATGAGCTAGACTAAGGACAATTCTGAAATGAAGAATAAAAGCTAATCACTTGTGCTGCTCACTGTGAGGCAGAGTGTCCATGGAAAAACTAACAGGAGCCTCCAGAGAGAACCTGTGCTGATGCCGGTAGCAAAGCAAGACTCACCAGTGCAGTGCCTCCTGTTGGTTGCCCTGGGAATTAGCTCAACTCCAGCTCAGAGCGCCCTCTGCTGGCTGGTGGCTCACCTGCCTCAGGCCCCCATTTCCCTCCCGGACCCCAGTGCCCCTTACCCTGGGGTTCTGCCCCAGAAGTACCCACACACTCTGGGTCTCCCCTTCCAGGGGAACCCCAACCCTCTACATCCACCTCACCGCAGTAGCTACTGCCAGTCATCATATAGCCCCTGTTCACTGGGGCAGACTGCAGTCTGTAAACCACTCATCACTGGCAAGCCCAGTACCTCTCTAGGCCTTCCTATCAGGCCCCAGCCTGGGAGGTCACCAGGCCTGATCTCCCCAGCTCAGCCTGCCCTCTCCCAAGCACTGCTCTGTCCACAGTACCCTTTGCTCCTTCAGGAGCTAGATCCATCTCTCTCCAAAGCTAGAGGGAGACTGACCCAGCTCCTGGCTCACAGCCCTTTTATAGGGCCAGCTGTCTCCTAATTGGGCGTGGCCCCAGCTGTGGCTGCCTTCCCATCAGCCTACCTTTTCTTCTTGTTTTTCAGGAGCAGGGTAACTACCCCACTACAGTGCCCCAATATTCTGCAATGTCTTTGGTCAGTTGTGCTTGTTCAAGCTTGATGCAAATGGAAACCAGCCTTGCCCACCCAGAGAAAGATGATTCCCTAGTACTGGTTTCTTTATCAGAATCCACAGTGCTGACTGCTGTTGCTACTTGTATGGGAAATCCACTAGGTCTCCTATGGATAGTGCTTACTTCAGCTTCTGTTTTTCCACATAGTGCTGGAAATCATAGAATCATAGCAAGGCAGGAGTGGAAGGGACTTCAGTAGGTCATCTAGTCCAGTCCCCTGCACTGAGGCAGGACTAAGTATTATCTGGAATATTTTCTAGAAATAGCTAGAATAAAAATGTTTTGTTTCTGCCCTTGATTTGTTCTGAATAAAAGGATTTTTTTTTTTACCCATTTAACCTTTACAGAAATTTTGGAAGAAGCCAGTTCTTCACTGACATCAGCCATATACTCTTGGTTACTGGTCTTTGCTATTTTATCTGTAGAATCATAGAGTCGTAGACTTTAAGGTCAGAAGGGACCATTATGATCGTCTAGTCTGACCTCTTGCACAACGCAGGCCACAGAATCTCACCCACCCACTCCTGTATCAACCCCCTAACCTATGTCTGAGCTACTGAAGTCCTCAAATCATGGTCTAAAGACTTCAAGGTGCAGAGAATCCTCCAGCAAGTGACCTGTGCTCCATGATGCAGAGGAAGGCGAAAAACCCCCAGGGCCTCTGCCAATCTGCCCTGGAGGAAAATTCCTTCCCGAATATGCTAAATATGCTAAACCCTGAGCATGTGGGCAAGACTCACCAGCCAGACACCCAGGAAAGAATTCTCTATAGTAACTCAGATCCCACCCCATCTAACATCCCATCACAGGCCACTGGGCATGTTTATCGCTAATAGTCAAAGATCAATTAATTGCCAAAATTAGGCTATCCCATCATACCATCCCCTCCATAAACTTATCAAGCTTAGTCTTGAAGCCAGATATGTCTTTTGCCCCCACTGCTCCCCTTGGAAGGCTGTTCTAGAACTGTAGTGGTGAACCACTCAGAATAGTGCTGATGTAGAGGTCTGTGTGTGTTGCCAAGATATTTGGATAACACACAAGGAGTCATAAACCCACTTCTGTTTCCTTCCCCTTGCACATGATCAACTGAAACTCAAAGCATTTCCTTAAAAAAATTCCCAGACTGATTTTTATTGACTATTGTGGTCAGGGAACTATCTATGCTGTTTTAAACCAGGGACATTATGATCTTTACTCACTGCTTGAAATGGGCTCACATTGCTTTGCAGCCCATTTTCAGACATCACCAGTCTCTACTGAATCCTTCCTGCTCCCTTCCTCATAGTCCCTGAAATGCCGTCAACCTGCTTTCTCCCAATCTACTCTTGTGCGGGCAGTCTCTCCTACTGATTTTTCCAAGCATGCCATTCTGCTACGGCCAAAACCAAAGTCACAAGGTTGGTGTTTGGTTTGAAAAATGTGAACACAGCTGGCTTGGGTGGAGTTGGAAGCTAATGTGAAATGAAGTTGTAGGGAGGAGGAGATCCATTTTCTTTGCTGTAGCTGGAGAGTTCTAGACAAGCAGTTCTGTTCCTTAGTTCTTGTAGCAGTGTTTTTCAGGTAGGAGAAAAATACTCCTGAGTTCAAGTATGGTTTTCTGGCAAATCCCATTCAGCTGTAGAAAACAACCCTAAAAAATGAAAATGGGACTTGGGGAACTGGCCAAGAATGGCTCTGTGGATTTTAGAACATAAAAATAATGCAAAAAAGTCTTTGAACAAATGAAGACTATCTGAAATG
This sequence comes from Emys orbicularis, assembly GCF_028017835.1. Classification (NCBI taxonomy): domain Eukaryota; kingdom Metazoa; phylum Chordata; order Testudines; family Emydidae; genus Emys; species Emys orbicularis. The sequence continues at coordinate 123,392,218 of NC_088685.1, read as the reverse complement.
TGGTGAATACAGTACCCTTGCAGCTTGGACGAAATGTGTATTTATTCATGGGAGCACATGATGGATTTTTGTTCTTAAACTAACACACAGTATATGAAATGTATCTGGGGCCCAAGAGATCTAGTTGTAGAAATTATCAGATGAAGTCCAAAGTGGAGTGGCTGTACACAGTGACAAGACCTTAGAAAAAGTAAAACCAATGCACTTTAGACCCCATCTTTGCCACATTCAGTACAAGTTTGTCTTGCTTTCTTCTCGTATCAGAAATAGCCCTGTGGCCTGACTCTGGGGGTAAGACAAAGGACTCCTGGGGTCCATTGCACGGATAAGCAACTTGCTGAATGTCACAAAGGGACTCCATGACAGAGCTAGGATCAGAACTCAGGAATACCTAATTCCCAGGGCTGCATGTAGACCACTGCAAATGTGCCTCTGTCAGGATGACATTCAGCCATGTGCAGTGAGCTAGCACAAGACCTATGCATCACGTAAGTCCCACTTAGGCCCTCAACACAGGGCTTAAGTGAGATGTAAGTGTCACATAGGCCTTGCGCTGGCCTACTGCACAGGGGTGATTTTCACCCTCAGCAAGCTTCAAAAAAGACCTTTGGAGAAGAATTAAATTAAAGAAATGCAATAGAATGAGGGTATATTTACACTACAGTGGCACTGCTATGGCATTCTTCCATCAACATGGTTCTGTCTAGACCTGGGGTTATGTTGCCCTAACCACGGCTCTCAGGGCATGACATTTTTCACAGCCCTGGGTGTTGTAGCTAGGTTGATCTAATTTTTAAGTGTAGACCACCCCTTAGTCTCTGGAGACAGTTGCATAGAGTAACTTACATCTGACTTCATTTGGTAAAAACAAAGCTCTACTCAGTTATTGGTTTGAGGTTTTTAATTCTTGGTCACACTGACTTTTACTGGCTTCTTAAAATAATGCTGGTGTTTAAATGCAACTTTTCATCTGCATAGAGGATTAACTGATCTGGTCAGAATAAGTAAGGAAAGTCATGTGTATTTATAAATAGAATAACATATACAAATGACTCTGATTTTAATCTAGTTAGGTCATTTAGACCTCTGCTAATACTTTTTTACGTAAAGAGAGAGACATAACAAGGCAAATGTTTTGGCCACATTATGTATCATTATTTACAAAATGATCTAATTCCAAGGTCAGAAGTCCTTTGCAAAGTGTTGTATGTGTTCCTATTTAGTTTTTACAGTTTATTTCCTAGTGCAATTGCATTTCCCATAAGAAAAAAAATTCAGAATAGGAGCATTCTTCACTGAAAGTCCTTACCAGATCTGATGGCTGGTTTTGGTGGGCAATGTGAAAGGAAATGGTCTCAGTACAGTTCCCCATGGGTGTATGCCCACACCACAAAACCACCATCATAATTGGCACCATCAGCAGACCAAGGCGAGGAGCCATGGGCTCAATGGGTATTTTTTTATTAATTATTATTATTATTTATGTGTATTATCATAACACCAAGGAGCCCTTGTCGTGGACCTGAATCCTACTCTGCTAGCTGCCGTGCATTATGGTGACTGGATTATTCTGGACCATACCATGATACCATTACTCACACCAAGCAGTACTTCACTTTGTGAGTGGTGCCACTTAATTCAATGGAACCACTCATTGAGTAAGGTGCTAGTCCCTGTGCCTCAGGGTATGAGAACTGGGCCCCCTGGGTACAAGTAAGTGTAACTGGGATTAACAGGGCCAATTATAGCTAAATATTTTGCAGCAGGACCACTTCAGCCGTCTGAACATCCCATTAAAGTAACAGGTCACTCACTAAATTGGAAATAGATGCACTGTATTTGATCTCATAAAGCCGCTTTTACAATTGCCCTTGCCCCATTAAATAGCTTCAGTTGTATTCCTGATAGACAGTTTGGGCTGGATTCAGTCATACACTGCTGCTCTTCCATGTCACTCCAGCAGCATAAAAGTGGCCTCTGTAGACTATCCCCATTATAGGGGAGTTCTCTTACCCACACAGAGCAGGTGTCACTTCTCTATGCTGTGCACCATTCCCTGCCTCCCGTCCCAGAACAGGAGTGCGCCAGACTCAGGAGAGGGAGGGGGCCAGGCTGGAGCAGACTGTGCTTTGGCTATTCTGTGCCAGCATAACAGTCCACAGAATGGGTATTAGAAGCTGGCACAATTTACAACAGCCCTGAGATTGTGCCAGCTTCCTGCCAGGAGCCAGGCAGGTTTACAGCACTGCCCAGAATTAAGGAAGTGAAAAGGTGGCTTAATGCCATCTCCCTCTAGCCCTGCTATCGTCCTACATCCAGTGCAGGAACTGAGCACCACAGAACCTGGCTCACTATCTCTAATTGGGTTGTATTTGTAGAGTATTCAAACAAACAGAAGGAAGCTGACCCTGGTATAAACCACGACAGATACAGAATTTATAATGTTTAAGTTAAGCTATTGGGTTTTTTTCCTTATCTGATGTGACCACAGTTCATCTTATAAAGTGTTCTCAGCAGAATAAAATGCCTGGCAATAATCAGGCAACAATATTACAACACACACCTCGAGGATGAGACTTAAAAAGAAAAGGTCCCCACAATGATTTCAATGTCTCCTTATCTACATTATATGTATGTTTTTCTTTTATAAAATCATCTAACATATGGTATCTTTTAATTTAGTTCAGGTCATATAGGGGACAACGCCCTTTGAAATATGGGATGAATAATAAAGAAATATAATGGCCAGCTCAAAGTAACAGAACATCAAATTCCAAACCACGTAGAACTGTTTTTAATGTAAGTAATATGGCTGGTTCATTAGATCAGTGCTTCTGTTGCTAATGAATCACAGTAGCAGAAAGGTGGTGGTGGGGGGGGGGAGGGGTGAAGGCACCCGTAGGACAGTGTGGGATGAAAGGAATTTTAGATTGAATATATATTAGTGCTATATTGCAAGATTAAATATGTTCAGAGATTTTCCACCAGCTCTCTGTGAAGTTAGTAGGGGGGGAAAGGTATAGGGTGAAATCCTGGCCCTATTGGAGTCAATGGGAGTTTTGCAATTGACTTTAATGGGGCTAGAATTTCATCCAAAGACTTGTGAGAAAATCTGAGTTACTAAAAGCAATGTCACAGTCTCGCAAGCTGTATAGTGGAAAAAGATAAGACTATGGGCCAAATTCAGTCCTTGTGTAAGAGGATGGGTATAATAGTGCATTTGAGTCAGTGGAGTTACACCAGGGTTAAACTTATCCATTTCGTCTTCTCCCAAATGTGAGCCTTGAAAGACCTTCAGGGGAAAGATACAAAAAGATCTTACAATAAATAAACAAACAAACCTCACCCATGTCAAATGTTGAGAAGGGCTGAACCCAGTATTAGTGTTTGGGGGTATCCCTCAAAAGCCCGGTCTCACCTGTAACAATCCCAATTGATGAGGGCTGCCAGTAGTGTGCACTGTTGTTCTCCAAACGACCAACTTAGGAAGCAGTGCTTCTAAATAAAATGTCATAGTACTGACCAGTCAGCTCTACTCTCATTCTTGATTGATCTGTGCCATTTCTTTCAGGGAACTCTGAGTTTTCAGAATGAAGTGCTCATCAGTTCAGAGGTAGGTCAGAGCTGCAAAAAGCTTATTTTCCTCTCAGACCTTTGGATCCTATAGGTACCTATGTTGTGCTGGGTCTGTTTGTCCTATACCTTAAGTTTCTTTTCCTAGGAAGCCCTCCAAGTCCTTCTTGGAACCTTTTCTTTTATTTATTTATAGGCTCTTATGCTCTTCATTATAGTGTTTGACTGCCTTACAAACATTAGTAGAGTTATCCTCATTATATACCTGGGAGGTAAGGAACTTCAAGTATTGGTATCCCCATTTTACAAGAAGGGAGAAGAGGCACAGCACTTTCTAGTGGCCATGAAGATGCAACTGTCAAAGAATGAGTGGCTTTCTTAGGGGAATACTACATACTGTCATGAAATGAGTTATGTAGCTGTAGAAGATGATTCTGACTGAGGTGGGATGAGAATTCTCTAAGGACCTACGGGTGAACCAAGTCATGGTGGACGGTGGTTGGAAATAGTGCTTCTTGAAAAAGTGGAGTCACTAAGTCTGCTGACTGAATGGAAGGGAGATTTCCTTGTGTAACCCTTGGCCAGCAAGTACAATGTTAGTCCAATAAATCAAAAGGATTTATTTTTAATTAAAAGAGGGAAGGGATAGGTTTAGTTTGTAAATACAAATTCAAAAACACTTGGTAACTAAGCAATTTGGCAAGGATCTTGCTTATATAGAGTGAAGTTAGCCATTGAGATCAGAATAATAGCACATGGCAATACATTACATATTTGTCATGAAGTGATTTCATCTGTGCTTCAAGGCAATATATCCCAGTGTGACTGCTGTCTTTTTTAAGAGTCAGACAGGGTAAAAGGAAAAGCTGTTGCCTTTTAAGAGAGAACAGCATACTCCATATACTCAGACGTTAGAGACTATATTAATCTGCATTTAGATCTCACATTGGCCCTAATATCTCAAATGTATTTTGATTGCAGTCTTGTGCTCAGCTCCACCATGAACATGCAACTCTTACTAATGTTAAAAATATGTTTCTGTTTTTTAATAAAACAAAACAACTTCTGTACCTGTGTAACTAACAAATATTAGATAATTAAAACTCAGACGTTTTTTTAAATTTGTAACTTACTTTTTACAAGTCATGCTATGGGTTCACTTTTTGCTTTTTTCTTGTCTTGGACATTGAAAATAGACTAGTCAGTTCCACATTTGTTTCTAGTCAGTTTCAGTTTCAGGTTCTCATTAACACAGTGCTGCTGGAATAAACACGGGAGGAAATGTTTGGATTCAGAACAGAACCCCCCCAAATTCTGGGGAAGTAAAAATCTCAAGGGCTGGTTTGACCCATCCTAGAAGCAGATTCCAACTGTTCTGTCTGGATTTGAGCTAATTCAAAATTGCAGAGGTTTTCGGCCCCAAGAGGCTGGTTTGAGTTTGTCTCTAAGTATTAGGTTCCTACAGTACTTCAGTGACCACACTGGATGACACTCTAACAGAGAAGGTGAGGCCTTTATCTTCCCAAGACCTTGCTTTGCCACCATGGAAGCAGGCAACTTGCCTCATATCTGATCAATTTTCTTCACAAAATCAGAAGTGGGCGGGGCTCAGACTACCTACAGAATGGAGACATCAGCCAGACTATGTACCACCTGGATTAAATCTGCTGTTTGAGGTTTTGTGGGTGGTATAGTGGAGGAAAATAACTTTTTTTTGCCTTCTATACAGTCACAGAATAAGATAAAGTTGCAAGTCTTTATGCTGCAATTGCTCTGCCTATGTACGGGATGTCTGACACTAGCTGCCTTCTCTCTTGCTTCATTTGTCACAAATCATCCATAAATCAGGTTCCACCTCATCAGCAGAGGAGGGAAAAGATATACCAGCGATACTCAGACTGAGGTTCAGGAGCTGCAAGTGGCTCTTTAATGTGTCTGCTGTCGCTCTTTGCAGCACATGATATTAAAACACTGTGAGATTTAATTATTAACCAATATAAGTTATTAGCCAATCAGGATGCTCTTACTATGTTATTAACTAATTGTAGTTGATAAAATAATAATATTTGGTCAGAATAACCAAGTATATATATATATAAAATAGTAAACAAAACAATGAATTCACCCTACTGTGGCTCTTTTGGGCAATGTTGATTCCTAATTTGGCTCCTGAACCACTGAGGTCTGAGTATCACTGTTCTAAACCATCAAAGGTGTGGTCTGTCATCCTTGTCAGATTTTTGGAACATTTCCCAGTATGCTCTCAGGGGCCATCATCTTCTCTGAGGGCACTTTGAGTTCACTCCCATTGAGGCCAATGGAAGATGACAGCCATTTGAAAATGGGCAGGGATTCATGGACTTCCCTGTAGGAGAATATTATTCATCATTTTCTGATGAAGAGGAAACTTTTAGTTATGAGGAATAATGGGGAAAAATTACCATTAATTCTAAAAAATAAATTCTTCAAATGTAGTCTATGCAAAAGATTTCAGTGAGTGTAAACTATAAAGGAATTTTGAAGCATTTGTGTTAGTTGGTTATTATTCAGAACTAAAACGGTTTGACACTAGATGCAAAATTTCTTAAAAGACCCATTTGCAAATGAATTTGAATTGCTAAATCAATTAATGGATTTATGTGTAAAATATCAGAAAAATCTATCTATCTATCTATCTATCTATCTATCTATCTATCTATCTATCTATCTATCCTTTTTCCAATGTGTGTGTGTGCGTATTCATATATATGTGTGTGCTGGAAAAAGTAGATGAAGATGTGTGTGTGTGTGTGTACATCCACACACAAAGGAGATAAATAAAAGAAAAGTGAGATGATTATCCAGTAGCACTGCATGAAAACACACATACTGCTATTATGCTGCTTCCTTTCATGGTATGAATCAATAATAATTATAGCACATGCTCCAGGTAAAAAGTTTCTGACCCTCCCTTAAATGGTTTTCTCACTGCTCTAAAACAAAAGTTATCCCAGTTACCACAAGGTGCTTGAAATAAGTAAGGTAGTGTAGTGTAATAAGTAAGGTAGTGTATTTAACTAGTGGATGCTTTTATTTTGTCAAGTTAAATCTATATCATGATATTGGCACATTATTGTTGTAGGAAGGGTTTTTTTGTTTGTTTGGGAAGATTTAAATAGGTATTTTGGTGTAGTTTTAGGCCAATAAGCTTTTAAAATGAAGTAGATCGCATCATGGAACGGCCACTCAAATGCCCTGAGAGAATGTGCTTCAATACTGGAAAAAAAAAAACTCTGACCATACATCCCTAGTTGTCACGTACCACCCCACAACGGAACTCTTAAACAACCCATAGTGGATGGGGACCACATCCTGAAAGAAATCTTTCCTAAGATCCCTTTTCTGGCCCTGAAACAACCCCCAACCTCACCAAGCTCATCATCAGACGCAAGCGTCCCAAAGACCAGGACACGCCAATATAAAGCAGCACCCGACTCTGCCAGAGTAACAGATGCAACCTGCAGCCATATCTCCACTTCTACGATGATCAATACCCCCCACAACATACCTTTCAAGACCTGTGGGTCCTACACATGCCTATCACAGGTGATGTACCTCATCCAGTGCACTAAATGCTCCAATAGCAATCACTACACTCTCTAATGAACTCACACATAAAAATGATAAGAGAAAAACACTCTATCACTTGTGGGCAAACACTTTTCACTAACTGATCACTCCATATCTGACCTCTCAGTCTGTGTCCTCAAAGGAAATCTGAACACCACTTTCAAAAGACGAGCCTGAGAGCTTAAATTCATAACTTTGCTAGACACTAAAAAACTTGGTCTTAATAAAGACACTAGAGTTGTGGCTTATTACAACAATCTGTAAACCACTAACCACCCCTTGTTTGTCCTATGACTGCAGAGGTGTTCATGGGACTCTTCACCTTGAATGGTCTCTTAGAATAGGCGTTTAACTCCTTATGCTACACAATATGTTCCATCTTGTATTTAGCTGTGACACTCTGGCTTTCTGTACAAAAATGACCCCATGGTTGGCCTGGGTCAGCTGACTTGGGTCAGGGTGCTCAGGCTGTGAGGCTAAAAATTGTGGTGCAGATGTTCAGGCTTGGGCTGGAGCTCAAGCTCTGAGACCTTCCTTCCTTGCAGGGTCCCATCAGGGGCCACAGATTCTTTGTTAAACTGGGGAGGCCATGAGGCGCCACCCCTGCCCTTCCTCCTCCCCTGAAACCCCGCCCCCAGCCAAGCCACAAACTGGATCTGGGCTGGAGACCCTGGGCCCCTCCACTTGCCCAGGCTTCCCAGGCTAGCCTTACCTGGGCTCCAGCTTACGGCCTGGTCAGGAGGCGGGGCCTTGATGGGGAAGAGGAGGGGCAGGGGGCTGGGCCCAGAGCAAAAAGTGAATGGGCCAGGCCTGTCCACTTTCAAAAATTGGGAGGGCCATGGCTCCTTGGCACCCCCCGTTCCGGCACTCCTGAGTCCCATCATTCCATTTTCAGAAACCACAAAGGGTCCAGTTTTTACTCCTGGGGGAATTCGGCGTCACTGCGCATGCACAGAATTTATGTCCCCCACAGATTTCTTTGTTTTCCAGCAGAAAAATGACTTTCTGACGGGAAAGCAAAGGGAAGCCACAAAAGCGGTCATTCAGTCCTCCCCAGTACTATGTTTCAAGTGCCCAGGGCAGCTGACAGAGAGGTAAATCACTGTGCAGCCGGGGCTGGACTGGGGAAGACACAGCTGGTGGCTCCTACCCGGTGCCAGGCTCAGCTGCTAGTCCCAACTGGACTGAGGAGGACAGAACTTCCTCTTCCCCTGCACGGCATCCGGGACTGGGTCAGACTGACCCCCAGATTTTTCCCCCGGTTGTAGGAAGCTCTGCAAACTCCCCCCACTCCACACGCTTCCTCCACCCATTGCTTCTCAACTGCAGGGGGAGGGATCTCTGTACAGGGAGCTGCTCCCCCATCCATCCAACCCCCATGCATCCAGACCCCCTCATACCCGAGCCTCACCCTCCTGCACCCAGAACCCCCCTGACAAGCCCCACTCCCCCTGCACCCCAACAAGCCACCCGTACATGGATCCCCACCCTACAGAGCCCCAACCGGATGCACCTGGATCCCAACCCCACTGAGCCCCACTTCCCCAGAATCTGGACCCCCCTGAGCTCCCCACACCCAGACCCCCTGCTGAGCTCTATCCCCCCCACACTCAGACCCCCCCGCCCCACTGAGCCCCAACCACCTTCACCTGGAACCCCTGCAGAGTCCCATTACCACATATTTTAAGGGACCATTCACAGTAGAATGGCCCATTAATACCTCTGCAGTCATAGGACAAAAGACCTGAAGAGCTCTGGGTAAACTCGAAAGCTTCTCCCTCTCACCAACAGAAGTTGGCCCAATAAAAGACATTAGCTCACCCACTTAATTAAGACAGCATTTCTGCTGACTTCCATAGGTATTGTATACACAAATGGACAGATTCTCTGCTGGTGTCAATTGTCATAGCTCCAATGATTTCAATGAAGCCTATCTTGAAATTAATAGAGCTATGACTATTTATACCAGCTGACGATCTTCCCCACAGAGCATATTTTCAAGCTGAGTAAATGTTACTTAATGTAATGGCTGCAGAATCTGAATCAAAGTTATTATCCAATGTTTATGTAAGACCTAAACATAAACAATGTTTTGTGACCTTGAGTTCACTTTTGCTCGGAATCAACAATTAACAAATGACTATTTATTGGATGTGTAGGTATGTCAGGTTAGATTCTGATCTGTTACACTGATGTAAACCAAGAATGGAAATCAGTGACGTTAGGCTGGATGTACATTAGTGTAACGAAGGTCAGAATCTGGCCTATAACGTTTGTTTCTTGATTCCTTTGCTGAGCGTGTTGCCCAATGTCTCCTGCAGGGAAGTGTCCCTGGGTGTAAATGTGGACTGGGATTTTCAACAGTGCCTAACTGACTTAGGAGCCCACATCCTGTTGGAAGTCAATAGGACTAGTGCTCCTACATCACTTAGACAATTTTGAAAATCCCATCCTTGGGCTCCAGATTTCCTACTCATACATGAAATCGCTTACCGTAGAGCAGCTGTTTTAATTTGTGTCTGGACTCTTAATAATCAATTACTCTAAACACAAGGAGTGGAAATCTCACAAAGGGCATGTGTGTTCTGGGCCCTTCCAACCTATAGAATTATACTTAACGACAGGAGCCCTAATACCAGGTACAAAACTGGGGTTGTGCATTGTGTGCCTCTGCCCCCATGGGTGAGCTGAACGAATTAAGCCATCCCAGGAAAGTCTCTGGGAATGAGACCATGGCAGGTGTTACAATACTGAAAACCCTTCTGTGGCACATGAATGATCAGCAGGGGACCATTAAATCTGTGAGGGGAACTCATTCCCTAGGAGGTAGATTGCTGCAGTCCAGGAAGCATGTAATTCAGAAGAATTTATAGCATTTACAAGCTCAAATAACCACTGACATGAGTAGGCCCAGTTCCGTTGACTTAACAATCCACTGACGTTAGTGGGTGTAGGTTGGGGCAGAATTTCTATGCCTGCATCTGGGTAGTTTGAGGATAGAGCAGGCTGTGCTCTGGTTTCCTCTGATTTAACGTTTAGCTTGTCAGCTTTGTTTTCATTTAAGTATTAGATAAATTGATAAAAAGTGGACTTTAATTACAAGGATTAATACTTAGTACTAAAGAAAATGACTGAAAATAGAGTCCACATGACCTGCCATTTTGTGAGGGACTGCTGTTGATCAAGGAGGAGTACGTAAATACAGCAAACAAAATGTGACTGAAGATGACACTGACGATGGTATTGTTTTGTGAGTACGGTTGTGGCTGAAAAGACTCATGTGCGCATGGCAGTCCTTTCCTCATTGAGTTCATATGTAGCTTGATATTGAGCAAGAGATTACAGTCTGTTCCTGCTGAATCTGCTGCTGTTTATGAGACCGCCTCAGTGCCTCAAAATCCATAGGCGATTAATCTTGAACTGAGTAACCCCATTGTTGACTGCTGCTCACAAGCGTGATCTGTCTGTTGCTGATGACACCCTGCTGTTGATGTCAATACTGCACTGCTTCAAGACATCACTGAGTGTCACAGGGTATAATATAGTCTGTATCTCTGTTTTTATAGACCAGAGTCAGTCTACTTTTCCATCATCTCTGTTGTGTTCCTGGCTCTGCTACTCGCTCATTTGCTAATCATCTTCTCTTTCTCTTGTTCCTGCACATGTGTTGATGTTAGTCTTTCTTAAGTCCTCATCCATATTTGTTCTTTTCTAGGCCAGTGGCCCCAACTTCCTTTTCTCTTTATTCTGTCCACTTTATTTCATTCTTTTTTTTAAACTTTCATTTGACATTCCATCTTTAGTTTCCATTTTCCCTGTAGCCCCGTGGGACTCTCGGGTTAACCACGACCAACTAACTCATTTTGAAAAAAGGCTGTCCTTGTCCCCCAGTAAGGGAAACACCATGTTAGTTTAACATCAAGACATTAGTTAACATGTTTTCTACCCTGATACATTTTCCCAGGGTAGACTGCTATTATTTTTCCATTCTCTCCTTCTCCTATTGGTTTCTTCTTGCTTTACACCTTCTGTCCTGTCTTTCTGCTTCTGTATCCTTCTCTTCTTGTCTCTTCTCTTCTCCACCTTTCTTCTACTCCTTTCTTTTTGCTTTTACTTTATTCCATCCACCCTTTTGCCCCTTATTATACTGTTTCTCTGTTTGCTGCATTTCCCATTCCGTCTGAGATGCTTTTCCTGCTCACTGATCATTATTCAAAACATTACAGAACCAAGCAGTTCCCAGAGCAATTCACAGAAAATATCACAAGAACAGCTGTTTGCATGAGGTTTTCACCAGCAAGGGCATGTGTTGGTGAATGGCTGCACCCAGGTCTCTATAAACAGAGGTGCTTTGGTACCAATTTGTTTTTCAACAGATGACACAAAAGGGAAGGAAGAGTGGGATTATCATTCGCACTGTTCACTCACCCCTGCTTAGCTGGGACAGTGGTTGAATAACATTGGCATGGGCATGCCTAGGAAGGGTAACAGTGGGTGAGGAGCCCCATTTCTAACAGTTCTGAAGAGATAGTAAAAGGGAAGGAATGAAAGCCAATGACAATCATGAGGAAGAAGTTGTAGGATATGTGGCTTGCAGCACAAGGCAATACGCCAAGAAGGACTCTTTGAAAGGAGGATATAGTTACATTCTGTTGTAATATCTAGTGTATTTCAAAGTGGTTTGAAGATTAGAAACAGAAGGCCGGTTCCCAGCTATTGTAAATCAGCCTAGCTCCATTGACTTGATTTACACCAGCTGCAGATCTGGCACCAACTCTTTATTTTTCAATTCAGTGTTTAGTTTATATGTGAGTGAAACAGCTGATTGTATTGGGCTTGATCCTGCAAGATATGATAAGACAAGATCCTACCAGTCCTGCAAAGCACCAAAACGCATGCATACCCTTAAGTATGCAAATAGTCTTGTTGGCTTCAGTGGGACCACTCATATGATTAAAGTTTAGCGTCCATGCTAGTGCTTTACTAGACTGCGGGCAGAGTGCTCTACAGCACCTGGCAGGTTTGAATCCCAGGTGTGCTCTCAGACTGCAGCACTTTTGAGACACCTCCTGTGATCGGGGTATTCAGCAAACTTGGATGAGCTAACCTTTCAGACCTGCGCATGCGAAATCACTAATGTTCAGTCCTGCCTGGGCTCTACGCTTGGAGATCCTGTTGCCAAGGAGAAGGAGCCCTATCAGAAAGCACCTCACAAGGGACTCTGGTGAAGAAGAAGAGTAGCACCATCAGCCAGCTTCCTAAAGATCATTCTGGGGAAAGAAGAACGAGTGGAAGGTAATGAAGTTTGGGGGGAGATCAGTACCTTAGAATGATAGATCTTGGGATTTGTGGAAGGGATGTTTGGAACCGGTCCTCTAGGAGATGCAAATCAGGGGAAATGAATTCTGGTGTGGGTATCTACTATATGTGGACCAATGATCTAATTTGGGATGGCAAATCCTAGATGGCTAGGAACCTCCCCCCCCCATTTATGATAGTGGTTCATGTGATTCTGTGGTTCTTATTCAGGCAAAACTCCCACAGATGTCATTCTGCTTGGCCCCAAACCCCTGGACTTTTGGCTCTGCAGGATCAGGCCCATCACATGGTTCAGGAAAACTCTTGAGTTTCAGGGCCCTGATGAAACTCCAAGTCCAGATGTCCACCATTTTTGAGTGCCTGCAGCAGTTCCTTGCAGTGCAAACTCAGCCAGTGATTCAGTCCCTCACTCTCCCTTTCCCTGGAGCGCCAAGCATGCAGTAATTAAACTATTGGGAACAGCTTGCATAATGTGCAATGAACACGTGGGCACATTCCTCTGTAAATTCCTTGCTTGTCTAAAGGACCTTTGGAGTTGATTAAAATCATATGAACTTGCAGTAAATAGATCTATACATTAGAGAAGCCTGAAAGGACAGTTGGTTTGATCACCAAATATATTTTAAATTGAGGTGATCATCAACTCAACCTGCATTTTCAAGAGGTTTTGACACATCCAGTAGTTCCAAAACAATATATAATATATAGATTTAATATACCCTTGTGTCTTGTCTTGATTTGCTGGACACTTTGGACCTGATCTGCAATGTGTTGAGTATGATCTATGAGGTGCTGAGAATCCTCACTGATTACTGGGGAGAAAGGATGGGCTTGTGGTTAAGACACCGAATTGGGACTTGAGAAATCTTAGTGCACTTCTTGACTCTGTCACAGAATTCCTTGGTGACCTGGGGCAGCTCTCTTAGGCCCCAATTCAAAAAAGCACGTAAGTAGGTGTGTAAGTCCATCTCTGTTCAGCAGGTCCTTAAATCTCATTGACTGAATGGGGATGCTTTTGACTTCTGTGGGAGTTAAGTTTAAGAGCTATCCTGAATGGACATACGTTCCTGAATCAGGGCCCTGATCTCTCTCTGTCTCAATTCCCCATCCCCAAATGGGGTTATTATTTTCTTACTTCACAGAGGTGTTTTAATGTTTGTGAGATGCTCAGATATCGTGCTGCTGGGGACCACATACCATCAGTAGATAGGAAAAAAGCATACGTCTACCTTCAAAAATTTCCAGAAGAACTGATTTTTTTTTTAAATCCCTTTCGTTTTTAAAACTAGGGCTTGGTTGGATTCTGACAATGATTTTGATAATCCCAGTTTCTGTTTCTTATTACTGACATAATATCTTGCAGAATGATCAGTGTGAGGTGCCATGTTTACTTAAGGGATTTAAACCCTAGTTTAAATGGAAAATGCTATTCAGAATCAAGTATAGAGCCACTATGGTGGTTCCATAATATTCTTCGGCATGGGCAATAATGGTCCACAATATTGCAATTTATAATAAGTATTGTTAGGGTGCGACGGATTGTCACAGTAAACAGTGAAATTTTTAATAAGAGCTGAACGCTAAGGAAGTTGTGACACTCAGTTGAATTAAAATTTTTGTTTATGACACATTGAGGCCTTGCATAACGCTCCCATTTTGAAGTGCTTTCCACTGAGCTATCCAACCAGGAGAGGGTTTCTTTGGCTCCAGATGGGTGACCAGCTAACTCCGCTACTGTTTCTTGTTATCAGATTGTATTCTGTGGCACTGTAACGCCAAACATGTGTCAGTAACACTGGTGTTCTGCACCGACTGTACATATTAATTTTGTAATTGTGCTGCTTCCCAGGCCGCCTCAGAGCTTATTGAAATGTATGAGGCTTTGGCTTAGGGCTGGACTGGTACAGTAGGTATGAGCAGGGCTGGCTCCAGGGTTTTTGCCGCCCCAAGCGGCGGGAAAAAAAAAGAAAAAAGCTGCGATCGTGATCGGCGGCACTTCGGCGGCAGCTCCACCGCGCCGCTTTCTTCTTCCACAGCACTTTGGCGGCAGGTCCTTCCCTCTGAGAGGGACCAAGGGACCCGCCCCCGAATTGCTGCCGAAGAGCCCGACGTGCCGCCCCTTCCCCTTAGCCACCCCAAGCACCTGCTTGCTGAGCTGGTGCCTGGAGCCGGCCCTGGGTATGAGCAGCCCACAGACTATGGTGTGGTTTACAGAGGAGGCATAAAGCCCTTAGAGGGGATTAGGCCATATTCTTCCAGAAATTTCTCCTCCCCCCAAAAAATATATGCTATATGATGCAATCTGATGCATTTCACATACACAAAGTTTGATCTTTCATGGTTATCATTGAGGTGTCAGGAATAAAAGCCAGCCATAATAAAAACTGCTAAATTGTTTAGGTAGGAGCGGGATGAATTCCACCCCTGTCAGTTCAAACACTGGCAGGTGTAACGTGTGTTACTTAACATTATGTATTTGATCTTAACATTTTGGTATCCGGGTTTCTCTCTATTTAAAAGTGAAGGTTAGTGTATCTCTTGTATTTCCTATCTCTCCCATCCATTTCCACATGTTGTTCCCTCTTTCCTTCTTTCAAATGTTATCCTCCTCTTTCTCTTTCTTTCATTACGCTCCATTTGCTACCTCCATCCCTAACTTCTTGTAATTTCCCTTTCACAAACTTTTATTTCTTCTCTTCTTCCTTCCTCTCTTTCCCCTTAATTTCACTTGTCTGTCAATTTCTCCCTCCTTCTGTTCGTCCTCATTTCCTCACGCTCACCATTTCTCTTTTCTACACCATCCTTTCAGTTCCTCTATTCCCCCTTCCCACCTCTCATTCTTTCTCTCCACCCTTTATCCCCGCATCTTCCTATCAGCTCCAACTTCAAAATTAACTCATCCACCTAATCTAATTGTCATATGCAAAAGCATCAGTCCATTCACTCTTCTACCCCAAACAACTCCATCCACATTCTGAATCTATTTACTAGCAAATCTCCTCCCCTCATTTTAGAGTCTCTTCTCCCACCTGTAACGCTCACTCACCTAGGACTGGGAAGTGTGGACAAGCCCATGCCCATTCTAAGTGAAAAAGCATTGGGTGTGTAGGTGGTGCTTGGCAGGTGCAATGCAGAGACTTGGGAATGCTATAGGATTTTGTAAGCAGAGAGGCACATACATGTCAAAAGGAGCAGACTAGTCATGTGGTTCAAGAAAATGAACAGCTCAGGGGCAAATGTCCATTTGCTGGCATCGTAATTTGGGCTTGCTTTGCTTTACCTTGTTTGCTTCTATTCTGAGCATGTTTCTATCTCGTCTGTGGGGATGCATAGGCACTATTGGGATGTGTGCCCAAGAACTGCAATATCTGGATGTGAAAAGGCAGTTGGAAGATTCTGACTGCACACCGAGGAGTCCCCCAGTGTGGGGAAATCTCGGGCTAGTGTAGAGTCAGCGCAGCTCCCCTGGTGTAAGAGGAGCATTGGGAGTGCTGTGGGGCATGGCTTAGCATACTGCTGCACTCAGGCAGTCCTCAGCTCGTAGAATCATCCCTTGGGGACCATTACCAGCCAGTGTCAGTAGAGCAGCTTTAAAAGTGCTTAGAGCTCTCTCTGTCCTCCCCATCTCCACCGTTGCTCTCTCTGCCTCCCCTCCAACTGCACTGAGCAGAGTTCTGGGGATCAGGGATTTTATTTCCAGGAAGACTCCTTGTGCTCCTATGCTCACTTGTTGCACTGTGATACAACCCTTGCACAGTGACCCAGGCTGTGTCAGATAGTGCAAGGCAGTTGCTCCCAGTCCTAGCAGCATTCCATTTTCCCTGCCTGCAGATCGTGTGCTGTCCCTTTTCGTCCAAAAGCATGAAGTAATTTTTCCAAAGGCAGCTGGAAGTCAGGCTGAGCCAAAGGTTCATGAAATAGTGAATCTCTCAGCATCCACTGCAGGTTAAATGCCAAGTTGACGATGTGTCTTTCATTACCAGAATTAGTATGTGCAGTAATGTCTTCCAAAGACATGGCTTTAAAAAAAGCTCTTTGTGTTTGGAGAAATGTAATATGTCATCTGAAAATAAGAGGTCTAATTCTGACAATGTTCCCAAGGGAGCCTCTAAGGTCATGTTGCATTTACATTCCTTCCCCCTGGCCTTTTTTCTGCTACGGTGACCATTTCATTGCTAAATAAACCCTTGATTATGTGTATCTTTTTGTGTATTGGGTGAATGGTAATGTCATGGAATGAAATCCCACCAGAAAGGTATATCAGCTTTGGAAGCTGCAAGAGCCTTAGTCTTATTCGTAAGAGGAGAGGGTCTTGCATGTCATAGCAGCAAAGAGTCCTGTGGCACCTTATAGACTAACAGACGTATTGGAGCATGAGCTTTCGTGGGTGAATACCCACTTCGTCGGATGCATCCGACGAAGTGGGTATTCACCCACGAAAGCTCATGCTCCAATACGTCTGTTAGTCTATATGGTGCCACAGGACTCTTTGCTGCTTTTACAGATCCAGACTAACACGGCTACCCCTTTGATACTTGCATGTCATAGTTAACCAATAAAAGGCGGCATGGTCTTGGGAGGGAGTGTGATCTAGTGGGTAGGGTAAGGCAATGGAACAGTTTTATTTCTGGTTCTGACATTGACTTGCTAAGGGTGCTCACTTGAGATGACCTGTTTTACAAAGATGCCAGCTATGAGGAATCTGTCCAGGCCAAACTCTTGCTGATAGAACTGTTATATCATCACTTCATTAGGTATTCTGCACTATACATATGAAATTATATGTATATTCCTTAATCATTATACTCCTGGGGGAATTCTGCACAAAAAAATAAAAAATTCTGCGCACAATAATTTAAAATTCTGCAAAATTCTGCACATTTTATTTGTCAAAATAATGTGGTTTTTTTTAATGCAAAATGATCCACAATTACAGATTGAGAACAATGTTGCAGGGTGTGCAAAATAATTTGTCCCCATCTGCATGCAGTTTTATTTTTTACATTTCTACACTCTTTTATTGACAGTTCGAGGGACAACAGTTAGTTTCTTCTTCTCCTCATCATGCTCTGCGGCTTCCTTGGCTTGTTTAGCATCATGTTACTAGGCATGCAGGCTGCTACATTTCTGCCTCAGGGCACAGAGCCTACCTTGTGCATAATAAAAAGCCCTACTCTGGTAGCCCAAAACAGATTATAAGGTGAGGCTGCTCAGAAGATGGGCTCATCTGCCAGCCGTTCCCCCTCCCGTATCTATCACCGGGGGAGTTAAGAATGAAATCAATAGGGGCAGGGGCAAATACAACAAGGTTTATTAGACCAACATGGTCTTAAAACAGAACCCTTGTTACAAAGCTTAATAACAAAGCCCATGTAATAACAAATGGCTCGTGTCAAGGCTGTATCCCTACTTTGAACTTTAGGGTACAAATGTAGGGGCCTGCATGAAGACTTCTAAGCTTAACTACCAGCTTAGTTCTGGTCCGCTGCCACCATCTTAAGAATTCCCTCCCTGGGAAGCCTTGAGAAACCTTTCACCAATTCCCTGGTGAATACAGATCCAACCCCCCTTTGGATCTTAAAACAAGGAGAAAAACAAGGAGAAATTGACCCTTCCCCCCTCCTTCCTTTCACCAACTCCTGGTGAATACAGATCCAAACCCCTTTTTGGATCTTAAAACAGGGAGAAATTGACCCTTCCCCCCTCTTTCCTTTCACCAACTCCTGGTGAATACAGATCCAAACCCCCTTTGGATCTTAAAACAAGGAGAGATCAATCAGGTTCTTAAAAAGAAGGCTTTTAATTAAAGAAAAAGGTAAAAATCATCTCTGCAAAATCAGTATGGAAAATAACTTTACAGGGTAATCAAACTTAAAGAGCTCAGAGGAATCCCCTCTGTCTTAGGTTCAAAGTATAGCAAACAAGATAAGCACTCTAGTAAAAGGTACATTTACAAGTTGAGAAAAACAAAGTAAATCTAAGACGCCTTGCCTGGCTTTTACTTACAATTTTGAAATAAGAGAGACTTGTTTAGAAAGATGGGGAGAACCTGGATTGATGTCTGGTCCCTCTCAGTCCCAAGAGCGAACAACTCCTTAAACAAAGGACACACACAAAAGCCTTTCCCCCCACAAGATTTGAAAGTATCTTGTCCCCTTATTGGTCCTTGGGGTCAGGTGTCAGCCAGGTTACCCGAGCTTCTTAACCCTTTACAGGTAAAAGGATTTGGAGTCTCTGGCTAGGAGGGATTCCATAGCACTGTACACACGAGAGCTGTCACCCTTCCCTTTATAGTTATGACACGCCCCCCAAATCACAGATAGTGTTGGACGTCCGGTTCCACACTGGCTGTGATTTCTTCCTGGAGCTTTAGGAGAAAACAGAGTTAATAAAACACATGTACCTTTAGACATACTACTGATTATATAAAAACTAACAATATGTTTTATTTCAAGAACAATTGTTAACCAGTTAACTCTGGGAAACTTTCCCGGGAGAGTGCATCAGCCACTTTGTTAGAAGCTCCCGAAATGTGTTGTATTTCAAAATCAAAATCTTGGAGAGCTAAACTCCACCGAAGAAGTTTTTTGTTATTTCCCTTGGCGGTATGAAGCCACTGTAGCGCAGCATGGTCTGTTTGTAGTTGGAACCGCCGTCCCCAAACATATGGGCATAGCTTTTCCAGCGCGTACACAATGGCGTAGCATTCCTTTTCGCTGATTGACCAGTGGCTTTCCCTCTCAGACAGTTTCTTGCTGAGAAACACGACAGGATGGAATTCTTGATCCGGTCCTTCCTGCATTAAAACTGCTCCCACGCCTCGCTCGGACGCATCTGTGGTTACTAGGAACGGTTCGTCAAAGTCTGGGGCCCTTAGCACAGGGTCAGACATGAGTGTTGCCTTAAGCTGGTTAAAGGCCTTTTGACACTTATCAGTCCACTGAACTGCATTTGGCTGTTTCTTTCTGGTTAGGTCTGTCAGCGGGGCGGCGATTTGGCTGTAGTGTGGTACAAATCGCCTATAATATCCGGCCAAGCCTAAGAAGGATTGGACCTGTTTCTTTGACTTTGGAACCGGCCACTTTTGGATAGCATCCACTTTGGCCTGTAGGGGATTTATAGTTCCTTGACCCACCTGGTGCCCCAGGTACGTCACTCTGTTTTGGCCTATTTGACACTTTTTAGCCTTAACAGTTAGTCCTGCCTGCCGGATGCGCTCGAAGACTTTTTTCAGGTGCTCCAGGTATTCTGTCCATGAATCAGAAAAAATGGCCACATCATCGAGGTAGGCAACTGCAGATTCTCCCAATCCTGCTAGGAGACCATCTACAAGTCTTTGGAAGGTGGCGGGTGCATTTCGCAACCCGAAAGGGAGTACATTGAATTCATACACCCCTGCCTGGGTGACGAAGGCTGACCTTTCCTTAGCGGGTTCATCTAGTGGTACTTGCCAGTACCCTTTGGTTAAGTCTAAAGTAGAGATGAATTGGGCATGTCCCAATTTTTCCAATAGCTCATCTGTGCGTGGCATTGGATAGTTGTCAGGACGAGTTACAGCATTTAGCTTACGGTAGTCCACGCAAAAGCGTATTTCCCCATCTGGTTTGGGAACTAGAACCACTGGAGATGCCCATGCACTGGTAGAGGGGCGGATTATACCCATCTGTAGCATGTCCTGGATCTCCCTTTGTATAGCCGCTTGGGCATGAGGTGACTCCCGGTAGGGTGGGGTTCTAATTGGGTGAGCATTACCTGTGTCAATGGAGTGGTATGCCCGTTCAGTCCGTCCTGGAGTGGCTGAGAAAATCGGTGCAAAGCTTGTGCACAGCTCCTTTATCTGCTGTCGCTGCAGACGTCCCAGGGTCGTGGAGAGGTTCACCTCTTCCATGCCACCATTCCTTTTTCCTTCATAGTACACACCTGCAGGCCACTCCGCGTCATCAGTTTCCTGGGCTGTAAACTGGCAAACGTTTAATTCTCTAGAATAAAAGGGCTTAAGAGAATTAACATGGTATACCTTAGGCTTTATGTTGGAGGTGGGGGAGGCTATGAGATAGTTAACAGCTCCTAGGCGCTCCTGGACCGTGAATGGTCCTTCCCACGATGCTTCCATTTTATGGGCCTGGAGCGCCTTTAAGACCATGACTTGGTCTCCTACTTTGAAGGACCGTTCTCTGGAATGTTTATCATACCAGGCCTTTTGCTCTTCCTGAGCATCCTTTAGGTTTTCTTTAGCAAGGGCTAAAGAGTGTCGGAGGGTGTTTTGTAGGTTGCTTACAAAGTCTAGAATGTTAGTTTCTGGAGAAGGCGTAAACCCCTCCCATTGCTGCTTCACCAACTGTAATGGCCCCTTAACCTCGCGGCCATACACAAGTTCAAATGGTGAAAACCCTAAACTGGGATGTGGTACAGCCCTGTAGGCAAAAAGCAACTGCTGCAACACTAGGTCCCAATCATTGGAGTGTTCATTTACGAATTTACGTATCATGGCCCCCAAAGTTCCATTAAACCTCTCCACCAGACCATTGGTTTGATGGTGATGAGGGGTGGCAACCAAGTGATTCACCCCATGAGCTTTCCACAGGTTTTTCATGTTCCCTGCCAGGAAATTAGTTCCCGAATCTGTAAGTATGTCGGAGGGCCACCCTACCCTGGCAAAAATGTCTGCTAATGCCTGGCACACACTTTTAGCCTTGGTGTTGCTTAAGGGTACAGCTTCCGGCCATCGGGTAGCAAAATCCATGAAAGTCAGTACGTACTGCTTTCCTCTGGGTGTCTTCTTTGGGAAAGGACCCAGAATATCCACAGCTACTCGCTGAAATGGGACCTCAATTATGGGTAGTGGCTGGAGAGGGGCTTTAACCTGGTCTTGGGGCTTTCCCACTCGTTGGCACACCTCACAAGACCGGACGTAATTAGCAACGTCCTTGCCCATTCCCTCCCAGTGGAAGGACTTCCCCAACCGGTCTTTGGTTCTGTTCACCCCAGAATGGCCACTGGGATGATCATGGGCTAAGCTCAAGAGTTTTACCCGATACTTAGTGGGAACTACCAGCTGTCTTTGAGGATGCCAGTCTTCCTGGTGCCCACCAGAAAGAGTCTCCTTGTATAAAAGTCCTTTTTCTACAACAAACCGGGATCGGTTAGAAGAGCTGAGAGGCGGTGGGGTGCTCCGTGCCGCTGCCCAAGCTTTTTGAAGGCTGTCATCTGCTTCCTGCTCGGCCTGGAACTGTTCCCTTGATGCTGGAGACATCAGTTCCTCCTTGGACTGTGGACTGGGGTTTGGTCCCTCTGGAAGCGATGCAGGTGCTGGGGCTTTTTCCATTGACTGTGAACCGCTGTCCGCTGGTGCACTATGTGGTATTTCAGGTTCTGGCTGAGCCTCTTGGGTAGGGTTATCTGCTGCTTCCGCCAGTTTAGGCTCGCTGGTGCCCTCTGGCATTGGAGTTGTAGACGGGGTTGCAAGCGCTGGACTCATTGCTGGCAATGGTTCTGGTGCTGGTTGCGTTGCCAGTTCCGGTTCTGGGACTGGCTTTGGCTGGGTCTCTGGGATTGGATCCACTACGGCTGTTGCAGTCGTTGGCAGGGGATCCGGTTCCACCACCTGTGTTTGGGTCTCCGGTAACACAGACGGGGCCCTGGTGGACGGCTCAGGAACAGGGATGGGGGTGAAAGCTTGCTTAGCCTGGCTGCGGGTGACTATTCCCACCCTCTTGGCTAGCTTCACATGGTTGGCCAAGTCTTCCCCCAGCAGCATGGGAATGGGATAATTGTCATAGACTGCAAAAGTCCACATTCCTGACCAGCCCTTGTACTGGACATGCAACTGGGCTGTAGGCAAGGTTACAGACTGTGACACGAAGGGTTGAATTGTCACTGTAGCCTCAGGGTTGATGAGTTTGGGGTCCACTAGGGATTGGTGGATAGTTGACACTTGTGCCCCAGTGTCCCTCCAAGCGATAACCTTCTTTCCGCCCACTCTCAAGGTTTCCCTTCGCTCCGAGGGTATGAGAGAGGCATCTGGGTCTGGGGTTCTTTGGTGTGATTGGGGTGTAATGAACTGTAATCGGTTGGGGTTCTTGAGGCAGTGAGCCTTTATATGCCCCAGTTCATTACATTTAAAACATCACCCTGCTAAGGTATCACCGGGGCGATGTTGGTTGATGGAGACTGGTGTGGTGGGGTGAGAAAGCGTCTGGGGTTTCCCTTGGGATGTGGGTGGGGCCTTGGGTTGTCCCCGGTGATAAGGTTTTGTTTCGGCTTGCCCCTTCTGATATTCGCTCCAACTGCTACTAGCTTTTTTCTTTTCTGTCACCTCCACCCATTTGGCTCCAATCTCCCCCGCCTCGGTTACAGTTTTGGGCTTCCCATCTAGGATGTACCTTTCTATTTCCTCAGGAACACCCTCTAAAAACTGCTCCATTTGCAATAGGAAGGGCAACTCTTCCGTAGATTTAACATTTGCTCCTGATATCCAGGCATCCCAATTTTTCCCAATGTGGTAGGCATGTCGGGTAAATGACACATCAGGTTTCCACCTTAGGGCTCTGAACCGCCGACGGGCATGCTCAGGTGTTAGCCCCATTCTGATTCTGGCCTTGTTTTTAAAAAGTTCATAACTGTTCATGTGTTCCTTAGGCATTTCAGCCGCCACCTCTGCTAAGGGTCCACTGAGCTGCGGCCTCAGCTCTACCATGTACTGGGTTGGAGGGATGTCGTATCCAAGGCAGGCCCTTTCAAAATTTTCTAAGAAGGCCTCAGTATCATCGCCTGCCTTGTAGGTGGGGAATTTCCTGGGATGGGAAGTGGTACCTGGAGAGGAGTTGTTAGGATGGTCTGATGCACCCTGCCTAGTCCTTGCTGCTTCCAGTTCCATCTCTTTTTCTTTCAGCTCCATCTCTCTTTTATGGGCCTCCTGTTTGGCTTTCTCTTCTCTTTCATGGGCCTCCTGTTTGGCTTTCTCTTCTCTGTCATGTTTGGTTTTTTCCAGCTCCATCTCTCTCTTGTGGGCCTCCTCTTTGGCTTCTTTCTCGAGTTTTTTAATTTGAAGTAGTCTCTGATGTTTTTTCTCATTTTCTTCTGCTTCTAGTCTGGCCAGTTCTAGTTTGCTAGCTGCTTCACTGGTAGTCATTTTCCTGCTTTCCTGTGCTGGGCCACACCCCTCTGCAGTTGACTGAAACTGGGATGTACTCAGCTCTGGCTGCTGCTGAGTTAACAGAGACTTTCTAACTAGCTACTCACGAGGATGTAAAAAGAAAACAAAAACAAAAACAATTCAGCTTGTAAATTCCTTTTACCAGTCGTTTGCTCATTAATTGAACCCTTCTCTTAACAAAGGACCTTGTTAAAAAAAAACTTAACACCTCTGCCTTCAGGCAAGGAGAGATAAGATATGCATCTACCTTCAGCTCTGCTCTCCAAGCAGCTAGAAGGAAAAAAAAATCTCTTACTGGCTTTTGGGTTTAAAACGATCCCACCGCTGCCACCATGTCAAGGCTGTATCCCTACTTTGAACTTTAGGGTACAAATGTAGGGGCCTGCATGAAGACTTCTAAGCTTAACTACCAGCTTAGTTCTGGTCCGCTGCCACCATCTTAAGAATTCCCTCCCTGGGAAGCCTTGAGAAACCTTTCACCAATTCCCTGGTGAATACAGATCCAAACCCCCTTTGGATCTTAAAACAAGGAGAAAAACAAGGAGAAATTGACCCTTCCCCCCTCCTTCCTTTCACCAACTCCTGGTGAATACAGATCCAAACCCCTTTTTGGATCTTAAAACAGGGAGAAATTGACCCTTCCCCCCTCTTTCCTTTCACCAACTCCTGGTGAATACAGATCCAACCCCCCTTTGGATCTTAAAACAAGGAGAGATCAATCAGGTTCTTAAAAAGAAGGCTTTTAATTAAAGAAAAAGGTAAAAATCATCTCTGCAAAATCAGTATGGAAAATAACTTTACAGGGTAATCAAACTTAAAGAGCTCAGAGGAATCCCCTCTGTCTTAGGTTCAAAGTATAGCAAACAAGATAAGCACTCTAGTAAAAGGTACATTTACAAGTTGAGAAAAACAAAGTAAATCTAAGACGCCTTGCCTGGCTTTTACTTACAATTTTGAAATAAGAGAGACTTGTTTAGAAAGATGGGGAGAACCTGGATTGATGTCTGGTCCCTCTCAGTCCCAAGAGCGAACAACCCCTTAAACAAAGGACACACACAAAAGCCTTTCCCCCCCCAAGATTTGAAAGTATCTTGTCCCCTTATTGGTCCTTGGGGTCAGGTGTCAGCCAGGTTACCCGAGCTTCTTAACCCTTTACAGGTAAAAGGATTTGGAGTCTCTGGCTAGGAGGGATTCCATAGCACTGTACACAGGAGAGCTGTCACCCTTCCCTTTATAGTTATGACAGCTCGGTTGTTATCAGTAGATTGAAATGGACTTGAAGTCCAGAGCCCACAAACCTGATACACTGGGATAACCAAAAGACAATAAAAGGAAAGTACAGTAGCATCTCTCTCTTTGTCCTAGGCACGAACCCCGACTGTCCAAGGGATGGACCCCGACTGTCCCACAGAACAAATCCCACCACGCGACAAGGATGGTTCTGGAATCCTGGACAGAACCAAGGAAGACAGGAAATGCTTGACCACTGGAACACACTGGAATGCTGGAACAGGATGCGATGATCACCAGGTAAGTGGCTTGTCCTCTTCTGTCTTCCGTCTCCTATGCATCATCCTGAGTGGTAGTATGCGGACTTGCAGGTGGAAATGGAAACAGATGCATGCAGTGTAGGACACAGAGGTAACCTAGGATCTTACACTACAATCCTGGCCTAGCTGGACTCCTTCCACAGACTGTAACATAAGAGACACTGACTTTCACTAGGATGGACAGCTCCGAGCAGCAGTGAGGCTGGCACCTGTATAGTCTGCTGTTGCTAGGCAGATTATGCAGTCACGTGTTCTAACCGCTGCTTGCCTTTCCCACTCTAATTTGAAATAGGCAGTTGGTGGGGGGGTGGGAAGCTCTCCGTGAAGGAGGGCGTCCAACATGGAGTCCTACTTTTTGTTTAGTAAAATAAGATGGAGACTAGAGTAGAAACCTACCAAAACAAGATTTTTACCTCAACAACCCCTCCACGTCTGGCGTGCCACAATAGCAAGTGAGAGGGAGAGAGTCTCATGCCCCCTGATGATGAACAACGTCTCCCACACAGGCACGCATGCCCAGCACTCCCCTCCAACAGTGCTTTGCGTCTCTGATGGCTGCTCCAGGCGCGCTGGAACAGACGTGCTGCCAGGGAAGAGGTGCCTGTCCCCCGCAGATTTCTTTTGCATTTTTCTGCGCGGGGGGCACAGAAATATGCGGACCATAAGAATTCTGCACCCCCCAAAGGCACACAGAATTCCATCAGAAGTAACATTAAAAACATTAAGTTTGGAAAGTCAAGCACTCAAAAGTTAGGAAATGCCAGAATTAAGGTTGCCTTTGATATGATCTAGGATACCACACCCCAGCTCCTTGTCCCAATCTCCCCGTCCCCTTTCCCCCAGCTTCTTGCCTGTTTTAGTTCTGGTCTCCTTGCCCAGCTTGGCCTCTCCAAGATGCCCTTCTGAGTCCCAGTCTTCCCTTTACCCAAGCTCCCAGTCAGTCTCCCTTCCTCATGGCTCTCAGCCCTTCTCCCTACCTTCTCCCCCCACACTGGCTCCCAGTCCAAGTCTCTTTGCCCAACCAACCCCAGACTCCCAGCTACCAATCCCAACCCCACCCATATTCTTTGCCCTAACCCCCCCCCCCACGTCTCCCTTCTGGCTCTTGTTCCCTCTACATTCCAGTCAGGTAGCTTCCTCCTCCATCTGCCTGGATGCTAGCAGAGTGCACATTGAAAGCACAAGAAAGACAGTCTCTCTGCTCTCTGTTCTGGCCTGCAGCAGCAGGAAAGGTACTTCTCAATCTCTGCAGCCTGGGATGGAGCATGCTGAATACAGATTGAACCTTTGGAAAATTTAGTTGCCAAACTCCAACAAGTCTCTACTGAACATGCAATCAGAAATTTTTTTCAAAGATTTATGACTTGGCCAAATTGGAATTGTTTTCTCCCCCCACCCCCACCACGGGAATAGCAAGATGACACCAGGCCACTCCCCTGCCAAATTTAAAGTCCCATCTCCACCCCTTGGAAGTACTAGAGCTGCTCAATGAAAAGGTTGTATATCTCTTTCAACATGTCAAAACAATGTATTCCCCTCCTCCCCCCTATCTTGTTCTTGGAAATGGCAGAACCATTTTTACTGAAACTTTTAACAAAAAGTCAGCCTGAAGTAGACACCCAATATGGAAATTTTCAGCCCCAATGATTGAAGTTTGGCAGAGTTATAAGCAACTGAAAACAGGGTCATATAATGGAAAGTGTCAGGCAACCTAACTGTAGGCAGTGCTACCAGCTCTGCCCATAATAACTCAGTGGAACGAATCTCAGAGTCTACAATGGACTTTGCATCAGGGCCTTAGAAAAATTAAGGCATGGAGCTGCTTAACTTGATGATTTCACTCAGCCCCTTCAAGGGGGATCAACTAGAGGGAGAATGCAGCAACAGAGCTATGAATTTTATGAGAAAGGAGCTGCATTTTGGAACCTGGCATCTCATTTGGTGTGGGATGTTTCTTCAGAGCTGCCACATTGTGTGTAATGATACAGTATTTTGGGGGGAAATAATGTGCAGTTAAAACTATATTCTGAGAGTGTGTCAGCACTTCTAACTGGAGGTGTAAATTGCGACTCAAGGAGACATACCTGCACTAGCTCTGAGTGAGCTAGCATGCTAAAAATAGAGTGTAATCATGGCAGAACACATGTCCGGAGGGCATAGCCATCCAGTTACGCACCCAGCATCTCGTATAGATAGGTCCTAGCTATATTCTATTTTTAGCATGCTATCTTGATCACAGCTGGTGCAGGTATTCCTCTGTCAGGAATTTACATCTCCAGCTCTAAGGCCTGGTCTACACTACGAGTTTAGGTCGACTTTAGCTGCGTTAAGTCGACTTAAGCCTGGACACGTTTACACGACGAAGCCCTTTCTTTCGACTTAAAGGGCCCTTTAAACCGGTTTCTTTACACCACCTCGACGAGGGGATTAGCGATAAAATCGGCCTTATGGGGGTCGGAATTGGGTAGTGAGGACGGAATTCGACATTAGTGGCCTCCGGGAGCTATCCCACAGTGCTTCATTGTGACCGCTCTGGACAGCACTCTCATCTCAGATGCACTGGCCAGGTAGACAGGAAAAGCCCCGCGAACGTTTGAATTTCATTTCCTGTTTGCTCAGCGTGGAGAGCACAGGTGACCACGCAGAGCTCATCAGCACAGGTAACCGTGATGGAGTCCCAGTCCCAGTCCCAGGATCGCAAAAGAGCTCCAGCCTGGACCGAACGGGAGGTACGGGATCTGATCGCCATCTGGGGAGATGAAGCAGTGCTGGCCGAACTCCGAAACAGTAAAAGAAATGGCAAAACATTAGAAAAGATCTCCAAGGCCATGAAGGACAGAGGCCATAACAGGGACGCACAGCAGTGCCGCGTGAAAATTAAGGAGCTAAGGCAAGCATACCACAAAGCCAGAGACGCAAACGGAAGGTCCGGGGCTGAGCCGCAAACATGCCGCTACTACGAGGAGCTGCATGCCATTCTAGGGGGTGCAGCCACCAGTAGCCCAAGCGTGTGCTATCAGTCCCTCTCTGGAGACAGGGAAGCGGGTTCGGCGGACGAGGAAGATGAGGATGGAGAGAACATCATAGATAGCTTACAGCAGCAAGGAAGCGGAGAAACCAGTTTCCCCAACAGCCAGGATATGTTTGTCACCCTGGACCTGGAACCAGTAACCCCCGAACTCACCCAAGACCCTGTGGGCACACAGGGGACCTCTGGTGAGTGTACCTTTGTAAATATTACACATGGTTTAAAAACAAGCGTGTTTAATGATTAATGATTAATTTGCCCTGGCAATCGCGGCCAGTACAGCTACTGGAAAAGTCTGTTAACGTGTATGGGGATGGAGCGGAAATCCTCCAGGGACATCTCCAGAAAGCTCTCCTTCATGTACTCCCAAAGCCTTTGCAAAAGGTTTCTGGGGAGGGCTGCCTTATCCCGTCCGCCATGGTAGGACACTTTACCACGCCAGGCCAGTAGCACGTAGTCTGGAATCATTGCATAACAAAGCATGGCAGCGTATGGTCCCGGTGTTTGCTGGCATGCAGACAACATCCATTCCTTATCGCTCTTTGTTATCCTCAGGAGAGTGATATCATTCACGGTCACCTGGTTGAAATGGGGCGATTTTATTAAGGGGACATTCAGAGGTGCCCCTTCCTGCTCTGCTGAACAGAAATATTCCCCGCTGTTAACCACGCGGTGGGGGGGAGGGGTGAAGTGACCAACCCAGAGAATTGGGTGTGTGGGGGAGGGGAGTTAGTTGGGTTTGTGCTGCATGTTAAACCTTAAACCTCAGCCCCTCCTTTTACATTGCAAACCCATTTTAAATGGCCAACCCAACGGGTGCTTGGTATGGTTAATGAGAGCAGTACTGTTTTAAACCATCCCCACTTGTTAACAAGGTTAAAAAAGCCCAAAGACTGTGTCTTACCATGGCTGCCTGCAAGCTGAAATCTGTGGCCTGGCACTGCGTGAGTGATCTCTCACACCAAACCGGCAGTCCCTCAATATAAGAGGAAAAATGCGACCTTGTAACGAAAGCACATGTGCTGTGTGATGTGAACAGCAAAATCTAACGTGAAAGAGTGTACCCATTGTTCTCAGAAATGTATCTTTTTTAAACAACTCTCCCTTCTCCTCCACCAGCTGCAAATGTTTCACCTTCACAGAGGCTAGTGAATATTCGAAGAAGGAAGCGAAGGACGCGTGACGAAATGTTCACTGAACTACAGACTGCCTCCCACGCTGACAGAGCACAGCAGAATGCGTGGAGGCAGTCAATGACTGATTTTTAAAAAGCCCAATATGAGCGAGAGGAGAGGTGGCGGGCTGAAACGCGGGCTGAAGAGGAGAAGTGGCGTGAACTTGTACTCAGAAAGCAAGAGTCGATGCTCCGGCTGCTGGAGCATCAAAGTGATATGCTCCTGCGTATGGTTGAGCTGCAGGAAAGGCAGCAGGAGCAGAGACCGCCGCTACAGCCCCTCTGTAACCAACAGCAGGAGCAGAGACCGCCGCTACAGCCCCTCTGTAACCACCAGCCCTCCTCCCCAAGTCCCATTGCCTCCTCACCCAGACGCCCAAGAACACGGTGGGGGGGCCTCCGGCCACCCAATCACTCCACCCTAGATGATTTCCACAGCAATAAGTTTTAAAGTTTTAAAGTGCAGTGTGTCCTTTTCCTTCCCTCCTCCCCCACCCATCCCGGGCTACCTTTGCAATTATCCCCCTAGTTGTGTGCTGCTTCCCTCCTCCCCAACCCATCCCGGGCTACCTTTGCAATTATCCCCCTAGTTGTGTGCTCAATTAATAAAGAATGCATGAATGTGAAGTAACAATGACTTTATTGCCTCTGCAAGTGGTGCTTGAAGAGGGGAGGGTAGGGGAGGTTGGGGTGCTTGGTTTACAGGGTAGTAGAGTTAACCGGGTGCGTGGGGGGGGCTGCAATTTCATCAAGGAGAAACAAACAGAAGTTTCACACCAAATCCTGCCCAGTCACAAAACTAGTTTTCAAAGCCTCTCTGATGCGCACCGCGCCCTGCTGTGCTGCTCTAACCGACCTGGTGTCTGGCTGCGCGTAATCAGCGGCCAGGCGATTTGCCTCTACCTCCCACCCCGCCATAAATGTCTCCCCCTTACTTTCACAGATATTGTGGAGCGCACAGCAAGTAGTAATAACAATGGGGATATTCTTTTCGCTGAGGTCACAGCGAGTCAGTAAGCTGCGCCAGCGCGCTTTTAAACGCCCAAATGCACATTCCACCACCATTCGGCACTTGCTCAGCCTGTAGTTGAACAGGTCCTGACTCCTGTCCAGGCTGCCTGTGTATGGCTTCATGAGCCATGGCATTAAGGGGTAGGCTGGGTCCCCAAGGATCACGATAGGCATTTCAACATCCCCAATGGTTATTTTCTGGTCCGGGAAGAAAGTCCCTTCCTCCAGCTTTCGAAACAGAAGAGAGTGCCTGAAGACGCGAGCATCATGTACCCTTCCCGGCCAGCCCACGTTGATGTCGGTGAAACGTCCCTTGTGATCCACCAGGGCTTGCAGCAGCATTGAAAAGTACCCCTTGCGGTTTATGTACTCGGTGGCTTGGTGCGCCGGTGCCAAGATAGGGATATGGGTTCCGTCTATCGCCCCACCACAGTTTGGGAATCCCATTGCAGCAAAGCCATCCACTATGTCCTGCACGTTTCCCAGAGTCACTACCCTTGATATCACCAGGCCTCTCATTGCCCTGGCAACTTGGATCACAGCAGCCCCCACAGTAGATTTGCCCACTCCAAATTGATTCCCGACTGACCGGTAGCTGTCTGGCGTTGCAAGCTTCCACAGGGCTATCGCCACTCGCTTCTCAACTGTGAGGGCTGCTCTCATCCTGGTATTCTGGCGCTTCAGGGCAGGGGAAAGCAAGTCACAAAGTTCCATGAAAGTGCCCTTACGCATGCGAAAGTTTCGCAGCCACTGGGAATCGTCCCAGACCTGCAACACGATGCGGTCCCACCAGTCTGTGCTTGGAATCGGCGTTCCATGGCATGAACCTGCCCCAGTAACACCATGATTTCCACATTGCTGGGGCCTGTGCCTTGTGAGAGGTCCATGTCAATTTCCTCATCACTATCGTCGCCGCGCTGCAATCGCCTCCTCCTCCTCAGCTGGTCCTCCTGGTTTTGCTTTGGCATGTCCAGGCTCTGCATATACTCCAGGACAATGCGCGTGGTGTTCATAGTGCTCATAATTGCCGCGGTGATCTGAGCGGGCTCCATGATCCCAGTGCTAGCTATGGCGTCTGGTCTGAAAAAAGGCGCGAAACTAGTATCTAAAGACCAGGGGAAGAAGGGAGGGAGGGAGGGAGGGAGGGGCAGGCGACTGACGACATGGCGTACAGGTACAGGGAATTAAAATCAAGAAAGGTGGCTGTGCATCAGGGAGAAATACAAACAACTGTCACACAGAATGCCCCCCCCCCCCCAGAGATTGAACTCCTAAGCCTGGGTTTAGCGGGCCGTTGATTTGACGGAGGGAGGGGGGAAGGAAATGAATACAGAACAAATCTATTTTTTACATCTTAAGACGACAGTGCAGCATGACTGATAGTCCTCGGCATTTTCTGGGTGCTTGGCAGCCAATACTTGGCAGCAAATAGTATACTACGACTGGTAACCATCATTGTCCAACGAGGACGGTTAAAGGCAAGGGGTTGCTGCTGTGTAGCAATGTAGCCCCACGTGTGCCAGCCACATGTCTGCCAGCACCCAGATCGCCCTCGGCCTTTTCTGGGTGCTTAGCAGACAATACTTGGCAGCAAATAGTATACTACGACTGGTAACCATCATTGTCCAACGAGGACATCTATGAGCATTTCAGGCAACCTGTAAATTTACTTGCTTTCAGACCTGAGGAAAGCTCTTCTTTCAGATCTGCTGAGCACCCAGATCGCCCTCGGCCTCTTCTGGATGCTCAGCAGACAATACTGACAGGACGGTTACCAGTCGTAATAAACCATCTACTGCCAAAAGGCAAGGGGCTGGTGCAATGCAGCCCTACGGCTGCCAGCCCCACAGCTACCAGCATCCCGAGCGCCGATGAAGGCTACTACTCATGCTGCACCATCTACCGCCAAAAGGCAGTAAGCTGCTGCTGCTGTTTAGCAATGCAGTCCCACGTTTGCCGGCACCCGGAAGACATATGGTGACGGTGAGCTGAGCTGAGCGGGCTCCATGCTTGGCGTGGTATGTTGTCTGCACAGGTAACCCAGGTAAAAAGGCGCGAATCTATTGTCTGCCGTTGCTGTGACGGCGGGGGAGGGGCGTGACGCAATGTACCCAGAACCCCCCGCGGCACTGCTTTGCATCATTCGGGCATTGCGATCTCAACCCATAATTCCAATGGGCGCCGGAGACTCCGGGAACTGTGGGATAGGTACCCATAGGCACCCATAGTGCAATGCGCCGGAAGTCGACGCTAGCCTCGGTACTGTGGACGCGGTCCGCCGACTTCATGCACTTAGAGCATTTTATGTGGGGACACACACAGTCGGCTGCATAAAACCGGTTTCTATAAAACCGGCTTCTATAAATCCGACCTAATTTTGTAGTGTAGACAAGCCCTAAGTGTAGACATACCCAGAGTTATAACCATGTCATGCCATAGCCTGGACTTCTAGATTGCATGGGTTTGGTGGGTCAGAAGAAGCTCAGGTAAAGTTTAAAATATTCATAACGAAGAAAGATTTAGTCTTTTATTTTATTTAAAGTGAATTTTGTATTGTTGTCTTACACCACTGTGGGTTCAGCTCTGGTGGCTCCAGTTTCAAGCTTAACAGAGTAAAAGTCACCTCTGCTACTTGCTTCAGATTTAGAGTCTCTAGGAACACATAAAGACCAAGGGTAGTGACCACACATACATTCACAAGTACAAGGTCTAGTCTATTTTACAAGTTTTGTTAAAGTTGCAATTAAAGTTCTGATTATAGAATTTCTATATGCTTAGGTAAAGACCTATGCACAAGTTACAAATATGGTTATACTCACATCCTCCTAGATAGTGTTAAAGTCTGATGGGTCTCTCATGGATTGACCATTAGTAGAGGGATGGTTCCTGCTGGAGTTTCCCATAGGAAATTCAATTTTCCAAATTTGGGCACCCACCTTTTCATAATGTGATTCTGTCTATACCTACATTCTGCGCATGTCCATAAAAGTGTCAACCCTCTTTTTCCTTATTGGTCCAATGTCTCCTATAAACATAAGTCACCCAATACCTATGGGTTGTATAGGTTCTTTTTATTCTCATTAGCATTAACGCACAACCTGTATCCTGTGGTTAAGATGTGTTGGAAACAGATGTTCCTTTGCAGCATTTCTGTGATTTAAAATTAATCTTCTGGCTAATTTTTCGCAATATCACCCATTGGTACATCTTTTCCTGTAATCTTCTGACATAGAGTTATTCTTTGGTCACTTACTTATGTCAAGCATTTCTTTGGCCTATGGCTAAGCTAAAATCTTACAGACCTTTTTGCGTTTCAGCCTTTCTTACTTAGATATCTAATACATGATTCCCTCTCCATACTGATCAATCTTATACTTCTATAAGCCTACAACTTAACTCTATTTAGCATACAATGATTATATATGACATAACATGTTAGTTAAACATAACATCACACAATAAATGAACAATAAACTAAAATCATTGGCTACAAAGAATAAATGCATTTAATTTGGCACAAAACTAACTATCTCCTGTTGCTCTCAGAATGATTGAGAACTTTGGCTCTCAGTCTTCTACTTCATCTTTGGGCCAAGCAGACATAAAAGAAGCTCAGCATTTTAGGCAGCATTCAGAGACCATCTCTATAAACACATCCTTCCCTAGCTGTATTATTCCATTCAGCCAATTCACTTCTTCATGCAATTGTATGACCTCCCTTTGCCCCATGGTATCCAAGGAGGGAAGAGAGAGAGAGTCCCTGGCGTAGCTCAATGGTACAGAAATAAGGATTTTTACTCTTTTTCAGACTCCTAAATCCACATTTTTAGAGCATGTGTGATGTCATCTGGGTTAGCAAGTTTGTTCCAAAGCACTTGGTGCTCCTGAAAATAAACAGAGCGCTAATGTAATCTAACACGGTCCATATTGTAGCAAAATTAATTTGCGGAACCATCCCAGCCCTGGACATTAATTTTCAGTCAGAGACCACCACTGTTTGTTTGAATTGTTTCCCTTTGCTAAGCAAAAATGATCATGTCTTCTCTGAGAGCATCAGAGCGGATATTAGGGTTAAGTGGAGATATGCTGTAGATAATTGGCTAACAGTTTTGTAAGCTGAAGTTTGTAATAATGCAGGACACCATTTGCTGAAATAAGCCTTAGGGTGAAAGTTGACACTTAAAAAAAAAGTTTACATTCAGAAATTCTCTTTGTATCTTCAAGGAGACATGCAAAGAAAACGTGCACTGTGTCTCCCTCTTGTGCAGTGTACTGAAGTGTTAAAATTAGATATTTGCTTCAGGGTTTGGTCTCTCCTAGGTACCACAGCTGTGTGGTGGCTTCTCTGTTTACCAAGAGACCCTATGGTAGATTAAATGAGGGCTGTTACCAGCAATTTGTCTTGGGTTAGAACTTTTAAAAAATTGACAGTTTCTTCTTGCTTCTGTAGAATATTGCTCTGATTATTTCTTACTAGACAGAAGTCTCATCTCTCCTTTCTACCCTAAGTTTATCATCTCTAGCTGAGGCCATCCATCCTTGATTCCATATGGGAAGCTAGGGAGACAGGAGGATATGAGATTAAGTGACGCTATGTAGCAATTTGTCGATTTTTATGTCATCCAATGGCTATTTTATCATGAGTTTAATTCCCATCATCAATCACATGGAGTTTTATGTGTTTAAAATAAACTTTGAAAAATCAGAGGTCTTATGCATTCTAATGCATGGCTTTCTCAGAATGAGGCTAATGCGCCCACCGTTGACTAAAAGCTGATGAACATATCTGTTGGGTGGGAGTTAAATGCCTTCAGGGTATTGGATTTATACTTATACAGCATCCCCTCTCTCATTTATAACATAAAATATGATGTGTCAGAGACTGAAGCTTCCACTCACCCTGTGTGGGATCATTCATCTCTTTAAAATGCCACTTGTTTTGGATCAATTGGCTTTGGTGGGGAAAAAAACCTCATGTTGAGAAGCTATTTGTGCAATTTGTCTGGAGGTTCACGTGCTACCATAAGAGGCTGAAAACTCTTGTAATTAACCACTGGAACAACTTACATGGTGGATTCTCCATCACTGACTATTTTAAAATCAAGATTGGATGATAAAAGATATGGGATAATTTTGAGGTAATCCTATGGTCTACACGAGATGAGAGTAGATGATCACAATGGTCACTTCTGGCCTTGGAATCTATTAAAAACAAAACCCCAATCCTGTATGAAGATGGCTTTGAGTTCCTCTGCCTAAAACAGGATAACATTGCCTGTCAGCTTTGTTTTAGAAGAGAGTGGTTTGGTCCCAGGGGATAATACATCCCAGCAGAAGTCTATGTGTTCCATCTTCCCTATGGCTACTCTCTTTCCCAACTGATTGATTACTCCCAAACTCTCAGAGGAGAACCCACTGGAGTCAATGGGGCTACCTGGGTTTAAACCGAGAGCAGCATTCAGTCTCTATTGTTTACTGCCCCAGTTTGGGCATGGGAGGCAGCCTGTAGAGAGGCAGCTGGTTTCTGTGCTCTTTCCCCATTGTGCCCAATTCTCACTCATTCCATGTTTCAGCATAGCCTGGCCAGCCCAATTTTCGAACTAGGTAGGAATGCCACTGGTAAATAAGGTCTGGCTCAGGTACATGGGACAAGAAGACTCTACTCACATCTGTACCAAGTCACTCCCAAATTCAGCTGTACTAACGCTGGGGCTTTAGCTTAGCCACGTGCTTAAGTTCTTTCTTGAAGCAGGACCATAAGGATGGGCCAAGTTATGATGATTGGGCTTGTTTAGTGCACAAAATATCTTCATCATCTCAGAGACTCTGTGTTGTTCCCTTATTGCCCTTTGAACTTTGCCTGTCTTCTTTCCCCCAGTTTTATCTCAGCCTTTTCAAAATGCATCAGCTTCTTAAAAGTATATTACATTATTTATGACTTGTTCCCCCTCCCCATTTTCTTTTTTAATATACTCTTAGCATACTAGGTTTTTATGAGGAAATGAAAGGATGAAAGTGTTTTTGAGTAGAAGGGGAAAAATGGGGTCATTAACATTAAATAAAAATTTACCTTTAAAACAACTTCAGACCTATAAAAACACGGAAAAAATACATCTGTGTAATGTATAGTAAGTCATAGTTTCCCTTATTAAAGCACAGACAGAAGCAACTGTACTACAGTATGTTCCTTAAGAGGGTGCTGTGAGTCTCACACTGATGAGGGGTTGCTAAGTAGGTTCTTTTACATTGATTACTAATGTAAACAGGGATATAAAGAAATCCCTCATGTGGCCAGTGCCCTCCCAAAAACAGAGCTTCCTCTGTTGTATTAATTTAGATAGAATATATGGACTAAAGGTGTTAACATGACCCAGTCACTGTCCACATTAAACCGTGTTAAACAAGGTTTGGGGTTTGGTATACAGAGACCTTAGCCTGCTTAGTACCAAGGCAAACACACCATTAAAAAACACCACCTTTTATTAAAGATACAGAAAAGAAAAAAACAGTTAAAGCATTTGAAAAGTAAAATATTAAATAAGGCTTTCATTTAACAACACCCCATGTTCCCTTTTGCTGGAGGCATAGGTGCTGGAACTGGGGGTGCTACCGCTGGCTTGCAAGCTGGCTTGAAGTGGTTTCCATCATATGTAGGGTTTACAGTTTGGTTCAATGGCTCTCAGCACCCCCACTGTCCAACTTGTTCCAGCATCCCTGGCTAGAGAAAGATTTTAGAAGGAAAAAACCCTTGTTTGACAGCCTTTTGGATGGTATTAAAAATGGTAATAACTGTCCTTTTGGAGGAAGAAAGAAAAAGTTAGTTGAAGGGGGCTGGAGCTGTTGATGTTGTTAAAGTCTGATCCAGTTTGCTAAGAAGACAAGACAAACACACACAACAGGGAAGTGAAAAGAACAGCAAAGGTAGAAAATACAGCTTCTGTCTGTTGTTGACTCTCACTTGCAACCTGACTACTCGAGAAATACAGGCACAGCACATGGTCGTATTAGCCACTTCGAGACCTAGCAAGCTGACACCTGCATTGGGCTGTGTAGGGCATTGTTTTTAGTTGCCTCTTTCTGGTCATAGACTGTTGCAAAATATACAGTCTTGGCCAGCTAAAGCAGGCTCTTATTAGACAGAAGGAAAAAGAAGAGAGATAGGAAAGAGAAGAAATAAAGTGGGAAAGGAAAAGAACACGTGGTGGGGTAGGAGTAGGGTGACCAGATGTTCTGATTTTATAGGTACAGTCCCAATATTCGGGGCTTTGTCTTATATAGGCACCTATTACCCCCTACCCTTTGTCCTGATTTTTCATGCTTGCTATCTGGTCAGCCTAGGTGGGAGGGAGGAGACAAGTCTTACATCCCAGGTGGTGTTTGGGATTCAGTCAGAACTGGTGGAAGTAGTGATGTCATCTGACTCCCTCTCTGGCCCGCTTTGGTGAAGACATCTTTCAGGATCAGGATATCATAGGCCCAGGGAGATGGTGGGGTTGGTAACCATGATGGTGAAGCTTGCTCCAGTAGCCAATTTTTCCTCCCCAAAATCTTTCTGAAGGACCCAAAAGGAGTAATGAGTAGAATAAGCCATCCCCTCATTATTTTGTCCACCAATTAGGCCTAATAGTTGACATACCAATTTTAGTTTATTCATTTTCAGTCCTCAATTTCTCATGTTTATCAGGCATGATCTCAACAGTTCTTGGGTTATCATAGAATCATAGAATATCAGGGTTGGAAGGGACCTCAGGAGGTCATCTAGTCCAACCCCCTGCTCAAAGCAGGATCAATTCCCAACTAAATCATCCCAGCCAGGGCTTTGTCAAGCCTGACCTTAAAAACCTCTAAGAAAGGAGATTCCACCACCTCCCTAGGTAACCCATTCCAATGCTTCACCACCCTCCTAGTGAAAAAGTTTTTCCTAATATCCAATCTAAACCTCCCCCACTGCAACTTGAGACCATTACTCCTTGTTCTGTCATCTGCTACCACTGAGAACAGTCTAGATCCATCCTCTTTGGAACCCCCTTTCAGGTAGTTAAAAGCAGCTATCAAATCCCCCCTCATTCTTCTCTTCTGCAGACTAAACAATCCCAGTTCCCTCAGCCTCTCCTCATAAGTCATGTGCTCCAGCCCCCTAATCATTTTTGTTGCCCTCCACTGGACTCTTTCCAATTTTTCCACATCCTTCTTGTAGTGTGGGGCCCAAAACTGGACACAGTACTCCAGATGAGGCCTCACCAATGTCGAATAGAGGGGAATGATCACGTCCCTCGATCTGCTGGCAATGCCCCTACTTATACAGCCCCAAATGCCGTTAGCCTTCTTGGCAACAAGGGCACACTGTCGACTCATATCCAGCTTCTCGTCCACTGTAACCCCTAGGTCCTTTGCTGCAGAACTGCTTCCTAGCCATTTGGTCCCTAGTCTGTAACAGTGCATGGGATTCTTCCGTCCTAAGTGCAGGACTCTGCACTTGTCCTTGTTGAACCTCATCAGGTTTCTTTTGGCCCAATCCTCTAATTTGTCTAGGTCCCTCTGTATGCTATCCCTACCCTCCAGCGTATCTACCACTCCTCCCAGTTGAATGTCATCTGCAAACTTGCTGACAGTGCAGTCCACGCCATCCTCTAGATCATTAATGAAGATATTGAACAAAACCGGCCCCAGGACCAACCCTTGGGGCACTCCGCTTGATACCGGCTGCCAGCTAGACATGGAGCCATTGATCACTACCCGTTGAGCCCGACGATCTAGCCAGCTTTCTGTCCACCTTATAGTCCATTCATCCAGCGCATACTTCTTTAACTTGCTGGCAAAAATACTGTGGGAGACCGTATCAAAAGCTTTGCTAAAGTCAAGGAATAACACATCCACTGCTTTCCCCTCATCCACAGACCCGTTATCTCCTCATAGAAGGCAATTAGGTTAGTCAGGCATGACTTGCCCTTGGTGAATCCATGCTGACTGTTCCTGATCACTTTCCTCTCCTCTAAGTGCTTCAGAATTGATTCCTGGAGGACCTGCTCCATGATTTTTCCAGGGACTGAAGTGAGGCTGACTGGCCTGTAGTTCCCTGGATCCTCCTCCTTCCCTTTTTTAAAGATGGCCTATATTAGTAGGCCTTTCTGTTTGTCGTTTTCTCTCCCTTTCATATCCTTTCCCATCCACATTTGTTATTTAGGTTATTGTGACATTTTATGAACTTTCATTTATTTTTTACAGTTGAGCTCATAGGGTAAATTTGTAGGTCCAGTTATTACAACAGCTCCCTGGCAACCTTAATTAGTATTCCTCCCCTTTGTAGAAGTGTGTCCAAGTGGATGGATTTTTTTTTCTTTCAAGGTGGAAAATATGATATTGCGAAAAGAAAGAAAAACATGTTTGAGGCCGCAGCTCCTTTTTTGCTTGAACATGCTGCAAAGAAACGTGTCAGGGTTTAATATTTTTGAATAAATGAAGAAAGATTGAAAGGCACATTTTTAATGATGAGATTTAGGCACATTAGCTTTCATCTAGTCTCCAAGCTACACATTGGAATCTACTTTTTTTTAGTGAGTAGGAAAATCAAAGCCACCCTTAAAATGGTGTATAATTTTTATATAGAGAGAAATCAAAGTACATCATAAACTAGTCATTAATGTATGGGTTTCTTAGGCCATCTCTTTAGAGAAATACTACACAGACCTGGCAGAAATTTTTCAAATTGAAAAGTGGCCTGTTTTTCATATGGAAAATGTCCAGAAAAATGTGTCCTTTCATTGAAACAGGAAGATGAAAATGTAAGCCGTTTTGTTTTTTGCAATTTCAGTTCATTTTTTTTCTATTTTTATCTTTGCTGCTGCTTTTTCTTGCCCTCCCTCCTTTTCCCTTTTCCATTTTGCTATGAGGGAGAGGGGAGGAAAGGGGAGGGAAAGAATTTTTTCCCCGCTTTTTTGCTTTTCCATTTTCAAAATAAAAAATTGTCTATAAACACTTCATGAAAGATTTTGAATAACCAAAAAACCCATTCCTTTTTGAAACCTGCAGAAGGAAAATGACTTCAACGTTTCTCCCCACCCACACAATTACCACCTAACCCAAATTGGGTGGGACCCTCCACATGCATGTCCTGGGGGTTGGGGACACAGGCTGGGGGATGCTCTCGGGTACCCTGGCGCCCAGTCCACAGTGACCCAGGCTCCCTGGGCAGATCTCACCATGGTCTGGCTCCATCTTCTGGCCTGGAAAGAGGGTGGGGCCTTGGGAGGAAGAGGAGAAGCAGGGGGTGAGAGCTCAGGGGAAGAGGAGGAGCAGGGGTGGGGCCACAGAGGGAGGCAGGGTTCTTGCTTTTGCCTTTTGAAAAGGTGGTCACCCTACCCACCCCATTTTTTGATCTGCTCCAGTGCTGTAATATCCTTGTTCTTCTGCACTTAGTAGCAGGCACTGACATTAAGCTGTTCTGCAGGAGGTGATGCTTTTCTGGATGCATCAGTATAGACAGAATCTTGATTTATTATATTAACAATACATGCAGATCCTGTTTCAAAAAGACCTGCAGCAACAGCTGTGCCTGCCTTCCCTCTTTTCTCCCCTCCTACTTCTGCTTATCCTTTTTCATTATACAGAATGAGAGTTTCCCTCTCACCCGTTGCACACTCCCTTTCCACCCTATCTGCCACCTACATGCCCCCTATGTGAAGTACCAGGCAGCCAGACCTGAGACTGAGGACCTGGCCCTATATTCTTAGGAAAATCTGGAGAAAATAAGGGCATGATACCACTGAGAAGTTCCAAGGATACTTTAAACTAATCCTCTATAGACATCTTTCTACACAATTCTGTCAATGTACCTAATTCCTGATCTGCAATTAGGTGTGTCCGAAATAAGGTTGGATTTGTTTTTAAACCAAATCTGTGAATAATTAGCCCAGGTCCACAAGCCAATGATATTAGCTGAGCACTACCAAACTCATTTAATCTGTGATAAAATCCAAACTAGAACCTAGGCTACCACCTAGTTCTGTATGAATATACTGAAGAAATCTTTGTCCAGGGCAGTTTAACCTTTTTTGTTTTAGCTCAATAAATGTCTCCTTCCAACATACGGTAGATTTGCAAACATTGACATGTTTTGATGCCAGCAATGAGTAATCTGGTATGCAGTTTGGCTTCCCCCCCCCCATTAACAAATAAGCTTTAAAAAAATAATCAATTGGAGCACTGTATGGAGTTAGCTTTACGATTTCTTTGTCAACCAGCTGTTTATTTTTCTTGGGAAGGAAAGCCTATATCCTGTGCTATTTTGTGGTGTTTCAGGCGGCTTGTTATCCACTGGAACAAATGCAGTCTGTCCCATTACATTTTCCTGGACATTTTTGAAATGTTTGGAAACTTAGAAAAAAGACAGACTTTA
The DNA here is from genome assembly GCF_028017835.1 of Emys orbicularis. NCBI lineage: Eukaryota > Metazoa > Chordata > Testudines > Emydidae > Emys > Emys orbicularis. The sequence goes on along the minus strand of NC_088685.1, from coordinate 123,350,404 downwards.
ATACACTCAGTATTTGTTGCTTTGTGCCTCCTCTGGGATTTATGTCCTTTGTAGCCAATTTGTATTCACTCTATGCAAGATGCTTAGGGACATTTTGTCATTCAATATAGCATAATGCTGTGTTTCTTCTTCCTGGAGATACTGACCTGCAGGTGACTGTGCTGTGGTGATCCCTACTGGGGGAGAAAGGTATCATATTATGGTTAGAACTCGGGGAATACACATTGTAGAAGGTGAGGATTGGAATACTGGGAGGAAATCAAGTATCAGGGGGTAGCTGTGTTAGTCTGTATCTACAAAAACAACAAGGAGTCTGGTGGCACCTTAAAGACTAACAGATTTATTTGGGCATAAGCTTTCGTGGGTAAAAACAAGCTTATGCCCAAATAAATCTGTTAGTCTTTAAGGTGCCACCAGGCTCCTTGTTGTTTTTGGGAGGAAATGGGGTATGTTTGATATGTCTGTATAAAACTGACAAAAGAAGGGAAGTTTCTGTTCTAATTTGTATGCTAGAACAGTAAAGAACCTGCACCCTGAATCCTGTCCTGTTTGTCTTGAGTGGGGGAAAGTGATGTCCAAGAATTGGACAGGAACCTGGAGATCAAATGGACCTAGCATTAAATGATGATTGCAGTTATAGTTACACAGAACCTCACAATCAAAAACTATTTAATGTATAAATAACGACACTCTTTATTTCCCGTGGGAGCTGCTTTCTGTGTCCCTTTCAGAGTTCTCAGGATTCCTCCTCCTTCAATTTTTTCCTCCGCTCTATCAGTCCCTGATGTGTGCACACATACATGAAATTGAAAGGTCATAAATTTCAAAGCCGGATACATTGGTTTTCCAATGACCTGTGACTCAAAAACAGATTTTTCTGCAGATTTTGCTGATTTTTCTTCATTCTCCTTCACCTTCAGAGTAGGGTGACCAGATAGCAAGTGTGAAAAGTTGGGACGGGGGTGGGGGGTAATAGGCTTCTATATAAGAAAAAGCCCCAATTATCGGGACTGTCCCTATAAAATGAGGACATCTGGTCACCCTACTTCAGAGTAAGTGTTGCAATTCTCAGGCCAAACTGGAGAGAGATGGGAGTCAGAAAGATCTTGATAAGAAAAGCTGGTTGCAATCTTAACTACAGAGAGGTTAGTGCCTCTCCATAATATGAGACTGGACAAAAGCCTTAGAGCCAACCAACCGCCAACTTTGAAAAAGCTCATATCTGGATAGAGAAGCATATTGCCCCTCACTGTTTATGATTTGTTTTGTCTGCTAAACACCAAGCACTGTGTTTACTAGTTAAAAGGAGCTTTGACATAGAAGGCCAGACAGCAGAGGCCTATCCTAGAATTGTCTAACGTAGGAAATGTATCAAACATAAAATGATGGCATGGAGGTGATACAGGGAAGAAAATCTGTCCCAACCATTTAGAAAATGTTGTTCAAAAGTTTTACTTTTGCATGAATGACCTGAAATATTTTCACCTGCAATTGCAAATATATTGTATATTGATCCTAGACAGCTTCGCAAGGATTATTTGTCTGTGATCATCGTAGAATAAAACCTTGGAACTGAATATATATAACAGAAAACATCTGTTTTGGCATCTTACAATTGCAACATACCGCAGTGGGAAAGTGTGCTTGTCAAACTAGTGATTCCAAGGTAAATGGGTCCTCACAGACCAACATTTTTTGGGACATCTTTGGCTTTAATGGCTACAAAAGCCTTGTAAATTCATCTTTTTTGTTCTTCTCAATCATCTGTTTAATTGTATGTAGGAAATAGAAATCTGTCAGAAACACACTACTAGTACTAGTAAATGTATATGGTAACAACATCCTCATATGCACACAGAGTAAAATGCCAGTCCCAAGCAATATGAAATGCAGAGCTAGATTGCTCAGAGACTAAAAACAATGTTGTGACGTTGCACTCCATATGTTTATGGAAATATACTTATGAGTGTAAATATAATGTAACTGGAATATGCTTTATGCAAAAGGTATCTTGTAAGGTATCATTACAAAGCTTATGTACTGAGTGTGTTCATCCTATTTGTATGAATGTATCATTCTTGTATCTGAAGCTAGGAATATGAAGTATTACTCTGAAGTCCTATTGTAACTATGCAAAGTGTGGGCCATTAATGGTGGTTTAGAATCTTGATGGCTCCCATTAACCAGGACAATTGGTTGTAAATGGCTCTGTTTACTTGTAAGCATTCGCGTGTTCATGTGAGTCAGGCCAGAAAGAATGGAGGCTTGGGGGGGGTCTCACAGGACATGTGACCATGTCACCTGGTTCTGGAATCCATCTTAAACCTGGTGCTTTTCCATTTAGAAGGAGGGGTGGGGACCCAGAGAGACAAAAAATTCTCGCCTTGTGCCAAAGCCATAAAAGGGGGTGGGACAGAACAAAGGGGGCTGCAGTCATGAGAAAACCCCTAGTTACCACTTGAGCTGGAACTAACAAGAACTGAACCAGGGAAAGGATTGGACCCAGACTAGGAAGAAGTCTAGTCTGTGAAAGAAGCTTATTGGAACATCTCTGAGGGTGAGATTTTTACCTTTATTCAGTTTCTTAATGTATTAGGCTTAGACTTGTGTTTTGTTTTGTTTTGCTTGGTAACTTACTTTGTTCTGTCTGTTATTACTTGAAACCACTTAAATCCTACTTTTTATTCTTAATAAAATCACTTTGGCTTATTAGTAAACCCAGGGTAAGTGATTAATACCTGGGGGAGCAAACAGCTGTGAATATCTCTCTATCAGTGTTATAGAGGGTGGATAATTTATGAGTTTACCCTGTATAAGCACTATACAGAGTAAAACGGATTTATTTGGGGTTTGGATCCCGTTGGGAGCTGGATGTCTGGGTGCTGGAGATAGGTGACTCGCTGAGCAGTTTTTGGTTAAAGTCTGCAGTTTTGGGGGTGTGGACCAGATCTGGGTCTGTGTTGCAGCAGACTAGCGTTTCTGGCTCAACAAGGCAGGGTTCTGGAGTCCCAAGCTGGCAGTGGAAAACGGGCTCAGAGGTAATTCTAGCACATCAGGTGACAGCCTCAAGGGGGTCTCTGTGACCGAACCCATCACAGATGTCTTTCCACACACAGGCAGCTACTTCAAATTTGATACAGATTGGTTGGAAATGACCAAAAGCCACTGCCACCTGATGCTTATTTAGTAGCCAAAATTAGTGATTAGTCCTATTTCTAGTGTACAGATGTCCATAGCTCAACTGCAACTTGATTCCAAGCTTTCAACTGGCATAGAAATTGATCTATCTCCTCCCCATTAGAGGCTGTCCCTGCAGGTAATTTGAGCCACGTTGCTGGACCAGGGGTGGGGAAGACTGCACTGCTGCGGCCCTTTCTTGTCTGTCCTGGGGATAAACAAAGAACTTCATCCTTCAAATTTGACACTGTGGCACCTTGGACCAGAATTAACCCTTAAAACAAAAGGGAAATCCACTGTCCAAAACCCCCAAACCAACACTGCTTAAACTGGTGTTACTGTGGATGTGATATCACTTGTTTGGAAGAATAGACTAGTAAACCACCACCATTCAACTGTGTGACATTCTCACTGAGTTGTCAAAGAAATAATCGTGGTGGAGTGGAAGTTCATCATATGCAAAAGGAAAAGTAAGCAAGCATAAGGCCTCATCCTTTTTCCACTGAAGTCAGTGGCTGAATTTCCACTAGCTTAGGTGGGAGCATGAGGTCTTTAGCTTAAGTCAGCTTAATGAAAGAGGAGGTATCCTATGTCCAATCTGTATCAAAACATCTTGATGTAGCTTTGAGATGGATAGAATCAGAGGCGACAAATGGGGAGGGGCACGTGTGCCCTCCCAAAGTTGCTGCTTAGCTTATACTGAGGCTTGGTCTACACTAACCCCCCAAGTCGAACTAAGGTACGCAAATTCAGCTACGTGAATAACGTAGCTGAATTCGACATACCTTAGTTCGAACTTACCGCGGTTCAGACGCGGTCCACACGCGGCAGGCAGGCTCCCCGTCGACTCCGCGGTACTCCTCTCGCTGAGCTGGAGTACCGCAGTCGACGGCGAGCACTTCCTGGTTCGACTTATCGCGTCCACACCAGACGCGATAAGTCGAACCCAGAACTTCGATCCCCAGCCGCCGAACTAGCGGCTGGGTGTAGACCAGCCCTTAGTATACTCTCACTAACTAAGCATGCTCAGTAACATTTGCTGAAGCTGCTGTCATCACTCTGCCCCCCACTATCAGCAGGTACGGGTCCGTCTCTGAATCAATGTATTCTGTGAGCAGAAGGAAAGCAGCTGTAAGGGACTGAATTAAGGAGATGCGCTAATACTAAGGCTTGGCATTCAGCAAACAATGCACCCGCTCCCCTCTAAGTGCTGGACTAAGTAAGGACCTGATCCAAAGCCTATTTAAGTGACTGGAAAGACTCTCATTGGCTTCAGTAGGTTTTGTATCAGACTTTCTCTGCACAATGTCTCTGTTGTTAGAGCTTCTGCACTTGTTCCACATCCTCAGCACATAGTGACTATCAACTGAATCACTCTGATACATATTTCCTTTAAATAAATGTGTCATATTTAGGTGAGTCTATTCTCACAGCTTCTTTTGATATGGTCTGTTGCTCCTAGTGTGTATTAATAGTTGACTGCAAACTATTGTTGGCGTATTAGGAGCTGATTGTTGTATCCATCATTAGAAAGTTAATTTTCCTTGGATTTGATCTATAACTTCTACTACAGTAATTTGGGGATTTTCAATATAACTGTTCCTTGGATGGCCGCCTCTGCTGTTGTGCTCAAAAATCCCTCCATGTACAGTACTTGTTTTCAGAAAGAATCCCAGACTTTTACAGTTGTGAATGTTCCAACTTGCCAATAACAGATTAGAAGGTTTATTCTAGTTAATAAAAACAAAGTTGCCCTCCAAAGGATGTGAGATGTTTGTTTAATGATTACACAGACTTGCAAATCAAAGCTGCAGTTTGTGTTCAAGCAAGGATCTCAGTCTTTGCTTTCCATGCTGGGTTTCAGAGAGCCAGCGCTCTGCTTTGTTTGCTGATGATGAATGCCCTCCGCACAAAGGTAGAATGTTGGAATGATGCCAAAAACATTTGGGAAAAAAGTTTGGTTTAAAAATTTTCCTTATTGTCTTTTGACAATAAATGATTTGTTGGAACGTGTCCAAGACATCACACAGTAATGCTGGGGAGGAAGCAGAGGGAAAAAACACACTCTTTGGGTTATGTGTGTTCATTTATCTTGTTGGTGCACCAGGAAAAACTGGACATGTCTAAAGGGGCTGGAAAACAGGCCCCTTGAAAGGCTGCAATGGTGAATGATAGACATTTATGTCTTCAGTTTAATGAGATTGTGGACAATTTTTCATGCAGTGTTAAGAGATTTCAGACAGCGGGTGAGATCATGAGCTGGAGTACGTTGGCATTACTCTATTGAGGTCATGGCAGCTACATCAGTTTATCCCTACTGAGGACCTGGTCCAAGGAATAGGCCGGATTACATTGTGTGATTTGAGTAATTATACTGGGGGATTAGCTAATTATACATTGGTATATATCTACACTGCAATTAAGTACCTGAGGCTGGCCTCTGTCAGCTGACTTGGGTTCTGGGGGCTGTAAAATATTCTGTGTAGACATTTGGGCTCAGGCCCAAGCTCTGGGACCCCACAAGAGGGGAGGGCCACAGAGTCCAGGCTCCAGCCAAGCATCTACACCACCATTTTACAGCTCTGTGAGTCTGAGTCAGCTGACATGGGCCAGCCACCGGTGTTTAATTGCAGGGTAGACATTCCCCAAAAGTCACCCTCTTCTGTGATTTTGGTTTTATGAATAAAAAGGGCAACTCTAAAACAATAGCAACCCCACCCTAAGCCTTTTCCCTTGGCTGGGCTGCTCCTAGCATTCCTTTGATTTGGATATACCTGTGCCAAACCCTAATGCTCTCTCTTTGGTTGAGGACTACCCCTTCCCCTTTCATTTACTCAGCGTGGAGACTAATGAGCCATACCTTGCACTGGGTGGGTCAGCTGCTATTACCTTTCAGCTCTCCACAGAGCTCTAGCACCTGCTAACAAGGTGAGGCATCAGTAGAATCCTGCCACCCAGTTACAAGTGCCTTGTGACCCTTCTTTTAAAATATACTATTATAAACTAGAAACCACCTGTTCCTCCCACTTCCAGCTTTGCAAGCTGGCGTCTTAATTTAAATGTGAGGAAAACTTCACGGCAGTTTTGTTTGTTGCGGGAGGGAGAGAGGCAGACAGATAATTTAATTCTTCTATTGGATGATTCTTCATGGTTCCAATATCCTTTTAGGCGTGAGTCATATGTCTAAATATTCAAGGTCCCCTGTGACCATCTCTAGGCTAAGCCTATGAGCCTCTTCTCTGTATTTACCCTTCTTGAGCCATCTGCTGCTTTTTGATAGCTCAGTCGCTTTCCTCCTGAACTCACTCTCGTCCCCAGGCTTTCATGAGTCTGTGCTCTAGCTTTGCCAGGTTGAGAGAGCTCATTTTAATCTCCTAAGAATGGGTTGGCTTTTCTTACATGGATTTTGTTACTGTAGCCCTTTAAGCATATGTGTATACAGCATTTTGGAGCAAGTAGGAGCAAGCCTCCCAGCCCAGAGGCGCAGGCCGGGCCACCACTTCCCACAGCTCCCATTGGCTGGGAACGGCGAACCGCAGCCACTAGGAGCTGCGAGTGGCCGTACCTGCAGATGCTCAGGTAAACAAAGTGTCTTGCGGACCATCAGGGGCTTACCCTGAACAAGCTGCGAACCAAGTTTGGGAACCCCTGAGCTATGTGTTTGTCAGTATCCAAATGAGGCATGGGGAACCTTGGAATAAACTAGCACCTGGTTTTTTGGCATCACACACCCCTTCAAAAGCAGTGAATTTTCACAAGCTGGCGAGGACATATAATTTTATTTTTATACTTATAAAATTGCTCCTTTTCCATCAAATGTCAGACATGCCAAAACAAACACATTAAGTGTTATGGATTATGGGCATTATTTTATTCAGGAGTCTCCTCCTTTTGTTCCATCCAGGGTGAGGTACGGATCTCTTACATTTCCTTGATAAACTTCATACCTAGGGTGTTCACAGGCTGTTAAGCAACTCTACAAACATACATCTGAGTAGCGCAAACCCTGGCAAAAGGATGCTTAATGGGCAGGGGTTGAGTTTGTAGTTCCTTGTGACTTGTACGGATTATGGTGCTGTTTTTTACTGAACTCACTCAATTACATGTTATGCAATGGAGGAAAAAAATAGTCACAGCTGGAGCTGGGTGCACTGTACACAATGTAACACACTGGAGATTTTGTTATCTATATACATCTTGTAAACACATCACACAGCTCTCTCTCCTGCCTACAGTTCCAGTTATTGCCAACGTTAGTAGAGGGACATAAATCATTTCACCTTGTTTACACTAAGCTCGAGACAGAGCATCTGTTGTATTTTAGATTATGTCAGCTCTGTGGTGAGATGGGGTCTCTCTCCAAGCATCTCTTAGCAGACACTGAGAACTGTGATGTATTTCTTTTTATAAACAGCCCCAGCTTCCAGAGTCTAATGAATGTCTTACTAGAATCGCAGGCTTTTCAATGATTGCTCTGAAGGACCTGTAATTTGTTTAATGCAGCCGCCCCTTCTACTCTTGCCCAAGAGCATCTTGTGGGCTCTAACCCACCAGGGGATTTCCTAATTGGGAGTGTCCCTTCAAGAAGGCCTCGGTGTCCTCCACAATGGATAGATCAAGCAATGGCAGCTCTCAGCAGTGGGAGGAGGATGGGGCTGACTAGCCAAGTGTTTCCTGCTCCCAAACTCTATAAAGCCAGGATTTTAGGGCTATGTGCCTCTCCCCACAGCAAGTAGTGTTTTGGGCCGTGCCTTCACAGCCTTGGAGGCCCTAGTGATGTCAGCAGTTCCAAACTCTGAGAGCTGTTTTGTAGGATGGTGGGGTAGCTGAGTTTCTAGGGTTGCCAACCATCCAGGATTGTCTTGGACTCTCCAGGAATTAAAGATTAATCTTTAATTTAAGATAAATTCATGTGATGAAACCTCTAGGAATTCGTCCAACCAAAGATGGTAACTTTAACTGAGTCAGGGATAGGTGATGGGAAGGGCAGAGTGGCACCTTCACAGCCCAGAACTCAATGACATAAATATTGTCCTGCCAGGAGTGCAGGGGATTGGACTAGATGACGTCTCGAGGTCCCTTCCAGTTCTATGATTAAGATATTAGACATGCACATTCTTAAGGGCTAGTTCTGAAGTCACACTGGCTTTTCATTGACTTCAGTGGGATTACTCCTGATGTACAACACTGTGAGAGCAGAATCAAATCCTTAGATGCCCATATTACCCCTATTACATTAACTGGAAGTAAATCCTAATATTTGTTATGCTGATCACAAACAAAAACACAGAGCGAGCAATTCCTTTAGGGATCACAGCTTTGTAACATTGGAGCTAGGGAACCAGGGACCCCTTACCTGGAGGGAAAAGGAAAGATAGCAGCAGAGAGGCTGAGGCTTTGCTGGTAGAACTGGGTGGGAAATTGTTTTCTTGTCCCATGAAAATACTGATAGACTGAAAAAAAATCCTGAATTGGGATGAATAGTAAAAGCTTCATTTTTTGCTCACCAAAAATTCCAAACAATTTTTTGGTTTGAATCAGTCAAAACATTTTTGCTTTGATCATTTTGAAGAGTTTTGTTTTAATTTTGACCATCTTTAACCTTTTGTGAAGTCTAAATTTATTATCGCTTTCAAACTAAAAATCATTGACTCAGAAAATACAGAAACTTCGTTTTGAAAATGTTGAAACAAGGCATTTCCGCCATTCTGACACCCTTCACCCATCTCCCTCCCCCCCACCCTGAAAGAATTTTTTTAGTCTGGAGATTTATTCATTGCAACTGGCCCTGTTTTGTGAACAGTTTTGGTTTTGACCAAATCAGTATTTTTGGCCAAACAAAAACCCCCCCAAAAAACAGTTTGTCAAAAAAATCATGACCAGCTGTGGCTGGTAGGTGTTTCCATGATGGGAAGGGGCAGCCTAAGCATCACTGCAGCTTTGGGGGAGGAGATGGGAGCAGAACAGCACATATCCTGCTTCCCCTATAACAGGAGGGGAGAAAGGAGCAGAGCTGTGGCACCCCTGCGCTCCTTTTCTGAAGGGAGCGGGATCAAGGAGCAGAGCAGCTTGGGTGGAGAAGAGTTGTTGCAAGGCCAAGGGCTGGAGGACATTGAAAGATAGTCCTAGTGTGCAGCTGCAGTGACACCTTTCCTTGATGCGCTCTTTATCTTGTTTATGGCAATTTTCATTACACTCAGCACTGGCATGAACAGATGCATGGCAGAAATTTCCCAAGAAGCTGGGGATTTGTAAAGCTAGCAGGGCCCCTTTTCACACCAACGTGTTTTACAGACAGAGGGCCAGATTCTCTGTGCTGCTACACCAGCTTTATGCTGCTGTAACTCCACTGAAATGTGATGTAACTACACTCAACCCTATTTTACACCCACCACATGTGTGGGGTAGGGTGGCGGCTGATTGGTACCAGCGGCACTGCCCAATGGTGTATTTTCAGACTGAAAGAGAAGGATGTACCCAAACTGAAGTCACATAGGGGAAGTGAGTTAGGAAGGCAGAATACAAGTGCCTGAGTTAGAATTCAGCCAGGCTATAAGGGCTACTACTTCTATATTAAATATCTTTTGGTAACAAGGTAATTTCTTTTAAAAAATGGGCTTTAGTGAGTACTTTGAACGTTAAATCCAACAGCAGTCTGTTGGTTTCTTAAATCTCACTGTGATTTGAAAGCCAAATTCAAAAATTGTAATGACTCAGTAAAATGTGACAGCGAATTCTGTAGCCATTCTCGGGCAATGTTAGCCACCTGACCATTTCATAATTCCTCTTTATGCATTTTATTCACATAGCTATTCGCTTTGGGGCATCGTTAATCAAGCAGCTGGAATTCAGGCAAGGTGGAATGGGAAAAGAGGTGAATTAAAAAAGAAAAAAGGCTTATTCTAGAATAATAAAAGAACTCCTTTTATATCTCCCAGAAGATGCCTCACAAACTGCCTTTGTGTTGTCAGTGTTAAGATAATATAGATGGTTTTGTTTTCCAGATGTCAGCCCCGGTGCTTGCATTCCCTGAGTAAGTAGGAGAGAGTTCAGATGGTTTGTTTTTGCCAAATAGCTGGCAAATTTCAGGTACGGTGTGAATGAGCCTTTCACGAGTGCTTGCTTAGATGGCCAGGAGTTGCAGGCAGTTACCTAAGGGTAGGTCTACACTTACCCGGTAGTTCGGCAGCGAGCGATCGAACTTCTGGGTTTGACTTATCGCGTCTTGTCTGGACGCGATAAGTCGAACCCGGAAGTGCTCGCCGTCGACTGCGGTACTTCTGCTTGGCGAGAGGAGTACCGCGGAGTCGACGGGGGAGCCTGCCTGCCGTGTGTGGACCGAGGTAAGTTCGAACTAAGGTACTTCGAACTTCAGCTACGTTATTCACGTAGCTGAAGTTGCGTACCTTAGTTCGAATTGGGGGGTTAGTGTAGACCTGCCCTAAGTAACGGTACAGGGGATGGAGGGTCTGTGAAATTTCTCCACCATTGGACATATTTGTGGCTCCTTATATCATGGTCCCCATGTCAGTCACATAAGCTTCTACTGCCGCCAGCTGTGCACATTCCGCTGCAGAATGTAGGGGGGCACCAGACCTGTTGTAGAATATTATCAAGAGGTTATCACCTCGTGGGCCAAGATGACTTGACCTCCACAGAATTGAGGGTAAGGGACGAATGGAAGTCAGAGAATGCAGCAGTTCTGAAAATACAGTTGCAATGGTATTTATTTTACCATGATTTTACACCCATTCTACTTTTAGTCCCAGATTCTATAAGATCTGCATGCTCCATGTTTCTCAAGTGCCATTAGAGTCTTTTTTCCTTCCAGGAACCCAAAGTTCAAGTTGTTAAAGGGAGGCAGGTCCAGTATGTGCCCAAATTCTCCCTTCGTCAGTACCTTCCTTTCCAAGGGTCTGCCCTGCTCCTGGGCCCCTTTCTAGCCTTCCTGGTTTACTGGCTAGTCTCCACCCACCCAGCTTTCACCAGGCCATTCTTCAGAAAACAACAGCACCCTTCTAGAAGCAGAAATCTCCCTCTATCCCCTTTGGAATAAGATGGGTCTTCCTTATAGAGGCGCCAGACCACTCCTACCAGTCTGAGGGGATTTTGGTTGATTAAAGCCAGCTGGACCACCTACAGCTGCTTGGTTTTCTCCTGCCCCTGTGTGACAGTTCAGTCTGTCACAAAACACTCTCTAACTCTTAGCCACTCGTGTCATGTTCACAACAAAACTAACCGACTCTTATGGGGAATTACTATGGCTATAGTTAACTCATGCAATTAACTAAAAAAAATTAATTGCGATTAATTGCACTTTTAAACCATAGAATACAAATTGAAATTTATTAAATATTTTTGGATGTTTTCAAATATATTGATTTATATTACAACACAGAATACAAAGTGTACAGTGCTCACTTTATATTATTATTTTTGATTACAAATATTTGCACTGTAAAACAAAAGAAATAGTATTTTTCAATTCATCTCATACAAGTACTGTAGTGCAATCTCTTTATTGTGAAAGTATAACTTACAAATGTCGATTTTTTTTGTTACATAACTGCGCTCAAAACTTTAGAGCCTACAAGTCCACTCAGTTCTACTTCTTGTTCAGCTAATCGCTAAGACAAACAAGTTTGTTTACATTTATGGGAGATACTGCTGCCTGCTTCTTATTTACAATGTCACCTGAAAGTGAGAACAGGTATTCGCATGGCACTTTTGTAGCTGGTATTGCAAGGTATTTATGTGCCCGATATGCTAATCATTTGCATGCCCCTTCATGCTTCGGCCACCATTCCAAAGGACATGCTTCCATCCTGATGACGCTTGTTAAAAAAATAATGTGACTAATTAAATTTGTAAATTCACAAAAAACTCCTTGGGGGAGAATTGTTTGTCTCCTGTTCTGTTTTACCCGCATTCTGCCATATATTTCATGTTATAGCAGTCTCGGATGATGACCCAACACATGTTTGTTTTAAGAACATTTTCACAGCAGATTTGACAAAATGCAAAGAAGATACCAATGTGAGATTTCTAAAAATAGCTACAGGACTCGACCCAAGGTTTAAGAATCTGAAGTACCTTCCAAAATCTGAGAGAGACGAGGTGTGGAGCATGCTTTCAGAAGTCTTAAAAGAGCAACACTCTGATGTGGAAACTACAGAACCCAAACCACCAAAAAAGAAAATCAACCTTCTGTGGGTGGCATCTGACTCAGATGATGAAAATGAACATGAGTCAGTCCGCTCTGCTTTGGATCATTATCAAGCAGAACCCGTCATTAGAATGGACATATATCCTCTGGAATGGTGGTTGAAGCATGAAGGGGCATATGAATCTTTACCGCATCTGGCACGTAAATATCTTGCGATGCCAGCTACAACAGTGCCATGCGAATGCCTGTTCTCACTTTCAGGTGACATTGTAAACAAGAAGCGGGCAGCATTATCTCCTGCAAATTATAACCAAACTTGTTTGTCTCAGTGATTGGCTGAACAAGAAGTAGGACTGAGAGGACTTGTAGGCTCAAAAGTTTGTTCTATTTTTGAATGCAGTTTTTTTTTTACACGATTCTACATTTGTAAGTTCAACTTTCATGATAAAGAGATTGCACTACAGTACTTGTATTAGGTGAACTGAAAAATACTATTTCTTTTGTTTTTTACAGTGCAAAAATATGTAATCAAAAATAATAATATAAAGTGAGTACTGTGCACTTTGTATTCTGTGTAGTAATAGAAATCAATATATTTGAAAATGAAGAAAACATCTAAAATATTTAAATAAATGGTATTCTATTGTTTAACAGAACGATTAATCATGATTAATTTTTTTAATTGTGTGATTAATCATGATTTATTTTTTTAATCTCTTGACAGCCCTAGAAATTACTAATGCTTTTTCAACTTGAGACTTGCTCATCTCTAAACTTCTCAAATAATGCCCTTTGCTGACTGATATTCACCTTTTCAGGCTTAAAGTATGTAGCACTGATAACCCTGCACGAGCTGTCAGCAGCAGAAATCAAACCTGGGACATCTAAGCCTCTACCGACTGAGCTAAAAGACCCACTTCTTTTAGCCAAGGCTGTAACAGGCTCTTCAGCCTCTCTCTGGCCTAGCCACCACTACAGGGCAACAGAGTACCTCATCAAGCGGGCATGGCTTACACAATCCCCCTGACCAGAGGAGCTGCTCTGTTAGGGTGAAGAATTTGTTCTTCTATTACATATGAAATGGCTGTAATGAACTGGGTGTGATATGAAGTGTGTTCATTGTTCATGCTGTAGTTACTAACATTCTAGCTAAAGGCAAACAGTGGTGTTGGCAATGATGGGCAAGGTAGCATCCATGGATCTGAGCCATGGCTTATTATAGTATTTCAAATATCTCCCGTGTACTGTTTTTAACAAACTAATGAAGCAGACATAGGCAATGCATAATGGAGGCTGGGGGAGGCCAGCCAGCCAGCCAGCCAGGGTGGCTCAGGTGGACAGGCAGGGCTTCTTTGGCGAGAGTGGAGGGTGGGGGTAGGGGTAGGGGTAGGGGCGGGGGTTCGAGCGGAGGGTCGGGGCAGGGATCTAGCCTCCCCGAACGGGGGGTTCACATGCCACCCATGATAGCAGAGATTGTGCTATATTAGCACTAGGGGAAAAAATCAGTGTGAAGGAAAACAGCCTTTTTCTCTCTTACATGGGATGTTTCAAGGACAGATGATTATTTCCATTAAGCAGATGAGACAGGTGCATGCAATTTAGGCATGTAGGCTTGGTCTACACTAGGAATTTATGTCAGTATAACTATGTCACTCAGGGGCGGGGAAAATCCACACTCTGAGTGACATAATTATACTGCCTACAGTGCTGTTTCGATACGAGGGCTTCTCCTGTCGACATAGCTACTCCCTCTCAGGGAGGTGGAGTAACTACACTGATGGGAGAAGCTCTCCCGTCAGAGCAGGTAGCATCTTCACTAAGCACGACAGTGGTACAGCTGCAGCTCTGTAAGTGTTGACAAGCTCAGAGTGAGGTGTCCATTGTAATGTACAAATCTGTTCATGTCCTGGTTTCTTTTTCCACCCAAATTAGAATGGGGTGTTATTTTAATGACTGTACATGTTTGTTCCATGAGGCTTCAGTAACCGTTTCAACTAATCCTCAATGTCCTGTTTAGAAATGTTCTGGGTGAATAGTTTATTCTTTGAAAAATGCAGTTTCAGTCGACCCAAAACTATTCATGAAGTTGACATGAATTCGCCCACCCATTTCCTCAGCAGGAAACAGTTGGAAGTGCCATAACACTAAGGTAGACCCCAGAGTGCTAAATCAAACACAGTCGGCTTCATTTCTTTGAAATGACATCTAGTTTGTGGGACAATCTGTATAAGAGGATGTACAGTGTTTATTTTAAATAGTCACTCATGCAGAAACTGTTCTAAGACTAGGAATACATAATCCTAACCACATGACATTTAACAATTCCACATGGAAGATGCACTACATTCCCTCCAAACGCATCACTGAAAGCTTGTACTGAGCCATATGGGTTCAGTAATATGTCCACATATACATACAGCATGAACCTGTTTCCTTTTGCCAAGGATGTTTATAATGGTCCTTTTTGCATTAGTGATCCCAAGGCTAACAAGTAGATGACAATTACAGTTGATTGAGCGAGAGCCCATTCTTTTCTCTCTGAAACTATGTCCATACTATATGGCAAAATAAAATCATTATCAGATTACTTTTAATGTAACACAACCAAAGAAGGGTCAGCCACACAGGGCCGGCTCCAGGGTTTTGGCCGCCCCAAGCAGCCAAAAAAAAAAAAAAAAAAAGCCGCGATCGTGATCTGCGGCGGCAATTCAGTGGGAGGTCCTTCGCTCTGAGCAGGAGTGAGGGACCGTCCGCCAAATTGCCGCCGAACAGCTGGACGTGCCGCCGCTCTCCGAAGTGGCCGCCCCAAGCACCTGCTTGGTAAGCTGGTGCCTGGAGCTGGCCCTGCAGCCACGTATTTCTTCTTAACTTTCTTCTTAACTCCTATTCTCTCTTATTGGACATGATTCTCTCCTGAACTGAGATCTTCTCATTAGGGAGCTGGTTAAGGCTCCCCGAATCATAAGCCACATCTGCTCCAGCCCTGGCATAAGTTAAAAGAACTTAATGGTGCTCCAACTCAGAGTTCCCTCACACCGGTGTAAATGTGGAGTAAACCACTTACATTGCTATAAGTGAGCTCAGCATTTGGTTCCATCTTTCCAGCTAATTACCGTAACATCCCCTGTCTTTTTTGTGTCTGTGTTTCTAAATCACAGTAGTGTTGTAGCTGTGTTGGTTCCAGGATACGAGAGAGACAAATTGGGTGGGTAATATCTTTTACTGGACCAACTTTTGTTGATGAGAGAGACAAGCTTTTGACTGGATACGTCACCTCAGGACGGGATGCAGAGATAAAAAGTTTCTTGACACCTTAAATGACTGCTTCTTGGAGCAGCTAGTCCTGGAACCC
This sequence comes from Emys orbicularis, assembly GCF_028017835.1. Taxonomy (NCBI): domain Eukaryota; kingdom Metazoa; phylum Chordata; order Testudines; family Emydidae; genus Emys; species Emys orbicularis. The sequence goes on along the minus strand of NC_088685.1, from coordinate 123,334,709 downwards.
ACAAGGGGAGAGGCAATTCTTGATTTAGTCCTAAGTGGAGAACAGGATCTGGTCCAAGAGGTGACTATAGCTGGACCGTTAGGTAATAGTGACCATAATATAATTAAATTTAACATCCTTCTGGCAGGGAAAAAAAACACCACAGCAGCCCAACACTGTAGCATTCAATTTCACAAAGTGGGACTACACAAAAATGAGGAAGTTAAACAGAAATTAAAAGGTACAGTGCCAAAAGTGAAATCCCTGCAAGCTGCATGGAAACTTTTTAAAGACACCATAATAGAGGCTCAACTTAAATGTATACCCCAAATTAAAAAACATAGTAAGAGAACCAAAAAAGTGCCATTGTGGCTAAACAACAAAGTAGGAGAAGCAGTGAGAGACAAAAAGGCATCCTTTAAAAAGTGAAAGTTAAATCCTAGTGAGGAAAATAGAGAGGAGCATAAACTCTGGCAAATGAAGTGTAAAAATATAATTAGGAAGGCCAAAAAAGAATTTGAAGAACAACTAGCCAAAGACTCAAACAGTAGTAGCAAAAATATATATTTTTTAAGTTCATGAGATGTAGGAAGCCTGCTAAACAACCAGTGGGGCCACTGGACAATTGAGATGTGAAAGGAGCACTCAAGAACGATAAGGCCATTGCGGAGAAACTAAGGCTTTGTCTTCACTACCCGCCGATCCGGCGGGTAGCAATCGGTCTATCGGGGATCGACTTACCGCGTCTAGTGAAGACGCGATAAAATCGATCCCTGATCGCTCTGCCGTCGACTCCGGAAATCCACCACGGCAAGAGGCGGCAGCGGAGTCGGCGGCAGCGCGGCAGCGGTCGACTTTCCCCCGTCCTCACCGCCAGGTAAGCCGACCTAAAATACGCAACTTCAGCTACGGTATTCACGTAGCTGAAGTTGCGTATCTTAGGTCGGACCCCCGCTGCAGTGTAGACCTAGCCTAAATGAATTCTTTGCATCGGTCTTCACGGCTGAGGATGTGAGGGAGATTCCCAAACCTCAGCCGTTCTGTTTAGGTGACAAATCTGAGGAACTGTCCCATGTTGAGGTGTCATTAGAGGAGGTTTTGGAACAAATTCCAGGACCAGATGGTAGTCACCCAAGAGTTCTGAAGGAACTCAAATGTGAAATTGCCAGAACTACTAACTGTAGTTTATAACCTAACATTTAAATCAGCTTCTGTACCAAATGACTGGAGGATAGCTAATGTGACGCAATTTTAAAAAAAGGGCTCCAGAGGTGATCCTGGCAATTATAGGCCAGTAAGCCTGACTTCAGTACCAGGCAAACAGGTTGAAACTATAGTAAAGAACAAAATTGTCAGACACATAGATGAACATAATTTGTTGGGGAATAGTCAACACGTTTTTTGTAAAGGGAAATCATGTCTCACCAATCTACTACAATTCTTTGAGGGGGTCAACAAGCATGTGGAAAAGGGGGATCCAAGGGATAAAATGTACTTAGATTTTCAGAAGCCTTTGACAAGGTCCCTCACCAAAGGCTCTTCAGCAAAGTAAGCTCTCATGGGATAAGAGGGAAGGACCTCTCATGCATTGGTAACTGGTTAAAAGATAGGAAACGAAGGGTAGGAATAAATGGTCAGTTTTCAGAATGGAGAGAGGTAAATAGTGATGTCCCCCAGGGGTCCGCACTGGGCCCAGTCCATTCAACATATTCAACATAAATGATCTGGAAAAAGGGGTAAACAGTGAGATGGCAAAATTTGCAGATGATACAAAACTACTCAACATAGTTAAGTCCCAGGCAGACTGCGAAAAGCTACAAAAGGATCTCACAAAACTGGGCTACTGGGCAACAAAATGGCAAATGAAATTCAATGTTGATAAATGCAATGTAATTCCCACTGGAAAACATAATCCCAACTATACATATAAAATGATGGAGTCTAAATTAGCTGTTACCACTCAAGAAAGAGATCTTGGAGTCATTGTGGATAGTTCTCTGAAAACATCCGCTCAATGTGCAGCGGCAGTCAAAAAAGTGAACAGAATGTTGGAAATCATTAAGAAAGGGATAGATAATAAGACAGAAAATATCATATTGCCTCTATATAAATCCATGGTATGCCCACATCTTGAATACTGCGTGAGCTCTAGCCGAAGTTGTAGAATCCACTGAGCCATCAGGCATAAAGCCAGAGGTGAAACTAAGCTGGTACGGGCTAGTACGGTGTACTAGCAAGAGCCAGTGCGCCGTACCAAACCGGCTTCCCCAGGCCAGCGATTTAAAGGGCCTGGGGCTCCCAGCAGCGGCAGGAGCCCCGGGCCCTTTAAATTGCTGCCCGATCCCCGCTGTCAGAGCCGCCGGAGTAGTGGCGGCGGCAGCGGCCTGGGGCTTCGGCCGGTAGCTGGTGGCACTACAGCCGCGCCACCCAGCTGGAGCCAGCCATGCCATAGTGCAGCACAGAGCACTGGGTCAGGCCGGGCTCTGCAGCTGCGCTGCCCAGCCTCCCAGAGCATTGCGCCGGCAGCACGGTGCACTGAGGCTGCGGGGGAAGGGGAACAGTGGGGGAGGGGCCAGGGGCTAGCCTCCTGGGCCAGGAGCTCAGGGGCCGGGCAGGAGGGTCCTACGGGCCAGATATGGCCTGCGGGCCGTTGTTTGCCCACCTCTGCCCTAGATACAGCCCTTCATATGAGCTTTATGCAGGGGTGAAAGTAACTTAAAAAACTTACCAGTACGCCAGAGTCCTGAGCGGGGGGGCGGGGCCTCAACTGGAAGGGCCGTGGCCTCAACCGGAAGAGGCGGGCCTTTAAATCCCGGGCCCTTTAAATCGATATTTAAAGGGCCCGGGCTCGATTTAAAGGGCCCGGGGCTCCGGCTGCGGTAGCGGTGGCTGGGAGCCTTGCGCCCTTTAAATCACCGCCAGAGCTACCAGCTTCAGAGGCAGCTGGGAGCCCCGGGGCTCAGGGGCGATTTAAAGGGCCCGGGTCTCCCGGTTGCCACTACTGCAGTGGAGTCCCGGGCCCTTTAAATCTCCGCCAGAGCCCTGAGGTAGCGGCGGCAGCTAGGAGCCCCTAGCCCTTTAAATCACTGCTGGAGCCCCGGCCGCCGCTGCTACCCCGGGGGCTCAGGCAGCGGGGATTGGACGGCGATTTAAAGGGCCCAGGGCTCCGCTGTGGTAGCAGTGGCTGGAGGCCTGGGCCCTTTAAATCGCCCCTGAGTCCCGGGGCTCCCAGCTGCCTCTGAAGCTGGTAACTCTGGCGGTGATTTAAAGGGCGCAAGGCTCCCAGCCACCGCTACCGCAGCCGGAGTCCCGGGCCCTTTAAATCGAGCCCGGGCCCTTTAAATATCGATTTAAAGGGCCCGGGATTTAAAGGCCTGTCTCTTCCGGTTGAGGCCACGGCCCTTCCAGTTGAGGCCCCGCCCCCCCGTTCAGGACTCCGGCATACTGGTAAGTGTTTTAAGTTACTTTCACCCCTGCATAAAGCTCATATGAAGGGCTGTATCTAGGGCAGAGGTGGGCAAACTACGGCCCGCGGGCCACATCCGGCCCGTAGGACCCTCCTGCCCGGCCCCTGAGCTCCTGGCCCAGGAGGCTAGCCCCTGGCCCCTCCTCCACTGTTCCCCTTCCCCCGCAGCCTCAGTGCACCGTGCTGCCGGCGCAATGCTCTGGGCGGCTGGGCAGTGCAGCTGCAGAGCCTGGCCTGACCCAGTGCTCTGTGCTGCACTATGGCATGGCTGGCTCCAGCTGGGTGGCGCGGCTGTAGTGCCACCAGCTACCGGTGCTCCAGGCAGCGCGGTAAGGGGGCAGGGAGCAGGGGGGGTTGATAGAGGGCAGGGGAGTTCGGGGTGTGGATAGGAGTCAGGGGTCTTATGTTGGGACAAATTTATATACAAACAGAGTCCAAAGCACAATCCTAATAAGCAGGCTGGGTAATCTGCATCCCCTGGGTATTTTAGTAGGTCCTGCAGGAACCCTCAGGAAAAATGGGTGTTTTGATTGTGTGACCACCCTTCACTAGTTAGGAATTTTTTGTGTGCTTTGTTTTTACACATGGATCTACTCATATGTGCATCTGGTGATGAGTTTACTCCCAAGAATGTGAAGTAATTTTTGGCCTCCAAACTCAAGACATGAGATTTTGCTTTTTAACTCCTTGTTGCTTCTGGATGTACAGCACAGCATGAACAGAGTTACATCAGCAGTAATAAAGGCTCTGAAAGGTTCCCTCTCTGCTCTGCTGCTATCCATAAAAGTGGTGTCTCTGAGAGAGTGGGATATACAGCACTTAGGGTATGTCTACAAAGCATTTTGAAATGAGCCTCCCAGGCCAGGTCGACGGACGCAGGCTAGTGGGGCTCATGCAAATACTCCAAAGTGCTATCTATAGGGCTGTTTTTAAAGTCTCCGCTCAGGCTGGCGCTCAGTCTCCCCATCCTGCTCTCTAGGCTGCAAAGCCTGAGCTGCGACTTCAAAGCACTGGCCATACGGCTATTTTGAGAGTTCTGTCGTGAGCCCCGCTAACCCATGTTTGTCAACCTGAGCTGGGTGATTCGCTTCTAAAAGCTGTGTAGACGTACCCTTAGAGTTTAACTTAATTTTGGAAAGGCATTTTCATTGTAATGAATGTTAGAAGTGAACATATCACTATTATGCATGTCATCTGAGTTAAAATAGACAGGTCAGGATTCTGGATATACTAGAGATAGAGTTGTCCGTTGCATTACTGGAGATGCAGAAGCTAGATCTATTTTGGGTTATGTTTTCATATATTTTTTTCAGGAAAGGAATTTTTAGTTCCACCATCTTTGCTTTTCTAACTTTGGCTTACTGGCCTGTGATTTATGCCATCTAAAAATGCTTTATTATGGGTAGATGCTGAAGTCCAAGAAAGTCCTATTGGTAGATGTTGAAGACTTGTTTCAAAACTGCATCTGGATTTATTACTGTAAACCCCACGATCTAGCTCTCCTAAGATACGTAGCTTTTCTCTTGCTGAGCAACATGAGGCGATCAAACTCCATATCAACAGCAGAAAAAAGCATATTAAATCTTTCTGTGCGTGTGCACGCATGCACACACACACACGCATGTGTGTGAGCCAAAGAATTGAAATTTGGGTGGGAAAATAGTTTGAATGTCCGTTTCATGTTCCAATGCTGCCCTTTGGGGCTATGGTATAAAGAGGAAGCACAATATAATTTGGTCTCAACTGAGCTAATTTATGGACTAGAGAAAAAAAACAGGCAGAAAAGAAAAACAATTAATTTTTTATATTGTGTTAATATAAGGCACAAGAAAAGATCAGTGTGCACTCAGCTTTATTTTCTTCAGAAATGTCCATTTATGAGTGAGTGCAGTAATAAATCCTCAAACTGCAAATAAATACAGGCAGGAAACAATCTGTAAAGAGTGACTGATTGTGCCACTGACTCTATCTGCAGTTCCACTTCCAAAAATGGGATTGTGCACAGATTTTTGAGTTGACACCTAATACCTACCGTAATTTAAACCAGAAAAAATATAAAAATGAGAGCAAAGTAAAGTCTAGTATTTAAGACACATGACTGGGAACTGGGGTTGTGGGTTCTAGTCTCACATCTGTCCTTGACTTGCTGTGTACCTTGTACAAATCATCTAATGTCTCTGTGCCTTCGTTTCTCCATCTGTAAAAGCAGGAGGGGAAAATGACACTTCCCTCCGTCACAAGGCTATAGTGTCACTTCTGGCCTCACTGAGAGCAGGCAGTTCCTGATCTTGCAAGATTTCCAGTCTACCTTTCTAGACTCAGAAGTCTAGATGAGATTTGGAAAAACATCTGATCCTGTCAAAGAAGCTGGTTCTCCTTCACTTCGCAAAGGGAAAAGGCTGTTTTAGAGCTAGTCTTCTGTGCAGCACTCACAATGAACCAAACAGTGCCAATCATAATGCCTTTGCATTTACACAGAGGGTGTGATTTTGCACCATTGAAGTCAACAGGAACTTTGCCATTAACTCCAATGGTAGCAGGACGAAGCCCCTAGATGTGAAGATCCATGGCAGCAGGAGTATGTTCTTGATGAAAGTGACTGGTTTGAAAGCAACTTCCTCTTGACTTTGATTTGGGTATGAAAATATGCAGGAGAACTTTGGAGACTTCTGGGCCACGTCCTGGCACTACAGCCTTTCTGTGCTGATGTAAATATCATATGTTTGTTCTCTAGGCTGGAGAGTCCCTTTTAGTGTGGTATCTTCTGGGTGCCTCAAGCCCAGAATGAGGTAAATAGGCCCTTAGAACACCCACAGTGAGAACAAGTGACCATTTCCCAGCTTCACTTCTGCTGATGAATGGGTGCTGGGTAGGCTGGACAGTGCCCTGAAAATATTGCCTTTAGATCAGGGGAGAGTAGCCTTACCTTGCTTGCCCCAAAGAGTGAAGATGATAGGAACAAGCCATCGAGCCTCCAGCTGAAGATGTGGAAGGTAGCTAGTCAGCTGCCTCTTGAATGTAGCATGAGAGGAGAGGGGCTTGAATATTCCCTGATGCCAATCTAACCAAAGAGGGGTTTCCTGGGATGGAAAGGAAAATGCACATCTTCTCGGAGATTTGCTGAACCTCAGTAAGTTTTGGGTTCATGCTGAAACTAGGCCAACCATGCTTGGTTGGGGAAGTCAGCGTGTAAGCTTTTCACAGCCCTATAGAGGGAAAGACTTTACTCTCCTGGCAAGGACTCATTTGTCATGCAGGGGAGTCAGGGCATCTTGAGGGAGGATGCACAAGGCAGGAAATGGAGCCCAGTATGAATGAGAGTGTTGTTCTTGGGTGTTTTTCTCTGGAGGAGGAGGAGGAGCTGGGCTGCCAGAGCATCCGGAGCACTGAGGGGATGGCTTAAGGGTTTGTTTTTAAAGCACAAAACACTAACTATGAATGGTAACAATAGCCCTTCTTTAACACATTTGGCTTCTTCCAAATACAGAGTTGCGAGCAGGAATAAACAAAACATTAACACTGTCATGGCCGCATTCCAGCCTCCAGCATATTCCCAGGGCTCTCATTTGATGAAGTCCCATTATTTTCAACACAGAAACGTAGAGGGGGTGTCCAGCATATAACTGCACAAGTGCTTCTTGATGGGACTTGTGTATAAAATGCACTCAGTGCGTCAAAGCCTTCGGTGCTGCGTGTCTCTGGACAGTAACACAGAGCATTCATTTAGATCAATAGAACAGCAGGGCGCTGCTCCAGCATCACACACTAATTCCAGCTAAGACTTGGAGGGACCTGCCTTTAAAAAAAATGCAACAGCACCTAAGTCATTGGTCCAGAACACTATCCCACTGCTAATGCAAGCTGTGAGCAGCCAGCATCAGCTACAGCCGAGAGTGCAGGGGGTATACGCACCTTTCTGCCACACTGGGATTGTTCAGGGCACTGAGCCCATGGGCCTGCCTCCCTGCCCCCTCCACATGGGAACCATCAATAGTTGGAAGAAGCTTGCAGAGGTGGACCAGGAAAACATCCATGCATTTAGGGCTCCTTCCACCCAGCATCACTACAGCAGATGCCACAGGCAGTAAATCACAGCTTTCCAACCCAAAGGATAAGCCAGAGGCCTTTCATCTCCCTCTCCAGGAAGGGAACAGCAGCAGCAGCTGGGGAAGTGGGGTGGGGGGAGAGGGAAGGGGAGGGCCTGGCTGGCCTCATCATTCACTCAGCTCTGAAACGTAGATGTTGGATTTTTTTTCTCATTTGCGCTATTGCCATTGTTTGCCAGTCCCCGTTAACCCTGCCTATCTCCTTCCACTGCAATTCCCCAGCCCCACATATCACTGTCCCTGCCCATTGTGCTTTTAAGCCTCCTCCCCTGTGCTCTCTCCTTCCCCTCTCAACCTCCCTGCCCCTCAGTCTCCATACCCCTTTACCTTCCTCTCACAACCCACTGCCAGGCTCCCTGAGGAGTTCTTCTAGGGAAAGCAGCTTCCCTTTTAGGTAAAGGCTCCACTAAAAGCCCCATTGATGGATGTTGCACCAGGGATGCACTAGATGCCATCATTCCCCAGATGTCCTAGCCACACCCCTAGCCAGTGCCACTCATTTTTTGGGTAGAACAGATCACACATGAACCCCTGGGGGAAGAGAGGTTGCAGCTTCTTTTGGCCACCACAGTCTTAACTCCTAGTGGTCCCCCATTAGGGCTGTGCGTCTGGGTCGGCCATCAGAGGCCAGCACATACCTGAAAGTGAATCTGGCCTGAGATGTTTCTACTGATACACAAATGTCTGGGCACTCTGCCATGGCTGAGAAGGAAATGCAGGCACAGAATATAAGTGATGAAATACTGTTTACAGTTTTCTAGGTAAGACTGTGGAGCCACAACAAATGTTAAAGGATGGGAAATGGTTCCTAGAGCGTTGCAGGTCTTCCCAAGCATCCTGGTGTGGTTGATTATTCCTTTCTCACTATGCAGGGAGCTTCTGGAGTGGAAAGTGATGGAGCCATCAGTTTTGCATTATTAGCATCTGTGTAAATTTCAAAAGTTCATGTCATGATTCCTACATGTTATCCAAATCCACCCTGGGGAAGCTATTCAAATCTTGAGAAATCATTGGTGGCTGGGCCTCAGTGTTATTATGAAAAATAAATGTATTATTTAAAATGCGATCTCTGTAATAAAGTGTTTCCTATTGTTCAGGACTGCATAGCATTTTGTAGCTGGGCTCAGTATGTGCTCACAGGCTGGAAAATAAGTGTAATAACAATATGCTGCTGTTCTGTTTTGTCAATATTCATCCAGCTTTTACCTTGGGATTATACGAAAGTTACTGCCATATGTGTAATGTGTAGAAAAAGACAGCAGCTAGTAATATAAGTTTAAACTTAAATCTCTTAATATTTTGTATTTCAAAATATTGTGTGTTGCTCTCTATAGCTTTGCTGAGCTGCCTGTGCTGGTTCTGTATCCCTCTGGATGGGAGACAGCACACTGATACATGGACAATATACTGGGGTCCGAATTCACATACCACAGACACAGTAACTTCCTATTGGGGCCAATCTTGCTCACCACTGGTGGGTGCATGGGACTTTAAGGACAGCAGATTTGATGTTGTTTTGCCAGGTAAGTGTGGGGATGATTTGCAGGGGAGGTGCTGGCTTATCTGCATGCGGTGATGTACTGCTTGATGGGGACTAAAATCAACAGCACTAGTGGGCCAATGAATCCATGCAGATCCCCTGGCCAACTCCCAACCTGGGATGGAGGATATAAGTGACCTTCTGGAGCTACAGCTTCATCTCGTGGGTTACCATGGCTGCTCCATCGCCTGTGGAGGAGGTGATTCCATTAATCAAACCCCAACAAAACTCTCCATGCACAAAGTCCATTTATTTGGGCCCTGCAAAAGGTGAGAAGATTTAAGCCACAGACAGAATGTGTCACTGTGATGGGGCATACACCTCCCACCCTGCACAACAAGGGGTTAAGGAGCTTCTCTGGGCCCAGCCAACTCCACCCTGCCACAGCTGCCAGGAATCTACAGGCTGGAGGAGACGTTTAAAAGGGAAGCAGAGCAGCTCACTTGTGGGCAGACCAGGGAAAAGAACAGATCTTCAACCCTCAGCCCCTGAGGAGAGGGGTGGTTGAAGGCAGGCGCTGCCCTGACAACTCCTGCCTGAAGGCCAGATCCTGATATGCCCTGAGAGGGAGGCATTTCCCTCCCCCCTTACTTGCTCAGTTTATTTGTGTTAGTTCCCCTTGCTTTTTGTTCATAGACTACCCTGGAAGGGGAGAGGTTTTGAAGTGATGTGGCCAGTGGGCCAAGTCACAGGAAGAGGCAGGCCACTGCAGATGTGGAGCACTCAATAACAGCAGACCCCAGTGCTGAGACAGCTGCTATGCCACAGCTACTCATGAGGAAATGCCATTGGTGAGTTGATCCTTTCACAGTAATGTAGTAATATCAGCATATTGTGTATTGCAGTCTTCTTTTCTATCTGCCTAAGGCACTTTTGTGGCTCCCATTACCTGAGTGCTTCACAAATGCCAATGTATTTATCCTCCCAACACCACTGTGAGGTTGGGCAGTGCTGTTGTCACCATTTTACATAGGGGGAGCTGAGGCACTGAGAGGCTAAATGCCTTGCCCATAGTCACACAAGAAGTCTGTAGTAGAGCAGGGACTAGAACTCAGATCTCTCAAGTCTCGGGCTAGTACCAACGGACCAGCTTTCACTACTAGAATAGGATTTTTTTTTAATGTAACTTGTCTGCCGGGTATTGTTGGCAGCAACACATGGCCATTTCAAATACCTAAGGGTTCTTGTACAACAAACACCATTGGCTTGAGCCATCACCCAGAATTTCTGGGATCACTAAACCTGAGTGCCCTTACTAGTTGCCCACTTATGAGCACTAAGTCTGTATGAAATTAGGAAAATTTTATGAGGGGAAAAGGAACACCGCATCAACTTGGGAGACCACAGCAACAATCCATCTATAATAATGATAAATAAAACACTCTCTCCCATAGTAACTTCAGCAGTTGTCTGTTAACTTGGTTCCCCACTCACCAGTGTGAATGTCCAGTAGATATATATCCTTTTACCATGTCACTTTCCCCTTTGTTGAGCCCCACTCACAATTTGGTGTCAGTTGGTATTGTACTCCCAGAATGCTGAGCTATGCAGAGTCCTTGGATAGGCCTGTCTCCAGTCTCTTGGGAAGTGCTTCCTGGTCCTGTCTTGAGGCTCCACCACCTAAGCCAGTTAGAGTGACTTCAGCTTTATTTAATTTGTGGCTAGAAGGAGCTTCACCAGATTTCACACACAGCTGAAGCTGTAGAGCACAGCAGCAGAGATAACCGCCATCCCTATATTGCATCCCATTAAAGAGCCCTCTCTGAATCATCTCCTCTCAAATAGTCCTTCCATTAGTGGAAGGGAACTTGCAGCCTACAAGAAAGACCTTCAAGCAGAGTCATTGCCACCAAAGATGCATGCTTTGCCAAAAACTAGGAACTCTTCACCTTTTCCCCTCTTTGGTTCCACTACCCAATCAATTCTGTGTTTGCATACAGTTATGCAGACTCCCACAGTGTCCCTGGAGGAATTCTGGGTAGAAAGCACATGCAGCGGAAGCAGCAGTGGTGCCATTTCCCCCACATTCATCAACAGATGGGGGCAGAGAGTTCCTTACCCTCTGAAGCTTTAGGCCACAGAGCTTTACATTAAATTAAACAATTCTGGTAAATTAAAAAAGTTCTTTGGAAAGGTTGGTCTATTTTAGCTCTGATTCTCATTTACTCTAAGGCCCCTTTACACCATCCAGAAGGGTAAATGGGCCTTAATGTTGCAGGGTAATGCCCATCTATTGTTATGCTACATTTTTTCAGAGTTTTTCCCTGCAGGTGGCAGGCTTTTCCTATTAAAATCCTACCTTATATGACTTCAGTAGGCAGGACTCCAGTTTGGGCACAATCTGGTCTCCAAAGGAAACAGAGAAGATCAATCTAATCTAATTTATTTAAGAAGGATGGATCTTAGAATTGTGTCCATATTTAAAAATTAAGTCCTATATTCCACAATGAATAAAGTTTGTTTGAACATTTGCAAACTGTAATGTTTGTAAAGCACTTTAAATGTTCAGATGGAAGGCACTATAGCAACAAAAAGTATTATTATTATGGCTTGCCTATGAGGGTTTGTTGATTTATAAGAACCTGGGATAAAACTTCCTATAAGGAGTTGAAGTCTCCATGCAGTAATCACAGCCAGAGTCATTATTGTGTGGGTTTAAATGCTTTCCTTGGTTTGATAGTTAAAGCTGTGAGGTTCCTTTTGTTCAGCTACTCTGCAGTACAAAATGAGGGAGATGCCCAGGTTCACTTTTCCAGCCTGTGCAATCTCCATGAGCCGTCTTGGACTACAGGTTTCCAATCTGAAAAACTCAGGACTGGGGCATGAAAGGGCAACACTGGTGTTAAGCTGTGAGACTTGTTAGGCTCCTAACAAGACAACTGCTTCTGGGGGAAGGGTAGTGGTGCCTGACCTGAGCAGGGAGTTGCCTGTAGGCAGTCTGTTGGCACCTCTGTTTTAAGGAGCAGGACTTGTGTATGTTTTGTAAATAAGCAAATTACAGTAAGAAAATACCTAACCCTGTGTCACTGACTTCTGCTCCAAACAGGAAACTGGCTTGCAAGGCCCCAAATTCTGCTACTCCTTGGCAAAGAGGCAACTGTATTATTTATTTCATATAGATTGTAAGCTTCAGGACAGGGACTGTCATTAATTAGATGTTTGTACACAAAGTACACCCTACACAATGTTTGTGCACCCTACACAATGGGTCCCAGTACTGATTGGGGCCTCAAGACACTACTGCAATAATAATAGGAACTGGAGACATTTGTTGCAAAGGGCTAGACAGCTGTGGCCCTGTAACAGACTAAATTTGCATTTGACCAACTTTTGAAATGCTGGTTGGTTTGTGTGTCTGATGGCAAATTACAGTGCATTATCCCAGAGGTGATAGGAATATTCTTTGAGGAATTTAAAACTCATGTTAAATGTCTTGGATGCTGATGTTTCCTGATGAAACTAGACCTTCTGAAGTTTAGGTCTGTTTAAGCCTGTGCAAGGAGCAGTTTAAATGAGAGCTCACTCACTCATCTCTGCTTCTAGTCAAGCTTTTGCAACTTGGCTGAGAGGTGCAAGAAGAAGGAGTAGGAGGAGGGGTGGTAACAAGGAGAAGAGTTAAACAAAAATACAACCCTAACAGGATATGAACAAACAGCCTTGGAACTATGGTGCAGACATTTATCCAGCAGGCTACAGTCTTTTGTTGGCATCCCTGGAGTTTAATGGTATGACTTTGTTCACTTTTAGGGCTCTCATATTTTTCCCATTAATGACATATTCAGTACTACAAGGAAAAACTCAACGTGCAGAGCGTAAAGTTCAAAGAAAGAATGTTCCCAATCCACATGCATGCAAAATTTCACAAAAATGAGACTTCATGCTGCATATGTTTTGCTCGTTGAACAAAAAGGGCTTCATCATAAGTGTTTGCAGCATTGAGCCCCTCAGCCCACCTCCATTTAAACCCCTTTGTCAAGCAAATTGAGAAATGAAAACCTATTTTAGCAGAAAAACTGAACGGGTTTTTGTTTCAAAGCTGACCCACTTCTCAGAGTTTTTTCAAAGTTTTTATCATAGACACTATTGAAATTCAACACTTTTCACTAATCAGAAATGAAACCATTTGCTAGTAATGTTTTTATGATGATTTTTTGGGGGTGGGGGGGAATAAACATGGAACTTTTCATGGATTTTTTTTTTTTTGAAAAACAGGTAACTTTTTTGATGATATTTAAAAAAAAAACTAGATCTACTGAGTGCTTTTGAAATATAAGGCAATATATCCACTTGGACAGATAATCTTATCATTGGTGGGACTGTAGAGAGATTGGACTAAATCCAACCTTGGTATAATCATGTGCAACACCCATTGAAACCAATGGGTGAGTTGAATCTATTGATGCCCGCGCTAAATACGGTCCATTATTTTGACCTCCAGAAATCTGCCATAGGAAATCTAGGTTAGATATTAGGAAAACCTTTCTAACTACAAAGATAGGTAAGCACTGGAATAAGCTTCCAGGGGAGGTTGTGGAATCCCCATGTAAACACCCCTGTATTCATATCCCCCATACCACTGCAATGTTTGTACAAAATATGCCTTGTAAGATATCATTTGAAAACTAATAGCATGCTGGTTGTTAATAGAAGGATAACATGCATTTTACAATATGAATTCCCTCTGTACAATGTCACTAGGACCTGTTTAAGAGGATGGCCTAGCCGAGGTAAAGATGATAAACAGGTCTGTCCCAAACACAGGAATGTGGGTTTACATCAGTTTTCATATTAGCCATAAATGAAGCTATCAAGCAAACCAACAGGGTTTGTCTTGAGACAGAACAGAGACAGAGAATTGACTTTGTTCCTACACCCCAGAGATACGCAGGAGACTGAATCCCCAGGAGGCCTTCCTAACTTGGAGAACAAAGACAATTCTTTGGGAATATAAGGGACAGAGAGACTCCATCTTTCACTTAAGAAGCGTAGAGAAACCAGCACCTCCATAGTTCCGTGGAAGGTCCTGACCGAGAGAATGTCTGCCCTGCTGGACAAAGACTATCGGTAAGAGGAGCCATCTTAAATAATTGTACCTTACTAGATTTAGTTTTAGACTTTCTGATGCATCTTTTCACTTTTATTTGCTTGTAACCATCTATACTTCTATTTCTTTTACTTACTACGACTTAACCTATGTCCTATTGTTAATAAAATTGTTTTATTTTTAATCTAAACCACCCCAGTGCTGTGTTTGAATTGAAGTAATTACTAAGTGCAGTTAATATGGCAAGCTGCTCGGTACTGACTCTTTGAAGGAGCAAACAAACCTTATTGTTTTTCTGAGTGATCAAGGAAAGGGTTGGACATTTCAGGGAACATGGATTTAGGGAAATTTAGGACTGAGGGTGTATTAGGGTCACTTGGCTAGCAGTAACCCAGGCTGGTGGAGACCAGAGTGTGGCTGTGGTGTAACATGCAGGTTGCTGTAGTCACAGTTCCTCAACCAGGACTGCTTATCACACAGACACTCAGTACATGCTTGTATGCTGGCTGTGAGCATCCAGACAGGAAGTTACAGCAGCAGAGCATTTAAGGCACTCAAGGTGACAGGACAAGTGGTGAAACAATCTCTCAGTGGTCTGGGTTGCATCCCAGAATGTGACACCCCATCACTTCTTAAGAACAGGTTAGACAAGCACCTGTTAGGGATGAATCATAGAAATGTAGGGCTGACGGGATGGTCTAGGTATACTTGGTCCTGCCTCAGACTAGATGACCTCTTAAGATCCCTTCCAGCCCTACATGTCTATGATTCTGTTTTTTTTTTTCATTAATGTACTAGAAATATATTGAGAATTACAAGGGGGGAAATTACAAGATAGATTATGGAGCTACTGCCTCAAGAAAAAGCCTGTTCACTACTTGGAATTCAGTTCTGGAAACATACAAATAGCCTCAAGCCAGATCTCAATTACTGGGTGTTTTGCTTTTTCATATAAAAGTAAGAGGATTATGAAGCTTCCTATATTTTTACTTTAATTTTCTCTGTAAGTGGGGCAACAACTATTGCAATGCTTTTTGTATATGTTTTCTGGGAGGTTAGGTCTGTGCAAAACTACAAAAAGAATGGTGGGCCAGTGCTTGGTATTGTCAGGGAGATAAGCCATGAAGGAGAGGAACAATGGCCACTGGGTAGGGTGCTTCCATGGGATTTAGGACTTCTATATTCAATTTCCTGCTCTGCCATAGGCCTCCCATTAGCCCTTGTGCAAGTCACTTAAGCCCAGATCCTCAAAGGTATTAGGTGCCTAACTCCTATTGGAATCAACAGGAATTAGGTTCCTAAATACATCTGAGGATCTGGACATTAGTTCCCCATCTGTTATCTGGGAATAACAGCACTTCCCCACCTCACAAGGGGTCTTGTGAGGATAAATACATTAAAGGTGAGGTGCTCAGAGACTATGATAATGGGAGGCCATATAAGTATCTAAAATAGTAGGATAGAATCCAGGGTTCCCCATCCAATTCAATCCAGGGTGGATATTTGGCCTGATCCTGCATACATTTACTGTTGGGCACAGCACTCATTGCTGGGAATAGTCCTGTTGAGGTCAATGGGACTATTTACAGCAGTAAGTACTACACCCAGTAGACAGTGTTGCAAGGTCAGGTCTATTGACGGTAGAGGCTGTAGCAAAAATACTTGGGCTTGGTCCTGTGAGGAGCTGAAATTAGTGGGAACGGCAGGTGCTCAACCCCTCTGAGGGTCAATTCCGAGGTGCTGATGTGGGGTGCATAAAAATTTCTTTGCAGTGTATCTGGGATAACAGCATTGCTCATAAGCCA
The DNA here is from genome assembly GCF_028017835.1 of Emys orbicularis. NCBI lineage: Eukaryota > Metazoa > Chordata > Testudines > Emydidae > Emys > Emys orbicularis. The sequence goes on along the minus strand of NC_088685.1, from coordinate 123,318,769 downwards.
AGCTGTGGAAAACTTTTTGGTTTATAAAACCTGAAACTGCTTGCAACTCCCCTGCTTTTCAGGTTTGTTACAAAATCAAAACAGTCTAGCATCATCAAAAGAACACCTCTGCTTCCTGAACACGTTGAACAAGTTAGGCCTTGTTTTAATATACGGAGGCTAATTTATTGTTCTCTAAGGGACCCATGCAAAATTCACTGTTTCCTGTACAACCAGAGGGTTTTGACTGATATTTGCTCTGAGTTTTGGGGTTCTTTCAAACCTGAAATCTCAAAGTGAAACTAGAGAGTTCAGAATACCTGTGAGTAGAAACTGAAACAGCTGACACAAACACCTGTTAACAGAAGCTGTTGAATTTTGCTCAGTTCTACCCATGAATGGTCATGCTGAGTAGTTGTTCTTTGCAAGTGAGATATTTGATCCTTGTATAATATGCGGCCCACATGTTTACATGATGTCTTCTGGGACAAAAGTAAAGAAAATGTTTTCAGAATCCACATAAAGCTATTCACAGCTATTGGGTAATATAACTGGGGATGTTTGGCACCCTTTTAGACTCTATGGGTCAGATCTTCAGCTGGTGCATATCAGAGCTATATAAAAGGACAATATTAATGGCATTTATTGAATTGAATGGCATTTATTGATGAATTGAAATGTTTGAAATAAAATATTTTAACTCTTGCACATAATGACCTCCTCCCTTTTCTAAATATAATGCAACGCAATTGTGGTCACCAAATGCTTCTCATTTACCACGCTGTAACATGCCTCGGCCACTTGGGATTTCACAAAACTAGAAGGGATAACATTCAGTTCTCTTTGGCCACAAGAGCACATGCCCTCCCATTTGAGCTATAGCAGTCAATGCTACCAGTAAAGAGCTCCAGCTCTATCCAGATAGTGCACTGGGATGCACACATACTAGCTAGTTCACTTCCCTCCTATTTACTGTAATTACTTTACTCAAAATTGACATCAGTATAGCACTGGAAGTTGGAATCTACGCTTCGATTCTGTTCAGATTCTTATGCCGCAACCACTACCAGGATACCTGAGGGCGTGTGTACATGGTGGGGTAATGTTCTCTACAGAGGTATGATTTCTAAAGCACACTAATGTATTGCTCACTAATTGGTCCGGGTAGACCCTGCCGGTGCACTTTAAAATAGTGCTGTTTGAAACAGAATTATGTTAAAATACTCTAGGCCAGTGGCTCTCAACCTTTCCAGACTACTGTATCCCTTTCAGGAATCTGATTTGTCTTGAGTACCCCAAGTTTTTCCTCACTTAAAAACGACTTGCTTACAAAAGTGTCACAGCACATTAAGACTGAAAAATTGCTTACTTCTCATTTTTACCATATAATTATAAATCAATCGGAATATAAATATTGTACTTACAGTTCAGTGTATAGAATATAGAGCAGTGTAAACAAGTCATTGTCTGTATGAAATTTTAGTCTGTGCTGACTTTGCTAACGATTTTTATGTAGCCTATTGTAAAACTAGGCGAATATCTCGATGAGTTGATATACCCCCTGGAAGACCTCTGCATACCCTCAGGGGTATGCGTACCCCTGGTTGAGAACCACTGATCTAGGGAACCTCTAGTGTGCACCAGCAGGGGCTATGCAGACCAATTAATGCACAACATGTTCGTACGCTTTAGAAATCCCCACCCCGCAGAGTGGCATTACTCCACCATGGAGACAAGCCCTGAGTCGCTTCTAGAAGTCCTTTAAGCAATATGACGTGCATCTATCACATTTGGTTCTTTCCTTCTTTGTCCCTTCCTCTTCCAAGGGGAAAATGAGGGGATCTGGAAGTTCAAAAAGAATTACAAAATGCCTCATACATTGTGCTATGTGGTTTTTTTTATTAGTGAAGGATGGGTTAAAGAAATATGCCTTCCACTTGGAGTGGGAAAGGTCTCACTGGCAGCTGTGTGACTTGCCCTTTTACCACAATGCATTATTTAGTCAAACTAGCCTATTTAGATCCTATTATGCAAACATTGCCATAATTTGCTCATGTTGATCCCTGATGCCAAGATCCTGTTTGTCTCATCCAGTTGAGTCTTTCTGCAGGGATACTTGCAAGGCTTCACTTAGTGCTCATTCAGGTCATCATATAAACAAGCTCAGCTCCCAGATTAGACATTCAGATCACATTACTTCAGTTGGGTATTGTAATGAGTGATGATGTAGAAATTGTTTTAATTTGTTTGATTTCTAAGACACTGTGTGGTCTTAGGCTCTGTTTACCCAGCAGATGTATTGACTCTGTAGATCAGTGTGCTATTTGAATACTTTTGAGAGGACTGTTTGTTGTTTAGGCATTCGACATGTTAACAATGTGTAATAACTTAGGAGGATGTCGCTTTTTATGAAGCTCAAACTTGTTTATGAAATTTCAGCATGTCTGTCTCTTTCTGAAGTGCCACTAAGCATTTTAAAGGATACTCTACACCAGTGGTCCCCAACCTTTTTCGTCTGGCGGGCGCCAGACGACAAGCCAGGGAGGACCATGGCGGCGGATGAGCATCCGCCAAAATGCCGCCGACAAGCAGCGTCATCCAGAGGTGTCGCCACCGAAATGCTGCCGAAAATCGGCGGCAAGGCCTCTGGATGATGCTGCTTGTCGGAGGCATTTTGGCGGATGCTCGTCCACCGGCCAGTACGCGGGCGCATTTAGACGCCCCGGTGGGCGCATTTAGACGCCCCGGTGGGCGCATTTAGACGCCCCGGTGGGCACCATGCGCCCGCGGGCACCGCGTTGGGGACCCCTGCTCTACACCTATGTTTATTATTAACTAGTGAAAGTAACAACTCCCACAGAGGAAAAATACATGGAATGAAGCTGGATGTTAGATGTTTCTCTTGGGTAAACAGACTGGGTCTAGGTGAAGGCAAACCAAATTAATTCTACATGATTAAAATATCATTTACATTTTGTACACCAACTTTCATTCTAAATGAGCCCAAAGTGCCATACAGACTGCTGCATATATAAGGAGCAATTTATCCACTCCACAATAGTAGCTTCTTGACTGGAACATAGCATCCATTGAACAGCACACAGCAGCACTAGAAAACAGATCAGTTTTCAGAGAATAAATTATCCAATTGAAACTACAGGGTGAATTTGTGGCGCAAGTATAAATATTCATCTGGAAGTCAGATGAAATAGGGCAAGGGGAAGAAGAAGAAATCAGGAAAATACGGATTTTAAAACTAGCTGGATAATGTTCTCAAGACCCATATGTCACTGAGAAATCCCACGGCTCCTTTCATGTCTGAGGAGTATAGAGGAGCACACGGGTGAGGATGGGACTGCTGGTGAGATGGGACAGCAGGACTACAACTTGGAATTGGTGACAGGAAAATCAGGTTCCTTCTCCTTTTCTTCTACCAGAGAGACCTATTGAATGTTTTGCTTGGCTGTTGTCCTGACTCCTGGTGGCCCTTAGGAGCTAGTGCAGGGTTCTTTACAAGCTGCTCCATAATGCATGACCATCTTTGATTAGGTCCTTTGAGATTGACATGGCAAGACTGCACAATTGGACAACCTGCTCTTTGGGGAACAGCCTATTTCCTACAAAATGTTCACCTAGTGCCTAAAACACTGGGGCTCCAATCTCTGCTGAAAACTGTAGTTGCTCTTGTAATACAAAAAATGATCATGCTAATAAATAGTTGAAGTGATCAGTTTGTGATAATCAGTAGCTTGACATTTGTTCACACAAAGTGTTTGAATAAATACAGAGAGATTTGCGAAAATCAATTTTTATTCAAAAATGATAGCTCAGGAATAGGAAAAAAAATAACCCTAAAAAAATGAGGCTCCATGAAAAGCACTTAATACAGGCTTATTATCATTAACCTTCCACTTAAATCCCAGCTTCAGTGCTGTCCAGAATAGCCATGCTTTCCTGAATCAAAAGGTCTAACTTAACAAAGCATATCATTTATAACAAATAATTAACTACCATAGGTTTACTCCTAAGTACAGTATCTTCTTTACAAATGAGAAGTCTGACAGTAGGTTGGTCTGGAAGTTGAGGTTGCAGTTGTGTGTAGAACACAAAGGTAGATGTTTTTTGTCTTTTAATTGACATCTTGGTTCCCCTGGACTGGCCCAGAAAGAAAACTGTTTGCACTGAATTTACACTAATGCCATTTGGAATAAGGTACAGTTCTGCAGTGAAGTATACTGCAAACTTTTAATGAGTGTGATTCAGACATTAGGCCTGCAGAAAAAAATCTCTAGGGTTTTGGAGGTTTTTTGTTAAGGAAAACAAGCCACTGGAAATGAACATACTGTAGAAACGGAAATATTTCTTTCATGAGTGAAAAGCGAAACAAATGAGTTCAGTAAAAAAGAGGATTTTATGATCCCAGTTTTTCCATGCTGCACTACTGTAGGAATGAAACTGAACACAAGCAAATGAGAAATGGAAAAGTTCACTGCTGCTAACACTGAAGGGATATTGTTGCATGTTTAAAAATCAAGACTATTTCCATTCTGCCATTATTCCATTTTTTCTTTTTCTGAACTTTGGGGAATAGAACTGTAAATATCCTTATTTATTTGACTGCTGAGCAAATGAAAGCAAATAATTATGACCATTATGATTGGTTCTTGTCTGCTCTCACTCTTCCTCCTTGTTCCAGTGATATGTTTTCAATATTTGAACAAGGACTCATAAAAATTTCCTCCTTAGCCTGTGATGACAACGTGGGCCTGTGTGCTCACAGGTCTCTATTCAGCAAAGCACTGACACATAGTCTTAACTTTGATCACATATCATAAGTTCCGTTGACTTTAATGGTATTTAAACATCCGTTTAAAGGTAAGCATATGCTCAAGTGTTTTGCTTAATAGGGATTGTTTGCTGAGTCAGGACTACAGAGAGTACAGGTGATTGGGTCACCTGTTAATTTTTCTCATTATAGCAGAAATGCTTTTAAAACTCATAACAATAAGCAAGAAGGGGAGTCAATCCCACTTGGCAAACCTATGTATATTAATTCAAATATTTATACTTTGTTTCTGAAAAATATTTGGAGTAAATTGATGGTGTAGTACAGTGCTCAGTTTGTGTAATTTGTACAGGGGATGGAGGTAAAAACCTTGTGGAAGGCCCGGAGGTAGCCTCTCTAAGGAAATGCCTACCATTTTGTGCAACCTGATCCATTCCCAAGGCAAAAAAAAAAAAAAAAAAATGTTAATCAGAAGTATTTCCAGTGCTTCCCAGAGTAAGTATTCCTTAGCAAGAAGGACTTTGTAGTATCCACACCAGTGGTGAATGCCAGTGGGAACAGGGTAATCACCCACATGGTATTTTCAGATTGGTGGCAAATTTTTAACAAAGGGCTCCTGCAAACTTCCTCCAGAACATCACTGATATATACAAGGGGCTAGATCCTCAGCTGGTATAAAAAGGAATGGTTCCATTAATGTCAGTGAACATTCTTTTATAGTCAGCAGAGCTGTGGAAATGTACAGCAGCTGAGGAGATAGCTAGAGATGTTGGTCAAGTTTAAAAGGTGTGGGAGGTATCTTTGGGTACAAAAGTAGACCTATTTGCATGGCTAAAATACTGCATATACATTTCAGCAGAATTCATTAAATACAGTATAGTGGAAGGAGTTCATACTCAAGCTGAAAGAGGGGGAAATTGCCTACTGGTAGCAAACACAAACAGAGAGTCCAAAGAAAACAGTTTTTACAAAAAGGTTACCATAAAGTTTCTCTTCACCGTTTGACCCATGCTGTGAGTCACTCCAAGATAAGACTGAGCAGGGGACAGTCATGTGGGAAACTGAGCAAAGAGAATTTCTTCTAAAAACAAACAAACTTTACTCAGGAGAATTATGAAAAAGCAAACCCAATTTTTTTGTTTTTCTTTTCAACAGAAAAGAAGTCATGGAAGAGAAGAGATGTGTATAATGGCAACTAGGTCACCAGACTTGCTTCCATCAAAGAGGGAATTCACAGCACTGCAGAGACAAGTCCATGCGGGCAGGGGACTGGACTCGATGACCTCTCGAGGTCCCTTCCAGTCCTAGAATCTATGAATCTATGAAAGTATATGGCCCTCCTGGCACTGATGTGGGTGCTTGTGCTATCATCTGGAGAAACACTTTCTTCATTGGCTTAGCAAATCCTGCATTCGGCGTTAAGTACTCTATTTAAAAATATAAGCCCACCACTTTTAAATGTGCAGGAAATGTATTTTTAACTTTTGCGATCGCCCTTGTTCCCTTTGGGGCTCACTGAAAGCCTGCTGAATTCAATGGAAAGACTCCTATTGACTTCAGTAAGCTTTGTATCAGGCCCTGTGCGATCAATGGCAATCTTCCATTGACCTCAGGGGTGTAGGATCAGGCCATATTCTGTTACTGAATAGGGGGCTATTCTGCTGGAAGATGCTAATGACTGCCATCAAATGCATCTTTGATCCTAAAACAATTACAGAAGTCCCTTTAAAGCCAACAGGTGAGCCAAGTACTCTTTCAGGTTCAGTGGAAGGCGCAATTAGGCTCCTTCTACATAGTAAAGGCAGCTGGAAACGATGGAAGGATAGCGGGTGGCAGGATAAAGTCAGGTGGGCTGAGGGGTTTGGCCTGGTGGAAAATGCAGGGGCTAGTAGTTTGGGTTCGTAGGCTGTAGAGACTAGAGGCATAAAGTCTGGAGAAACAGTTGTAAGCAGGAAACAGAGAGATGGAGCTTCTTATGCAGAGTTTGCTGGAGTGGCAGACATGGGGATTTCTGAGTATGGGAACTCCCTGCTGCTGTTAGAGTTTCTATGGTGTTCAGTGAAACAGAACTTCGTGTACATTTTTTGTAAATAAACAAGACAATGCGAAGAATATTGCAGACTTGTATCATGGATTCCTGCTCCTGAAGTAAACAACCTCGCTAGGCCCCGAGTATGAGGTAACTGATTAGGCCAAAGGTCACAGGAAGTGTAGGTGGGTTTTAAATAAGGCTGTCAAATGAGTAATCGTGAGATTAAAAAAATAGTCGCGATTAATCACAGTTTTAAATCGCACTGTTAAGCAATAATAGAATGCCATTTGTTTAAATATTTTTGGATGGGGGGGAAGTGTGTGTGTGCTGGGGGAGTGTGAGACAGGGCATGTGTGTGTTGGGGGGAGTGAGTGTGTCAGTGCATTGTCTCTTTAAGCAGAGCATTCACCAGCCTGAATACTTTTTCAGACAGCAGCAGCCACCGGCAACTCCCACAATGACCCAGAGGCAGCACAGACCTGTTTCCTGACCCCCACCCCAGCTCAGCAGAGACCAGGTACACAGGACACCCCAACATGAGCCATCCCTTCGCTCTGCACAGAAGACAAGAGGCTCCTGGTCCTGAGTAGCTTGCCCAGGGTGGCGAGGTAGGAGCAGCGGTGGTTGCAGACAGCAGTAGAGCAGAGCAGTGGGAGGAGGAGGGGCACCCCTGCTCCGGGAGACGGCTCCCTGAGCACAGCGCCCTGGTGGTGGCCCAGCCTGCCCACCCCTAAGGCTGGCCCTGCTCCTGAGCCAGCAGCAGCAGCAGACAGGCTCCCTCTGTTCCCCGATCCCAGCTCAGCAGCATCCAGGTACATGGGCAGGGGGAGGGAGGACACCCTGCCATCATCCCCCCTGCCCACTCTGCGCAGCAAACAGGGGGCAGGGTCCTGGTCCGGAGCAGAGTGGCCAGGGGCAGCTCCATGGGGGTGGACTGGGGTGGAGAAGAGGCAGGTGGAGCAGGGTGGGGGGGGAGTAGACATGAGAGGTAATTACAGTCCAAGCAGATCTTAATAGAAGTTTCACCTTGATTTAAGGAGGCACTGCTACTGTAAAATGGTACATGTCCCACTCCCAGCCCCCAAATCTCCTCAAGTATATGCAGTGGAGAAGAGCATTTATTATTCTGTGTGGCATGACAAGCTTAATTTCAGCATTAACTATTTTGTAATCAACATTTCTCCTGCCAAAGTTTCATCCCAAGTGAGACAAAACTCTAACCAGATGGCAAGTGAATCCATGCTATTGGGAATCAACGTAGAGTGACAAAGGTTAGAGAGGCCCTACTGAGAGCTCCCATAGCACGTGTGTAAAAGCAAATTGAAAAGTGACCTCCTACACTGTAACTTTCAAGTCCAGAGCTGCTGCTGACATTGTCATTTTTATTCCCTCTTAAAGCCAGTTTAAAAATAGGCCACTGTTCTTGCACAGAGCGTATTATCTTTCCAAGACAAAAACAAATGGTAATCACTAAGTGTGAAACTCACCTTCTTGCCAAGTGGTTTGGATGCCTTTCGAATGTTTCCCTTGACCCTTGTCACCTTCCATGTTGACATGACCATGGGGTGCAACAGGAACAAAAAGATGTGTCAAGCTGCCAAAGGGATGTTGACTTGGAGGATTATCAACAGACTAATTAACTGAGAGACCATCAATACTGTATAAGCCGGGCCCTACTGGGCAGCAGATGAGACCTATGTGTGAACACTTTCATAATAAATTCATCATCAGTAAATGAAAATGTGTAGATAAAGGTGAAACAATATTTTTAATTCAAGAATCCGCTAACTTTATTGTGTGTAAACTGCATTTAATGAGTAGCAATCCCTGTATTTTGGGGGTCTATTACCTACTTATTTTTAAACCTAGAGAAGATCAATTATTCTCAAAGCCATAATACCTGGAGCAATTCATCAAAATTAAGATACAGAGTTGAGAAAATATATCTATTTAAAAACACCCTGGGCAGTTTGAACAATACCTGTTGAAGCTGTCCTGTCTATTACTAGAATCTCTAAAGTTCATCATACTAGGGCTACCTACTAGATGAAATTACTATAAATTGGGTGCACATCTGGTTGAAAGACCGTACTTGGAAAGTAATTATCAATGATTCACTGTCATACTGGGAAGGCAGGGTCAGTCCTGGGCCTGGTATTATTCACTATTTTCATTACTGAGTTGGATAATGGAGTTGATCTTATTCTTAAAAAATATGCGGACGACACAAAGCTGGGAGCAGTTGCAAGCATTTTGGAGGAGAGGATTAGAATTCAAAAACAACCTTGATAAATTAGAGAATTGGTCTGAATTAAACAAGATGAAATTCAGTAAAGACAAGTGCAAAGTACTTCACTTACGAAGGAAAAATCAAATGCACAACTACAAAATGGTGAATAACTGGGTAGGTAGCAATACTGATGAAAAGGATCTGGAGGGTATAGTGGATCACAAATTGAATAGAGTCAACAATGTGATGCAGCTGTGAAATGGCGAATATTCTGGGATGTATTACTAGGACTGTCATATATAAGATATTATAGGTAACTACTGCTCTACTCAGCACTGGGAAGGCCTCAGCTGGAGTACTATATCCAATTCTGGGTGTCTCACTTTAGGAAAAATTGGAGAGAATCTAGAAGAGGAGCAACAAAAAGGATAAACATTTTAGAAAACCTGACCTATGAGGAAATGTTAAAAAAACCTGGGCATATTTAGTCCTCAGAAAAGAAGAGTGAAGGGGGATCAGATAACAGTCTTCAAATCTATTAAGGGCTGTTATAAAGAGGATGGTGATCAATTGTTCTCCATGTCCACTAAAGGTAGGACAAGAAAGAATGGGCTTAATCTGCAGCAAAGACAATTTAAGTTAAATATTAGGAAAAAACTTTCTAACCATAAGGGTAGTTAAGCTCTGGAATATGCTTCCAAGGGAGGTTGTGGAATCCCCATCATTGAACGTTTTTAAAAACAGATTGAACAAACACTTGTCAGAGATGGTGTAGGTTTACTTGGTCATGCGACAGTGCAGTGGGTTGGATTTGATGACTTCTTGAGATCCCTTCCAGGCCTACATTTCTGTGATTTATGGGATCTTCAGAGAGTTACCATTTAGTATGACGTTAGCTCTCACTTAGTGCTTGATTGCACAGCAGTCAGCTCTATCCTTCATATAATCATAGATCAACAATTACTCTAAATCTTAGACATGGGAAGAGCTGCAGTACAATAGGCAAATTAAACAAACAACTTTTGTTTGTAGCAACCATAAATGCTACAGAATCATTTCCTCTCTCTCTGGTCCAGTGACAAAGTATTTGAAGCTGTTCCACTGTGTATATATAATTAAATCATTGGATCAGAAAGAGAGAGAGAAGGACTTTGAAGTGTTGTGGCTAGGCCACCCACATATCTGGTGAGTACTCTAACCACTAAGCTAAAAGTATAAGATGGGCACCACCACCATTATCTCTTCCTGTGGCCAGATTTTAAATGGGGCTTGATCCATTGGGCATGCTCAGAGGCTGGCTACAGGTTCAGGTATCACTGATGACTTAGGCAGACAAATGCCTTTCATCTCTGGTTTGTGAATTGCTCTGGGACTTAGGCAAGAGAGAGGCAGCTAGATGCATAGAGTGAGGCAGCAATGTACATGCCCAGAGGCAGATGTTTAAGCACCAAGGGAAATTTTACCCTGAAAATTTAGGCGCCAAGTGAGTTTAGGCACCTACAGGGTTTGGCAGGAATTTGTGGATCATAGTGGAGCCTAAAACTGGGGGTGCGTCTACACTTACTTCCTGGTTCGGCGGCAGGCAGGTTGTCTAGACGCGATAAATCGATCCCGGATCGATCCCGGAAGATGCATAGAGTGAGGCAGCAATGTACATGCCCAGAGGCAGATGTTTAAGCACCAAGGGAAATTTTACCCTGAAAATTTAGGCGCCAAGTGAGTTTAGGCACCTACAGGGTTTGGCAGGAATTTGTGGATCATAGTGGAGCCTAAAACTGGGGGTGCGTCTACACTTACTTCCTGGTTCGGCGGCAGGCAGGTTGTCTAGACGCGATAAATCGATCCCGGATCGATCCCGGAAGTGCTCGCCGTCGACGCCGGTACTCCAGCTCGGCGAGAGGAGTACGCGGCATCGACGGGGGAGCCTGCCTGCCGCGTCTGGACCTGCGGTAAGTTCGGACTAAGGTACTTCGAATTCAGCTACGTTATTAACGTAGCTGAATTTGCGTACCTTAGTCCGAAGTGGGGGGTTAGTGTGGACCAGGCCTAAGACTTAGCTGCCTAAGTACCTTTGTAGATCTGGGCCTAAATAGCTACAAAAATATAACATTAAATATAATCCAGTTAGGTCGTTCTGTATTAATTAATATAATTGTTAGAACTCAGATTTTGTAAAGAGGGGCCTGGGGATAGAATCATAGGACTGGAAGGGACCTTGAGAGGTCATCTAGTCCAGTCCCCTGCACTCATGGCAGCACTAAGTATTATCTAGACCATCCCTGACAGGTGTTTGTCTAACCTGCTCTTAAAAATCTCCAATTATGGAGATTTCACAACCTCCTTAGACAATTTATTCCAGTGCTTAACCACCCTGACAGTGAGGAAATTTTTCCTAATGTCCAACCTAAACCTCTCTTGCTTCAATTTAAGCCCATTGCTTCTTGTCCTATCCTCAGAGGTTAAGGAGAACTATTCTTCTCCCTCCTCCTTGTAACAACCTTTTATGTACTTGAAAACTGTTATGTCCCCCCCCCCCCAGTCTTCTCTTTTCCAGATTAAACAAACCCAATTTTTTCAATCTTCCCTCATAGGTCATGTTTTCTAGACCTTTAATCATTTTTGTTGACTTTTTCCAATTTGTCCACATCTTTCCTGAAATGTGGCACCCAGAACTGGACACAATACTCCAGTTGAGGCCTAATCAGCGCGGAATAGAGAGGAAGAATTACTTCTCATGTCTTACTTATAACAGTCCTGCTAATACATCCCAGAATAACGTTCACTTTTTTTGCAACAGTGTTACACTGTTGACTCATATTTAGCCTGTGGTCCACTATGACCCCCAGATCCCTTTCCGCAGTAATCCTTCCTAGGCAGTCATTTCCCATTTTGTATGTGTGCAACAGATTGTTCCTTCCTAAATGGAGTACTTTGCATTTGTCCTTATTGAATTTCATCCTATTTACTTCAGTCCATTTCTCCAGTTGTCCAGATCATTTTGAATTGTAATCCTATCCTCCAAAGCACTTGCAACCCCTCCCAGCTTAGTGTCATCCGCAAACTTTGTAAGTGTACTCTCTATACCATTATCTAAATCATTGATGAAAATATTGAATAGAACTGGACCCAGAACTGATCACTGAGGGACCCCACTCGTTATGCCCTTCCAGCATGACTGTGAACCACTGGTAACTACTCTCTGGAATGGTTTTCCAACCAGTTTTGCACCCACCTTATAGTAGCTCCATCTAGGTTGCATTTCCCTAGTTTGTTTATGAGAAGGTCATGTGAGACAGTGTCAAGGCTTCTTCCCCACTCTGAACTTTAGGGTACAGATGTGGGGGCCTGCATGAAAACTTCTAAGCTTAACTACCAGCTTAGATCTGGTCCGCTGCCACCACTCCCAATGTGCCAATTCCCTTCCCTGGGTAGCCTTGAGAGACTCTTCACCAATTCCCTGGTGAATACAGATCCAAACCCCTTGGATCTTAAAACAAGGAGAAATTAACCATCCCCCCTCCTTTCTCCCGCCAACTCCTGGTGGATCAAGATCCAACCCCCTTTGATCTAAAAACAAGGAAAATTGATCAGGTTCTTAAAAATAAGGCTTTTAATTAAAGAAAAAGGTAAAAATCATCTCTGTAAAATCAGGATGGAAAATAACTTTGCAGGGTAATCAAACTTAAAGAGCCCAGAGGAATCCCCTCTAGCCTTAGGTTCAAAGTTACAGCAAACAGAGATAAACACCCTAGTAAAAGGTACATTTACAAATTGAGAAAACAAAGATAAAACTAACACGCCTTGCCTGGCTGTTTACTTACAAGTTTGAAATATGAGAGACTTGTTCAGAAAGACTTGGAGAGCATGGATTGATGTCTGGTCCCTCTCAGTCCCAAGAGCGAACAACCACCAAAACAAAGAGCACAAACAAAAGCCTTCCCCTCGCACCAAGATTTGAAAGTATCTTGTCCCCTTATTGGTCCTTTGGGTCAGGTGTCAGCCAGGTTACCTGAACTTCTTAACCCTTTACAGGTAAAAGGATTTTGGAGTCTCTGGCCAGGAGGGATTTTATAGTATTGTACACAGGAGGGCTGTTACCCTTCCCTTTATAGTTATGACAGACAGTATAAAAAGTTTTACTAAAGTCAAGATATACCAGGTCTACTGCTTCTCCCCATCTACAAGGCTTGTTACCCTGTCAAAGAAAGCTATCGGTTTGGTTTGACACAATTTGACATAATTTGTTCTTGACAAATCCATTCTGACTGTTATTATCACCTTATTATCTTCTAGATGTTTGCAAATTGATTGCTTAATCGTTTGTTCCATTATCTTTCCAGCTACAGAAGTTAAGGTGACTGGTCTGTAATTCCCTGGGTTGTCCTTATTTCCCTTTTTATAGATTGGCACTATATTTGCTCTCTTCCAGTCTTCTGGAATCTCTCCTGTTTTCCATGACTTTTCAAAGATAATCGCTAATGGCTCAGATATCTCCTCAATCAACTCCTTGAGTATTCTACGATGCATTTCATCAGGCCCTGGTGACTTGAAGACATCTAACTTGTCTAAGTAATTTTTAACTTGTTCTTTTCCTATTTTAGCTTTTGATCCTACTTCATTTTCACTGACATTCACTATGTTAGACATCCAATCACCACCAACCTTCTCAGTGAAAACCAAAACAAAGAAGTCATTAAGCACCTCTGCCATTTTCACATTTTCTGTTATTATTCCCCCCACCCCCCACCCAATTGAGTAACGGGCCTACCCTGTCCTTGGTCTTCCTCTTGCTTCTAAAAAATAACAGGAGTACTTGTGGCACCTTAGAGACTAACAAATTTATTAGAGCATAAGCTTTCGTGGGCTACAACCCACTTCTTCGGATGCATATGCATCCGAAGAAGTGGGTTGTAGCCCACGAAAGCTTATGCTCTAATAAATTTGTTAGTCTCTAAGGTGCCACAAGTACTCCTGTTATTTTTGAGGATACAGACTAACACGGCTGCTACTCTGAAACCTGTCTCTTGCTTCTAATGTATTTGTAGAATGTTTTCTTGTTACCCTTTATGTCTCTAGCTAGTTTGATCTCATTTTGTGCCTTGGCCTTTCTAATTTTGGCCTTACATACTTGTGTTATTTGTTTGTATAAATTCTTTGTAATTTGACCTAATTTCCACTTTTTGTAGGACCTTTTTTTTGAGTGTCAGATCATTGAAGATCTCCTGGTTAAGCCAGGGTGGTCTCTTGCCATACTTCCTATCTTTCCTACACAGTGGGATAGTTTGCTCCATTCAGTCTGGTTGAGAGCATACTAAGCACACTAGCTGCTAAAAAGGCTTTTGACTGGGTTAAATTGGATGTCCTAGGGTATTCCCTGGACAGAACAGTATTTGGGACACATTTTATAAAACTGACCCAAAGTTTATATGTGTGGCCATTGACTTTTGTGAGAGGTAATGGGGCATTGTCAAATAACTGCACCTTGAGGAAACCATCAGGGTTGCTTCCTTGCTCCTCTTCTTCCTATATATATATATATATATATATATATATATATATATATATATATATATATATATATATATCCTCGTTTAAAAAAGCTGAACTGACCCAGACGGAGTGAGCATTAAAGTCAGATGATACATATGGTTCTTATAATCTGCTCAATTAATACAATCAACTGGTGTAATTTGCCACATGCCAAGAACAGAGCAAATGTGGGTAGGCTCCCTTTATAACTGAACCTTATTAAATAAAAAATAAAAGTAACACTTCATAGCTATGTAAATGTTTTATTAATGATAGATCTAGTTGAATATGTTATGTTTTGTTTTTAATTTTCATGACAGTTTTGAAGATTTCTGATTTTTTTCAAAGAAAAATGAAACTCCATTTTTTTCTGGTTTTCATTTTTTTTCAGTAGCAAAATAGAAAGAGAACAAAAAAGAGAGAGAAAAATAGGAGGGGGGGGAGAAAAAAGGAGACAGAGAATATAAGACAAAGGACAGAGAATATAAACTAATTGAGATAAAGTAGATGTGCTTTTAATGTATGAACAGCTGGGCCAAATATGGCATAGACTAGTATCAACCATCCATGGGGGTGAGGGTGGAGAAGGAGATAGATTTCTTTTCCTATTCCAGGGTCTGACATAGACTTCATGTATGACTTTGGGTATGTCACAGTCTCATTAGTAAAAAGAGGATAACATCTACCTCACAGCTTATTACATTCAGGTTTGCCATGTGCTTTAAGGTTCTCAGATAGAAGTGCTGTATAAGTGCAAATCATTATGGAGCAGGTCCTCAGCTCATGTACAACCATTTAAATGGACACTATAAGATACTTTGGGCCAAATTCTGCTGTGAGTCTAAGTCAGTATATGACTTTCACCTTATTCTATCCTCATTGTATGTAGGTTATAACAACTTGACTCCCTTACAACTCAGTAAACTGAATACAAGTAGGTCTGAGTGGGCATAGGGGAGTCTAAGTTACTCTACTTTACACCTTACTTCTGAGTTTGGCACTTACGCTCACATCCGCTTACTAAATGTGTAAATTAAATATCATGCAATTCAACTATGGATGGGCCCCAGAGAAGGTGTCTTCATGTATGGCAGGCTGACTCACACAGATTTACTTCTCTGAGTTTATCCCTCTGTTTGTGGGATTAAAGCCCTTCAGTGTCTCAACAATGTGAGTTGTTCCAGTGTGTAAGCAAGTGAATCACCTCTAACAGTTACTGGTGAATTGGGAGAATGGAATTAGCTTTCTTTAACTTTGATATAGAAAAAATAGTTCTGAATTACCATGAAAAAAAACATTTGAACTCCTCTTTAAACTTTTAGCTGCTGAAGTTTATTTTAGGCTTTTTGTAGTTATTTAATACAATGATCTCTATTGTACCTGCTATGTGCCTGCAGAGCATTGGCTTAGATACAGAGGGCCAGATCCTCAGCTAATGTAAATCTGTGTTGCTCTGATGAAGTCTATGGAGCCACTCTGATTTACGTCAGCTGAAGATCTAGCCCAATGTTTACTTTATCAAAGATCAGTATACATGAAAGCGTTGACTGAACTTGGGTCAAGTCTCGGAGGCCTGAGGGGCTCTATTTATTTTTTTTCTAAACAGGTTTGCTCATTCCTACTCTGCACCAAATTACATCACTGCATTCAAACAGCTCCCTCCCCCTCTTCTCTCTGAAACAATCCCTCCCCCGCCCATCTTTGGCTTTGATTCTGCACATACCAGTCCGACAAACACAATCTGGTTTTAGAGAAAGGTATTAGAATAGGTGTCCTGGAAATAAGGACTGACATAAGAATGCCTACATCTACTCCATCTCTTTGATAGGCATCCATGGAACATTTTTACTAACAAAAGTCTAAATATATTTGTGACACTGGCAGACCAGATGCCAACTCATTTCAAGGCCCCTCAGCTTCAATGTACACAGTCAAATGCACAATTGGAAACCAGTCTGGCTCACCTGTGTGTTAGTGATTTTAAAACAGGTATTAGATTTATAGAGATGTGTTCAGTATTTGGACTTTATGAAATGCTTGTGAGTTGCTGCATGCATTAATCTCACTTATAATATCTCTCTCATGTTATAAGGTAATATTTAAGCATTTGTTCTGTAACTATAAAAGTGTTTGCCATGGAACTGTAAACCCCCACAGTCAGGAGAAAAGCATTACCCAAATGTGAGATACTAGTTTACCACAAGAGATGTTATCTGCTGTCCAGCCAAAAAAGGCCTATAGACACCAGACAAACCATTCTGGAACATAAGTAGACAAAAGTCTTTGTTGATTGTTTTCCCCAAGCCCCTGAAGAGGGGAAGTGCTCAAAGGCTCATCCCATCACAGCTTGCAGTCTGGGGGAAGGGAATAAAAATCCCTGACCAGAAGGAACTGTATCATTATGCTGCTTGGAGTTTGGAGAGGGCAATATTTCTAAGGATAAGCAAGCTACTTAGGTTGGGTTAGCCCTAAAGGACATATAGAGCTTGCACATTACAGCAGCTTCTATTACTTTTTGGAACCTAAGACTGTAACAGATTTGTGTGTTTATAAAAACAACGAGGAGTCCGGTGGCACCTTAAAGACTAACAGATTTATTTGGGCATAAAGGATACAGACTAACACGGCTACCCCTCTAATACTTGTGTTTATGTTTACCTGCTTTAACCTTGTACATAACTCTTGTTTCCTTTTCTTAATTAATAAACCATTAGTTGGTTTATTACAGGATTGGCTACAAGCACTGTCTTTGGTGTGTGAGCTGAGGTGCAATGAGGGTGTCCAGATGTCCTGATTTTATAGGGACAGTCCCGATATTTGGGGCTTTTTCTTATATAGGCACCTATTACTCCCCACCCCCTGTCCTGATTTTTCACACTTGCTATCTGGTCACCCTAGGTGCAATTGACCTGGGGTAAACAACCCGTCCTTTGGGACTGGGAGTAACCTGAATATTGCTGTGATTTTTGGTGTAAGGGACCACCTAACACAAAGGCAGGCTTGTCTGGGTGGCAAGTAGACCAGAGTACCCAAGGGGACTGTCTGTGACTCCATGTTAATGCTGTTATAATGCTTGAGCGGTTCACACTTGATACTTGGTTGGTGAAATCTAATTATAGAGAACACAACCAATGTGGGGTTTGTGCCCTGGTTTGTAACAGTTGGCCCTGAGGTTGGCACTAACAGTCGTGAGCCTCTCCCATCAGCTTGACACTTTGATGAAGGGCATTGGAACAGGTATTCTGCAAATAAGGACTGACATAAGAATGCATCCATTTCTTTTATGGGCATTCACAGAACATTTTACTAACAAAAGTCTAAAGGTATTTTAGTTATCCCTTGCATTTTTGACATATCTGATGTCATTTTGATTTGCTTAGTCTGACTGATCAGATTTTGTGTGTGTCTTACAATGAATGATCTCTGTGTCTTTTACATTTCCCCAATTCTTTCCAGACATGTTAAGACATTCATTGAGTTTGCTGAACTACTGCATATTTATGTAGGATAATAGCTATCAATCCAAGTGAAAGGCCCCAGAAGGGTGCTATCGGCAACAATGAGATCACTGTGATGAATTTGGCTTTTTTGCAATGTAGCAGTACAAAGTGCTTTGTGTGGAATAAAAAGCAGTTTATTTCTGCCTTTAGCATTATATTACTAAATAACAGAAGACTGAAAGAGGCTTTCAGTCCCAGTGAACCTACGCGTTTGGCTTTTCATTAAAAGAAGGTGAACAAAGGCAAACGCCACAGTGGGTTAGATCACATGTACAGTTTTATTGCAGAGATGCAGTGATATTGCAATGGGGTGTGCCCCTGAGCATCAAAAGAACTGTATGGATTAAAGGAAGTCAAAGAAATAATGAGTGTTCCACGGTGAATGTTATTCTCAAAGAAAATTTCACTGAGCATCCTACCAAATGGTTCTGGAGACACAGTGGCAATGCAACATCCTCTTAACCAGGCAAGATGCATTTATTCTAGGGACTGCACCCAACTGCACCTGCCAAAGGGGATTATCTGTTTATAAAGCTGATACTCTCTGTAGAGTACAACAGCTGTTGATCACTGCAAGTCTCTGTAGTCATCCCCATGCTTAAATTAGAGGATGGGAGGGGTGTAAGGCTTGGGTCCAGCAAAGCACTTAAGCAATTCTTACTTTTAAGCAAGGGAATGGTCCCACTGACTCCCATGTGGATACCAGTAAGCACATACTTAAGTGCTGACTGGATAGGGCATAATGCGATTATGTCATACCCCCCACACTCAGCACTGCCTGCTGGGTGGAACAAGTGAATAGGTGAGGGAGCAACATATCACTTTTCCTTGCTTGCCCAAGCAGTAGGTCATCCCTGGTTAAAATACTACAGACAATGTGTACGGACATCAATAAAAGATTGTTATGACAAGCTCTCCAAAATTTAACTCTTCTGTCAAGTACAGTCGGCAGCAAGAGGGGCCAGGTTCAATATCTAGGCATTCTTCTTAACATTACACAACAGAACTATCTCGAGCCCCCACCCAGTAATCTGGGAGAATTATAACACCACCCCTTGGAGATATCTGTATTAATGTTAAAAAATGTTAACTGTGGACTTGGTTATTGTGGTGTGGTTGGTTAAATGGAACCTGAAGGGTTAATTCCAGCTGCAGCTCTCCCCAAAAACTCGGCATAGACTTGAATTAAATTGTCTGGTTCTCAAATGGACGATACAACGAATTCTCTGCTGAAAGCTTCCCTCATATCTACCTGGAGAGATGTGTAAACCAGTTTGCCCAGGTGTAGAAGCCCCACTTGAAACCTCAGGGGGTCTTTTGTTGGGAACCCTTGAACAAAGGAACTTTGAAATAAGATTGTCTGCATCATGAGGGACTCTGACACACGTTAACAGGAGTGGTCAGAAAAGCAGCAGCTGCAGGGGTGCAACCTTGTCTCTCCAAATCCTCCAATGCCAGGGATTCCTGGGAACCTATTTAAGCTATTAAGGAAAGGCTAAATTGAGGTAAGACATATGTATGTAAGCGTTTGTTATTTTAACCCCTTTCTCTCTTCATGTTCCTGTGGACAAATGACTAACTTGTTTTGAAAAAGCTGTCCTGAGTCCCTGTATTTTTCACCCTGGTCACAAGCTCCCAGAGAGAAGTCTATAGCAGGGCTCAAACCTAATGGGACCTGCTGAGATGATACTGTTGGGAAGAAGAGGGTGTTGTAGGCTGGTGATCCAGCCTACAAGTGGAATAAATCACAGGATTCCACTTTGAGTGAAGTGCAGGTATAGGCCTGAGTGTTGAAAAGGCTGCCCATAGAGAGAAAGGCAAAAGCTACAGCTCACCCCTAAACTGTAAGATAGGCCAACGGCGATGTTTTTGCAAAAACTCAGTCATACTTTGGCTTTGCAAAATCCAGCTCGAGGGTGATTTGGATGCAGGTTCTAATTAATCTGAAACACCAAAATTCAGGGGGGTAGATAAAAGGTTTTGGTTTTTGTCCTATATCTACAGTGATCAAGTCAGGGTGGTTTGGATTTTTGGTTTGCCAAGCCTTATCAGATTTTGGTTCTGCAAATTCAAAGCTAGTTGTGGTTCAATATGTATCCTAACCACTAAAGTTATTTTTTGGGGGGGTGGGTTTCAGATAAATTGTTCTGGTTTTGGCCTATCTAGTTCTTTAGTCCTCATTAAGGCTCAGAGTAACTATATTTTATTTGTGTTGCACGAGTCTGGAATTTATATTCTTAACCAGATAGAAATAGAGGCTATTCAGACTTGTATGACATGCATCCCCAAGCTAGAGCAAAATTTTACCTACATGCTAGAAAATACCTGTTTTGAACACTCATAACTTTAAATTTTTGAGCCTATTTCTCCAGACTTGGTTCATTTCTTAATCTCAATGAGATATACAACACTAGCCAAATATGATGGTTCTTTTACCTTCCCCTAAACGTTTTTCAGTTATCAATGTGCAAATCTTTTGATTGCAACATTGGAGGAAGACTGTTTCTTTTCATGCATGCATTACTCAAAATCAGCTCCAGCAATTTTGCTCAAACTATTCAGGAGAAATTACCTCTCTCTGGGCCAAGCCAAGGATGGAAAATTTCATCTCAAAGGAATTTGTTTGAGAAAGTTCTGAGAAAAGGAAATGAGATTTGAATGGAATTTGGCACTCAAAATTAATTATAGTATCTGCTTCCTGTGCCCAATAGAATTATTAATGGCCTCATGCTCCCCTCCATGTCTGTGTCTGTACAAGGAGGGAATTCCACCTCTGCAGCATTCTTCCCTCTGACCCTAGAACAAACTGGCCATGAATACATTTAGCCTGGAAACTAGAAGGTTTCTAACCATCAGAGGAGTGAAGTTCTGGAACAGCCTCCCAATAGGAGTAGTGGGGACAGACAACCTAATTGGTTTTAAGATGCAGCTTGATAAGCTCATGAACAGCATTATGGGATGGGGTTATCTGCAATAGCAGGGGACTGGACTCAGTGATCCAGTCCTACGTTCCTATAAGTCCTGCATCACTGAAGTCAATGGAGGGACCCATAGTGAGTACAACAGGAGCTGCGGGATACTCAGCACTTAGGAAAATGAGGTCCTTTGTTTAGATGCCTAAATATGGATTTGGGTCCCGCTTACTCATTGTAAATAGTTCCATTGACTTCTACTACTCATGAGTGCTGAAGCACATGTGTATGTCTTTGCAGGATTGGGGCCTCAGGAGCCAAAATTTTAGCACGCATTTTTGAAAAATTTGGCTGAAGGTTTTGTAAGTATTTTTCACTGCCACATTAGTTTCAGTCTGCCACAGAATTCAGTGCAGCGCTGCTTCATTACTCAGGGCCCCGATACATATTTTAGACTTTTAGACTTCATCATAACTTGCAAAAAACTGTAATTATTTTAAATAAGTGCAAACCCCAACATATTTCTGTAAGTGTGCAAATGCCCCCGCTGACCCCACGTCCAACTGCAACAAACATATAGCCTGCCCCGTGTTATTCACAGCCTTTTTAAAATCTCAGATTCATAAACTTGTAAACATAGAAGAATGGAAAACCAAACAATGTCATTTCAGGTACAAGATAGTTTGCAAATATGCTGTACAGAAGAATTCAAGATTTATAACTTCTACCTAAAAGCTTGCTGGACCTTAATTTACTAGAGGGAACTCTTGCTGTATTTACTACTTTCTATAAGTAGATGCAGTTTCCTGAAAACAAGAGGATTATATGTGTTGTGAACTACATTCCTCAGTTTATGTCTAGTTTCCAACAGCCAAATTATAAAGTTGTTTAACAGAGGTCTAATAGACCCTGGCACATGACTTGGTCTCTCTTCCTTCTTTGCTCTCAATCAGAAGCATCTGTAAGTGCCTGGTTTTGAGCCATTGGTCATTGCGCACAAAAGGTTCTCACAGTGGTAAGCCTTGTTTGATTGAACAAAGCATTTGTGCCTGTTGCCTGTGTGCTTTTCATGAAAACAAATAGCTAGATGAACTGTACTATGAGTGAAATGGACTTGGGGATTAATTAATATTTAAAAACCACATCTTGTAGGAACATACAACAGTAAATATTTGGGGAAGATGTTTATAGATGTAAAAATTAAATAAGTAATGTTAGTAGAGGCTATTACATTTGCAATTGGCCAAATGCCCACAAAATCCAGCACAACTCACACAGCCCTGATGGTAACTATTGTCTGACATAGGGTGACCAGATGTCCCGATTTTATAGGGACAGTCCCGATTTTTGGGCCTTTTTCTTATATAGGTACCTATTACCCCCCCACCCCTGTCCCGATTTTTCACACTTGCTATCTGGTCATCCTAACTGGACATTACCCCAAACAATTGTAGTTCCAGCTGCAAATGTAGTGTTAGAGTTTAGAATTGACTTGTAAATATACGTAAACAACATGTTAACAGGTCCCACAGTGATGGAATATTGCAAACCTGGCATCTTGCACAAAGTTTACATGTTGATTCAGAAAACAAGGGCTATATTCTGTTCTAATTTACATCTCCTGCAGTTCCACTGAAGTCAGGGAGGCTGCACGGAGTAGCTGGGCGAAATCCTGGCCCCACTGAAGTTAACGGCAAAATTCCCATTGACTTCAATAGGGCCAGGACTGAACCCCCAATTTGTACCTATCTTGAGTAGCCTTGTTTTCCCATGTATAGCAACCAAGCTGGATAGTGTGGTCAGAGCAGCCACATGTTCTGACAAGAGTCGAAGCTTTTGCTGGTGGAGCAATTTTAGTTGCAATTTGCAAAACTGGAAACGTTTGAATTAAAAATAAGAAGAAAGGTGCACGATTTTCTGTGATCCTGGGGTAAAGCAGAGGGAGATACTGCAGTACTTTATTACAGACAAGCTATTTGTTATGAATTGGAATACTGTGGCTGGTATAGAAAGAGTAAGGTTTGCATCTCACGTATCCCAAGCACTACAGATACAGGTTACAGAGAATAGCCGGCAATGCCAAAATTAGAGTATGCCTGGTCTGAAGCAAACACCACAAGACTAAAGATGGACTAAAATGGGTTTCCATTCTGAAACCACATTCATGGTCTGTGGAGGTCATATTCACATCCCCAGAGCCAACCCTACCCCTTCAGTTCTGGATTCAGGGTGGATCTAAAATCAAAAGATGCCTGATCCTCCGTTCTGGCTCAGATGCAGCTGAAATCTCAGAACAGCAGCCTCTTTGGTGAGATTTCAAAAGTAATATGGAGGAAGCCTCTGGAGAGAACTCCAGTTTTAAGATGAGCTGTCAATGGTTGTCGCTCACCTTGTGCAATTTCTTTTATTTTGGGCTAAAGATGTCACAACCCCATCTGATGTGATTTCAATGCAGAGCAGTAGGCCTATTTCAACCTCAGATCCAATCCTTGCATCCTATCCTTAAACACAACCCAGAGTTAAAAAACAGATTGGCCCATCTCAACTCAAAATATTATCACTGATAATTGATCCCCTCTGAAAAGGGAACTAACATAAAACAGATTCAAAACAATGGCAGTTGATTTCATATATGTATTCATTAACTTCACTGTTTTATTCTTCCTGGCTGCTTTCCATGGCCTTCAAATACACAAGCGTAGCACTGCCATTGGATAACTAACAGGATGCAAACCATTTGTTTCCTAATTAAAAGGATAGTATGTCCATGTAGTTTAAAAAAAATAATGTGTTTTTGTTCATCCCTCTTGGGAGCCAACATTATACTCCAGCTAGTCTAGTTGATAAGAAATGAAATTAAGGGTTTGACTTTTTTCTCTGAGCATAGAGATAAGCTCAATCAAAGCAAGCTGGTTTTCTGCTTGGATTTACACCACCACGTGGGTGGAGTTCCTTAGTTAGATGCTTAAATATGGACTTGGGCCCCACTTACACACTGTAACTAGTTCCACTGACTTCTACTAGAGTAGTAGAGAAGCAAATCCTTTTTCACTGACATGGATTGTTCTCATTTGTTGTACTTCTGTAGGCGACAGGATCATTCATTATACACATAACACCTTAAAAAAACCATACTTCATAATGTGCGAAAGATTCCCATTCGGAGTTTGCCAGCTCCTGGAACTCTGGACCACAAGCGCTGGCTTCCAGTTTTCCCTGGGGGTGCTCAATCCCCGCTCAGCCTCAGGCCCCACCCCCTATTCCACCCCTTCCCCCAAAGCCCCACCCCACCCCACCCTGCTCCACTCCCACCCCACCTCTTTCCACTCCCTCCCCTGAGCACACCCCCTCCCCACTTCTCCCCCTCCCTCCAGCACCTTCTGCATGCCATGGAACAGCTGATCCATGGCAGGCGGGAGGCGCTGGGAAGGAGGGGGGGGGAATTGATCGGCGGGACTGCCGGTGGCAGGAGGTGCTGGGGGTAGGGAGAGGGGGAGGGACGGAGCTGGGCTGCCAGTGGGTGCTAAGCACCTGCTAATTTTTTTCTGTGGGTGCTCTAGGGCTGGAGCACCCACGGAGTCAGTGCCTATGCTCTGGACTGAGCCTTGATGGGGGGCTTGGCAGGGCCCACTCGCTCCTGCCTCTGCTCAAGTCCACAGACAGCTCAGATACCTTTATGCTGGTAAAACACCTGGTGCAGTTTATTTACAGTGTTGGTTCCCACCACCCTTGCACACTATACAGCCTTACTCCTATTGTTTTAGGGAGCCCACAGCTCCTGAGGGAAGAGCAATCACAACCTCTCTCTGTCTGCTTCCTCACTTCCTTCCTGTGCCTCTTGTATCCTCTGCCTAATGGCTTCATTAGCCTCCCAGCTCTCCTCCATCCCTCAATTAGGCACAGCTCTTCTTAACAAGGTCTGTTCTGCAGTGACCAGAGGGCTGGCTGAGCTGTTGTTACCCAGCACTCTGTTACAGGAGGACTATAACAATAATGGCTACCAGAGCCCATTTGATACCACTTCCCAGTATGCTTGGAGCCAGCGGTGGGGACAGAATAGACTAGAAACCCCTGCTGAGGCCAGTAGGGAGGCGTCTGCATGGGGTGATAAGGACAGGCAGTTTGCTGGGCCACTGATGAGCCAGGGCTGGGCTTAGCCCCTCAGAGGGAGGGGACAGCTTGACTCGGAGACAAAAAGACTCAGTTTAGTTTTCAGTGAGGGAGCTGACAGAGAAGCAGAACAGCTTAGGGACTCTCTGATTAACTCTACCCCCCACCCCCAAAGGGAGGCTTTCAACTGCTGTGGGATCCCGATCTGGGGCCAGCAACTGAGAGACAAACAAGATCTCCCACAGGACTCCAGGGCAGAATCTATGAAGACGCTGTAAGAGGACTCCATTTTGTTTAAACTGGCCAACATTCCCAGCACTTGTCTCTGGATTCATCCGTAGTGTACCACCTGCCTGGGAAGGTGCAAGGGAAGGAGTTGGCATAAATTGTAAGTGTTGGGATGTGGAAAATGTATTGATGCATTAATACTTATTAGTTAACCCTAACCCTTTCCTTCCCCAGATCCTATTTTCCTGCTGCCAATAAAGTCCCCCTTTGTTATATGATTATAATTTGGATGTCACTTCTTTGTGTTGATGCATTTTATTATTTCTTGTGTATTAGGTTTCATTCTCTTAGTCAGCAGTGGTATTAGTCATTTTTCCAAGGGACAGCACCCCCTGTGTCAAGGGTGGAAACACCAGGCATCACAAGAAAGGAACCTAGGACCCAACCCACATGAGGAGAAGGGAGAAGCCACTTCAAGTAGCAAGTACCAAGGAGGAGGCTTGAGCCACATCTGGGGGGATGAGCTACATGGGTACGTCTGGGGACAGGACGTGGGAAGCTGATCTGCTGTTCTGCATGCTTCATGCTACACAAAAGGTTCCTTCACCAAATCATTGGCAAATGATGCACTTAAATGTCTCTCTTGCCCAGTGGGACTAATTGTGCATGTCTCTAAGTGTCATCATGCGTTGTTTTGTCATAAAGATGTGTAAAACAAAGAAGCCCCAAATGATCTGTGAAACATCATAGTTTATAAGAGGGAGAAGCTCAGATCTCTCATTCAGCACACCTCTTTTATGCACACACTGGCTTCAATGAGATGGCTTCCCATCTGCTTTTTAAGACAACAGTACTATGGAGTTAGCGATAGACTGTAGCATAGTATGTGACTTGTATGCTGATTACTGTACTGAACCCGTTTTGTACTTTGCTGGCTATCTAGGGGCATGATTATTTGAAAATAATGAGGCAGGAGCATTAAGTGGAGCTTCCTTTTATCAAGAGACGGACTATGTTACCAAAACCAACAACCACCCTTCCATAAATATTTTCATTTTAACTGAGTGAAGTCATCTAAAAAAATCATTGCCTAACTCACATTATCAAATGTCAAGGAATTACAGGCTAGGCTGAAAGTTGCTGCCCATCAGTGATGGAATCCTAAGCTAATATTTTTTTTCATACCCATTGGGTTAGAAGTTCTTGTCTACTAAACTAAATAAAACTGGAGTTTTCTGTGTGGTATCATTTGCACTTTACACAACAAAGTAATATGTAGAAACCACATAAGTACAATGGTTTCCACATTATTGTATTTTCTCCTATGTACATATACACACAACTGCTCTGGGAGGCTTCTAAATCATAGAATGCAGTGAGTGCCACTAGCAGGCTCACAAACTATTTAAAGTGATACTACCCTATTTCTATATGCTACAGCCTAGAAGGGCTCAATTCCTTAAAATGTTGTGTCTTTCACTTCCCATTGAAGTCCACAGGAGGTGAGGACACTCAGAGCCTCACAGGACTCAAATCACAAGATGTTTGTAGGTTGAGCCTAAGAATCAAATGCTGATAAAGCTGTTAGGAACCCTTGTGAATTTTTCTTGGAACTGAGGCATGGAAAGCATAGGGGTATATCACTGTGACAGGGTCCCTGGGGTGCAACCTGGATTGTGGGACTGCTGAGCCTGTATCCCACCAACATGGTCTGCCTCTCTCTCTGTGAGACTGATATCAAGCTACAAACCTCTGACAGGCACTGCACTTACACAGACACCCACAGGCAGGGACGCACCCAACTGTGTTACATGAATGGTCTCTAGCCACTCATGAACTGTCAATAGAGAGATTCCAGCCAATTCCCCTCTGCTCCCCAGTCTTGCACTCCAGAACTGTACCACCTTGCACTGGTCAGAAGCCCGGCCAGTGTAAGCTCATTACTTAGTTCGCCACTGCTTCATAGGACAGTGGACATGCACCAGCCTTTGTAGCCTGAGCTGAGATTTCCCAAGCACTTCAACCAAAGCACACTATTAAGGATAAAATATTAAAATAAATGTATTAACTACAGAAAGATAGATTTTTAAGTGATTATAAGTGGTAGGCATAAAGGTCAGAGATAGTTACCTTAAGAAAATAAAAAGTAAACATGCATTCTAAATCCTAAACTTTTATACTAAGCAAGAGTTGAATCGAACAGCTTTTCTCACCCCAACAGATGGTACAAGCAGCTTACAGTTCTTCAATACACAGACTGGACCCAGAGATGAAAGTAAGCCGGTACGGTACGGTACGGCATACCGGCAAGAGCCAGTACGACGTGCCGGACTGGACCAGCTTCCGCGGCGGTGATTTAAAGGGCCCGGAGCTCCGGCCGCTGTGGGGAGCCCCGGGCCCTTTAAATCCCCGCCGGAGCTCCGGCAGCCGGGCTCCCACGGTGATTTAAAGGGCCCGGAGCTCCACGGCGGCCAGAGCCCCGGGCCCTTTAATTCGGCCCTGAGCCCCAGGGCTCCCAGCCGCCTCTGCAGCAGGTAGCTCTGGGGTGATTTAAAGGCCCTGGGGCTCCCAGCAACAGCCGGAGCCCCAGGGCCTTTAAATCTTGAAAGACCCTGCCTCTTCTGGTTGAGGCCACGCCCCCGCTCAGGACTCTGGCATACCGGTAAGTCCTTTAAGTTTCACCCCTGACTGGACCCCTTTCGAGCCCGGGACCAAACTCCCTAGTTCAGAGCCTTTGTCTTCCAGACAGTTTTCCAGGTGTTGAGATGGGGGGTGGGGGGAGGCGGGGGAGAGGCCCTGGCCTTACATTGCAGTGTAGACATACCCAAAGTTACTTGACCAAAGTCCCACAGCAAGTCTGGCAGAGCCAGGAATAGAACCCAAGTTTCCTGAGTCCTAGTCCAGTGGCCTCAAAACAAGACTTTTTGCCTCCTTGTCTTGTGCCCTATACTCTGCCAACTTGGTGTACTGTATTGTAGCTCAGTCTTCTTGTCCCATAAGTGACTCAGCACCTTTCCCCACACCAGCCCCATGCCTGGAATACCCTTTCTCTTTGTGTGTGCCATGCCGTTCAGTGCCAGTCTCCATTTTGGTCCTGCACACCACAGTTCCTGCCTTCTTGACTAACAGATTTGTTCATTCAGTGTGTAGCAGTCATAAAGCACCTTATGAAAACTTGAAAATGACCCAACATTTGTACAGTACATAAGTATCTCTCTGATCTGTTACTGTTATAACCCAGGGAGAACAGAGAACCGAGGGAGGCATAGTGGCACTGCACCGCTAGGGAGCTGGGGGATGGTAAGAACTGTTCAGCTAAGGAACCATAATTTTGTGGAATGTACCCTTCTCTTATTTGCCAGTAGACAGTGCTCTTTGTATGTCCTTACTAGTTACACACCCACATACTTACACATTCCACTTTTGATATGGAGCTCTCATAATGGGAGACGCCTTACCTGAGGCCATAGCCAATATGGAGGCACAAGGCCTGTACAAATGCTTTCTGTAGCCCATAGGGAAGCCATCAAGTATGGAAATGGGCCCCATACCCTTGTGTAGAGGGTCAAACCTGCTCCTCTGGGTTTTGACAGACATGTGGTGTTGCTGGAGGGTGTTCTGTGAAGAGGGACTCATTTGGGATTTCCTCCCAGTGAGCCTCCTATTTTTAATGTGGGAGGGACCATCTGACCTACTATTCATTCACCAAAAGTAAGGAAACCTCTATTGATTTATTTTCCCCGGAAAGATCTAGGGATTTAGGTTGTAAAAGCTCTGAAGGCAAAAGTTCCATAGGGATATGCAGGATACCCATCGATAGAAATTTTTGGGCCTTATTTTTAGACAAATTTTTAATAAACCTAAAAGAAAGAAGTCCAATTGGAATTTTCTAAGAGGATTAAAAATGTAAGCATGTGGGAATAAATCAGACTTTACCAATAATGAATCAGATTACACCCGTAACCGGTGCTCAGATAAGGAGAGAAATGTGAATGAATTCTTATATTTTGCATGAGGCCTGATTCAAACCACTGAACTCCGTGAGATCTTTCCACTGATTTCAGTTGGTATCAGATCAGGCCAATGATGTTTCCAGCACTGTAACTTCTGGCATAGTCAAATCAGCATGACCATTATAGAACAGGAGACAAGAGCTGCTCTGTGTTCTCTCTCTCTTTTCTCTTTCCAAAGTTTGATTTCATCCAACCATCCATTTTCTCAACCGTTGCACCAGTTTCTTCTCGTTCAAATGAAAACAGTTTTTATTTGAACTCCTTGTGAGTGCTGCTCTTTCTGGAAAAAAGTGTCTGGGCCCAGAGACTCTGATCATTTTGAACACTCTGTAATCTTGTCACATAAGGCACAGTTCAGTTATGTGCAGAAGCTCTTCAGAGAAAAATCAGACAATACGGTTCTATTCCTTGTTATAGATAAGTGTAGAAACATGCTCCACATGAAGTTCGTGAACTCTTGCTAATGTTTCTATCTAGGATCCACTAAGAGTAGAAACTAAACTGCATCAACTGTTTGTAATTAAACTGCATGCAACTTGCTTGGTCACAGTACAAACTCAAAATCTAACATTCACAATTTTAAACACATATGCGCTCAGCTGACTCCAGGAATGGACTAGAATGGAATGGAATAGAAACAAGATTTCCAAAAGATGCTTTGAGCAATGTAGTACTTACCCATGTATGCACCATGCTATTGGAATTTGGGGAAATTAAAATTTAAAATAAAACCACCCTCAAAGCTATTAAAAATAAGGGCATATGTGCATTATAATGTGGCCAAATAAAAATGGATTTTCACTAGAGCTCCAAAAGGCACATGTCTGACTTAAGGCCTATCTTCTTGACAAATTTCAAGAATCTACTTCTTCCCACTCAGGTGCTAGACCTGCTCAAATACGACCCCTAAGTGCTTTTCTAGCAGTTAAAATGCCCTTTTTTCACTGCCCGGGTCCTCAAAAACGGTTGGCCTGGTTTTACTCAAACATGTCCCAAAAATTCACGCTTTGTCAGAGAGCAGACCTGCAAATTCTCATCCTGTAAGACAAAAGAGAAAATTATAAGCAACTGAAAAAGGCTCATTAGAATGGAAAAAGCTTAGAGAACCTTAACTAATCCAATGTCTCTTAACTTTGATTTCAATGAGCTTTGTATCAGGCCATATTGCAGGCATTGCAAGCTCCAGCTATAATAAATATTAATATTAGGTATTTCATGTAACATTTGCCGAGTAAGAACATGAAAGGACGCCAAGCTTGTAAAACTAAACTGTCCCTTTATTAAGAGAACTCTTTAGAGATGCTGCTATTATAAATTCTACATTGCTGCTGCATAGAAAGGCCACACCCTCCTCTCCACCCAGCCACGTGTACCTGAACTCCCAGAGTGCAATTTCCACTGAGCTTCCTCAGCCTCAGGAACAAATGGGAAGAGGTCTACTTGCTAGCATTCTAGCTATATGCATGCAGACTGACTTCCTAGTGACTCCTACAACTCTTCCCTCCTGCAATCTGTGCCCCTCCCTCCAAGTTCCATGTAGGTTGCTACATTAGAAATGTGCAAAAATCAGAACTTTGAATTTAAATGTCTTCCTATTTTAGGAAGATTTGCATTCCAGTCCCTTGATTTGAACCTGTCCCTGTGGTTTTGTTTTGGATTCTACTTGGCATTCTGGATATATCAACTGGAAAAGGGGGGGGGGTCTGAGATAGAATAAAGATTTGACAGGGTTCAGACAGACAGAACAAAAATGATCTGAGTAATCATGTTACTTTCTCCCAAGTATGTACATAAATCCTTGCTGACTTCATAGCTGTGAAAATAAGCCTGAAGAGATCATAGTGGGGCTGATGCCTAAGTAAATA